>NC_088781.1:71161051-71490614 GCF_958450345.1 Calliphora vicina
TAATGGCTTTTTTTCCGAAAATATGGCCTTTGAATAATCGGTTAAAATTTACTGAGGAGGATATAAAAAAAGATGTAAATTGGTGGGAAGACGTTATTTTCTCGATGAAAGCAAATTTAAGTTATTTGGAAGTGCTGGAAAAACTATGGTGTGGCGGAAGCCAAATTAGGAGTTAAAAGGAAAAAAGATTATTGCAATAGTTAAGCATGGAGAAAGAAGTGTAATGGTTTGCGGCTGCATATCAGCGAAAGGGGTTGGGAAACTGGTATTAATCGAAGGCATTATGATCAAGGAAGTTTATTTGAACAGTGGTTGCTTTATAATTGTCCAAAAGTAATGCACAGTCCCCAGACATGAAGCCCATAGAAAATGTATGGGACTATTTAGATCGCCGCACAGTGTAACACTTGAATGGATGAGGATTTTTTTAAGATTTTTCTTTTGTTAAATAGTTGGGACTTTAAGCTTTAATATATATTTTTAATCATAAAAATCGAAATTTAAAAAAAAAGTTATGAACGGTTAAAAATACATTTTTGATTTTTTTTTGAGTTTTTGTATAAAAGTAATAGTACTCAAGTAACTCTTACTTACATATTTTTAGACCGATTTCAAAATTTTAAACAATTATGGAGAGACATCGAATTAATCTTTCAAAATGTGTGAATATTTCATGAAATTATGTATGTTTTTATAAAAAGTTTAGCATTTTTTTATTTTTTTCGTTATTTTAATTTTTTTTATGAAAACCTAATGAGACATTACTTGTTAAAATCAGTTTATATTTGCAAAAGTTATTAAACTTTTTCGAAAAAAATTACTTGTAAATTAAAGATTGTACAAACATTTTTTTTATACTTAGTTTTTAGTTTTTTTATTCATATGCGCTGAGGGAGAAAATATTATAAAAGGTGTTAATGAAAAGTTGAATACATTTTACAATTTTCACCCTGTTAAAAAAGTTGAAAAACAGTTTTGTTAAGAATTGAATTTACTTTATACATAGTTATAAATTTGTATAACGTATCATAGCAAAATAAGCTATGAAAAGCAACTAAAATCAAAAAAAGTTGATCATTTTTTTTTTCTTAAATTTCTGAGTTGCTCAACATTTTTGCATGCCATTTGTTTATAGGCAGCAAAAGGCAGCTTTTTTTTGATATATATTTTAGATAATAAGTTATACTATAATTCTATGTTAAACAGTAGTTAAACTCTTAGTCAAAGTTGCGTAGGTAATCCAAAAAACATTATATATTTTAAATTAATAAATTTCAAATATGCTAACAATATATACAAAACTCTTTACAAATATAGAATCTGGACAAGTTATCCTTTCCAACAAGTTATAACAATTCTGAAAAAAATAATTATAAATATTAAAAATACGCCCTTGAATAAGGTATAATTTTAACTCCCCAAATCTTTAAAGTGGAAAGTAGTGTATTCTGTCGCCATTTTCGAATACTTCTGTTGATATAATAACTACACAGAGAAAACAGATTCGTGATAGCAACCGAATTTGTTGCCAATCGAATGATTCGGTTGCACACATAGAATTTTTCAGTTCTAACAACAGAAAGTCAGTTGATAAAGAAGAATTTCAGTTCAGGCAACCAAACTTTAGTTACCCCTTACAAAATATTGTAGTCACAACTGTAAAACTCGGTCACTAAGATAGAATCATTCGATTGGCAACAAATTCGGTTGCTATCACGAATCTGTTTTCTCTGTGTATAATTTCTGCAAAAAATTATTGCTTGACATCTTAACTTTACGATACAAGTTGTTTTATGGTTAATTTCAATCATTTGCAAAAATCATATATGAGATGCATACACCTTATATAATCCACTGTGTGCCGAGTCCGTGGAAATCCCCTTTCTTCGAAAAACGAACTCACAAAAAGTCTGCAGGAAGAATGGGATAAAATCAGTGTTGATTACTTGGAATTTATTTTTATAATATGCCAAATATATACCAGATATTAAATTATTTTTTTAAATTTGTATTTAAACAATAATGTTATATGTGCAAAAAAAAACAGAACATTAATGAAGTGTGAATTATTTACGTTTTCTTGTCTTTGTTTATGGTGTTTGTTCAATATTCAGAATTCTGAAATAAGTTTTTTTTGATCTCTTAATATGTCTTATGAATAAAAAAAATAATATCACCGGTTTTTTATTATTTTCTATTAATTTTGTTGACTTTTAATAACTCGAATAAAAAAACCGAATATTTATGAGAGTCACTGTATATAAATTCAATATTTATGATCGATAAAGTCCAATTTCGTACGGACATTTGTATGGAGGCTATGTGAAATAATGGTGAAATTATATGTACCAAATTTTATCGAAATATCTTCAATAAAACACGATGATTATCAACTTTTTATTTTTCGATCCTGGTTGACTAATCGGAGGAAATGCCCATATATAAAACTTATTTGGAACAATATTTGTGTAGATACCTACATAAATTAAATATTTATGACCGATAAAGTCAATTTCGGGAGGATATTTACATGGAGACTAGGTGAAATAATGAACCGATTTCAGTCAGTTTCAATAGGCTTCGTCCTTGGGCCGAAAAAAATTATATGTTGAAAATTATATTAAAATATCTTTAATAAAACACAGTGATTATCAACATTTTATTTTTCGATTCTGGTTGACTAATCGTAGGAAATGCCCATATACAGGTTTGCGATGACATATAATACTTTTTGTAATAACAAGCTAATTCCCAAATCCGTGCTTTAACAAATTAAACATGAATTTTCTCACTTGCATTAGCTTCGCTAACGAAGTAGCGGGTTAATAGCTAGTAATATAATAAAAATGTGAAAGTATAAATAGTTTTATTTAACATATATTTTATAGAAATGCTATAGATTATTATTTATTTTGAATTTTTTGCGCGTCTTGTTAATTCACTAACTCATTGACTAAAAATGTGAAAATCTGACTATGTACATCAGTACAAATAAGTTATAAGTTATATTAATATAACTCGTCTTAGAAATGTAAAATAGAATGAATTAAATTTCAGATTCAATAAAGAAATTTACACAATCAGACAAAATTTTGTTTGAATTAGGACAAAATTTGTGAATTCAAACAAGAAATTTTGGAAAAATATATGTATGTGCCAAATTTTATCGCAATATCATAAAAATTGCGACCTGTAATTTGCGCACAAGGTTTACATGGACTACCAGACAGACGGACGGACGGACATCGTGTAATCGACTCACGAGTGTGATTCTGAGTCGATCGTTATATTTTAAGGTGGGTTTTGGGACAATGTTTTTGCACGTTACAAACATCTGGACAAACCCAATATACCCTCCCCATTATGGTGGTGTAGGGTATAAAACAAAAATAGGAAAATAAAGAAGAAAAGAAAAAAACAAATATTTTAGCAATAATTCTTTCCGTGTGGTTTTTTATTGTAACTGACCTCAAATGCTTTGACGAAATCTCGAAGTTTATTTTCATTATCAGCATCTTTATTAATTATATAAGTTTGACGAATAAATTCTAAAAACAATTCGCCTCGGCCAAGCAAATAAAAATCTTTTATTAGTCTGAAAATAGAAAAAAAGAAAAACATTTAAATTTTATTTTACAAGAAATTGTATACTACACTTACTATTATATTAAGAAAATTTTGTTTATAACACGAAAAAATATTTAATGTAGACCAACGGTTTTCAATTGAGGGTACGCGACCCTCAATATATTCTTCTTTACAAAAAAAAATTATTTCGAAATGTTACATATGTTAGTTGATGATATATGTACCTGTTATATTTCAAGAACAAATAATTGAAATGTAACTCGTGTGAAATTCAAACAACAAATCCTAACCGCATATTGATTCCACAAAAGTTTAATAAAATAACCCCCTAAAACGATAACGCTTCTATAGAATGGAATGTACGAGATGTTACCGCACTTCTTTTTACGATGCATGATTTTGTACCGTATGGTATTCTACCAATCAGAAAAGAGTCAGAAGACAAAACTACATGTCAGAGTTTGTTGAGTGTCAATTGAAAAAAAAAAACGATACTAATGTGCTGTTTTTATAATACAAGCAAGTACTTTGAGTGGAAATTTTACATCTGTTTTGTTATTGTAAGAAAAACAAAATATATGTAAAATTTCTACTCAAAGTACTCGCTTGTATTATAAAAACAGCACATAAGTGTTGAAGCGATAAGTTGTCCGTGAACATTTTTGAAAAGTTTTGGAAATTAAACACTTATTCTGTTCAATAAATACAAAAATTGTGTTCAGAAGACAAAACTACATGTCAGAGTTTGTTGAGTGTCAATTGAAAAAAAAAAAAACGATACTAATGTGCTGTTTTTATAATACAAGCAAGTACTTTGAGTGGTAATTTTACATCTGTTTTGTTATTGTAAGAAAAACAAAATATATGTAAAATTTCTACTCAAAGTACTCGCTTGTATTATAAAAACAGCACATAAGTGTTGAAGCGATAAGTTGTCCGTGAACATTTTTGAAAAGTTTTGGAAATTAAACACTTATTCTGTTCAATAAATACAAGAAAATTTGTCGAAAAGAAAAAACCCTAAAAGAATATTTTCTAAAACTGGAAAATAAGACACAATAAGTAAATAAAAATCTTATAATGTTGTAAAAAAAAAATTCTATAAATTAATTAAATAATTAATTAAAATAATTATTATCTTAAATTGAAAAAAAATTAAACAGTCATATTAAATAACAAGTAATAAAATGAAACAAATTTAAAATATACACACAAAAAAAGGAGAAGAAGTTAGAATACATAACAGAAATAACGAATTTTTTGGAAAATATCCATTAATCGCGATTAATCGCAGTTTTATATTCATAAAATATATCAAAAATAGTTAATACATTAACGGCCATATCTATAACGAAAAATTAGCCACTGTGTATACATTGCACACAACGATCTGCTAACTAGCAGACCGATTAGGCTTAGAAGATAGTTAGCGATGAGTTTATTTATAATGCATTTTTAGCCACTTTGAAATTCCACTCTGAAAAATGTTCACCCCTATCGCGAATCAATATTTCACATGAAATATTTTCCCTTTTCCTTTTATCGTTCATCAACTTTGTTCGCGTGAAAAATTTCCCCTTGTTGAGAAATTTTTAGATGGAATTTTTTAAACAATAAACAGCTGTTACGAACAAAATCAACTATTGTGAATGTAAAGTTCATCGTGATATTCCCGATAGCAATTTTCCCTTCGAGGGAATTGGATATTTCATTGGAACAAAATTTCACATGTTATTGCCGATAGCGGTGGTTGTGTATTGCCAAATATTTATAAAAAATCAACTCTGATGCATTTCTTGACATTTCAATTTAAGTTTTTTCCCTCAAATCATAAAAAGAACAAAATGTGGAATTAATTAATTTTATTTTTTCCCATACAAAACTTTTATTAGTTGTTTCACGTTTATTTACAAATTTAATTTTATACAAAACAGCTGTTGTTAAAGACTTAGCAAGTCTTTGACGTTTGCTAACGAATAATCAAAGACTTGCTAAGTCTTTAAACAACAGCTGTTTTATGTCAAAATAAATTTTTAAATAAACGTAAAACATATTATTTTTATTGGGAAGAAAAATCTTTTTTTTTATTTCATATTTTATTTATTGTATCTTCACAAAATAATGTGAACTATCAATAATATGTTCAAATCTTACACACAGTTGGACGAAAAATTATGTTTAATTTATAGATCCTATCATCAGCGCAGGTCTGTTGCATTCCTTCTTCTTAGTCGGATGTAGCCATTACTTCTCATTAATGTTCGTGCAAGTTTTTTGGGTGAACTTCTAAATTTTTCAAATATGACTCCGCTTGCTTTTTTATTTAATTTTTCACCAGGGAGACACCTAGGTCCTTATGAATGTTAATATTTCTCACATACCAAGGCGCTGCTGTTATAATTCGTAATATTTTATTTTGAAATCTTTGAATTTTTTCAATATTAGAAGCTGAGGCCGTGTGCCATAATTGAATTCCATAGCACCATATGGGTTTTATTATTGAGCTGTACAGCAAAAGTATGCAATCTAAACTCAATCTCGAGTTTTTACCAATTAGCCAGTAAATTTGTAGTAATTTTAACTTCATTTGAGTCAATTTCGTATCTATATGCTTTTTCCAGGTAAGACGTCGGTCTAGATGCAGACCTAGATATTTAACTTCAGTTTGTTGAGGTATTATATGATTATTTATTAGGATTGGAGGTTTTAACCACCTTTCTATGTCGAGTATATGGTCTTGTAAAAGTACAGATGCTTCTTGGGGGTTTTCATGAATGGCTAGTATAGCTGTGTCATCAGCAAAAGTTGATATGTGGGTTCGACTGTTTGTAGGCATATCAGAAGTATATAGCAAATATAGGAAGGGACCCAGTATACTTCCTTGGAGTACGCCTGCTTCAATAGGCTGTGGTGAACTTATGAAGTCTCCCTCTTTAAGAACGAACTTTCGATGACTTAAATAACTTTCTAGAAGCTTGTGTGTGTTCACTGGTAAATATTGTTTTATTTTTATCGATAATCCTTCATGCCATACTTTGTCGAAGGCTTGCGAAACGTCGATGAAGAGTGCAGAACAATATTTTTTTTCTTCAAATGTCTTGGATATGATTTCTACCAACCTGTGAGTTTGTTCTATGGTGTTATGTTTTTCTCGAAATCCGAATTGATGAGTTGGAATACAATCAAAATGATTCACTATCGGCTTTAACTTGTGCATTAACAGTTTTTTCGAATAGCTTTGATATATTTGACAATAGGCTAATGTGTCTATATGATTCTACTTTACTGTGATCTTCTCGAGGTGCTCGAGGTGCATCTTGTTACTGATTTTATCAATACCAGGTGATTTTTTAGAGTTTAAATCAACAATAGCCTTGACAATCTCTGAAATCTCAAAACGAAGTGGTTCAGCTGCAGTAATATGGGGTAAAGTAGGTGGTAACTCTATTATGTCGTTTCACTCGTTTGGGGAAAATACATTCTTTAGATGACTAACAAACAGGTTTCCTTTTTCAGTATCGTTTCTCGCCTAGCCTCCACTAGAATTACGTAGAGGAGGTTTGCTCATAACAGGTCTTTTTAATTTTTTGTAGCTCGCCATAGAGAGTAATTTGAGTACTGTGTGGCATCTAAGTTCTCCAGATATTTATTAATTGAGTGAGTTTTGCGTTTGTGAAGAAGCACACTGAGGCGTTTGCGACATTTTCTAAGCTCCGTTTTAAGTTGAGGGGATCTGTAGAGTTGCCACTCTCGACGAACTCTGCTTTTTCAGCTTATAACTGTTCAATGTCTGCAGAATTGAGTCTATTGTATCTTATTTGTTGGGTTATTTGAGAGGCGTGTCCAACAGCAAGTTTTAAGTTTTATTCAAAATTTTTGAGTGAGATATCGATATCTTCTTAGCGATATATTTTCTGTACTGTGTGTGCTAATATATTTTCTATATTTCAACCAATTTATTTTCGTGATAGATATTGCAGAGTGACCAGTCGGGGATACTATTTCTAGGGGTTCAATAGAGTAACGAAGGTGGGTGAGTGATCCGAGGATAATTCTAATGAAGATTTAACCTGCATTAGTTCCATTGGTAAATTTTTTGTAACTGCAAAATCAAGGACATCGGGTATTTTGCTTGGGTCAGTAGGCCAGTATGTTGGTTCTCCGCTCGACAGCACATTCAAATTCAATTTAGAAATTGTATTAAACAAAGCGCGACCTTTCGGGGTTACAAGTCTTGATCCCCAGTGAGTATGCTTAGCATTATAATCGCCAGCTGCCAGGAATCGGGGTCCTAGTGATTCATAAAAATGTTCATATTTGTTTTCAGTAATCGAAAACCTTGGAGGTGAATATATCGACGAAATAATAGGTTTCTGTAGCAATCATGCGAACAGATTGTCGTAGCTTGAAGATAATCTTCACAAATATCACACATTGAATGGTGTTTGATGCGGGTTTTAATTAAAATTCCAGAGCCTCCACATGCTCTATCTCTTGGATCATTTGTGCCATAAAAAACATATCCATTTATCTTAAATAAACTTCTAGACGTCAAATGGGTTATATCAACTTCATGACTTTTAAGAAAATACTCGAGTTCGTTTTTATGTTGGCGAATGCCGTTAGCGTTCCAAAAACATATTCTTAGGCAGTTCATGGTCTGTTAAGCACAGCCTGCAATAACATTGATTGCATCTTAAGCATTTCTTGCATCATGTTACTCATTGAGTTTGTAAAGTTATTTACCGATTGCACAACAGTTTCTATTGTAGATTCTAGTCTGTTAAAATTGAAAATTGGCGTTTGCTCTCTTACCTCTGGGTTCATATTTTGGTTTTGTGGTTGACGGACTTGCGTCTGAGTTTGGTTGTTTCTTAGTACATTTGCATATGTTTCTTTGTTGTCATATGTCTGTTGCAGGGGGGGTAGTTAAAATTTATGTTATTTAATGGCTGAGCGGTGAAAATCTTCGGTTTATGGCTTTGTGATTTTTTAACAATTGAGTAGACAGGACAACCCCTGTAGTTCGCTGTGTGGTTACCTCCGCAATTGCTGCATTTTTTAATTTTAGGATCATCCTTGGATTTGTTACATTGGGATGTGTTATGCAACTCTCCACAAATAACACATACGGGTGGCAATTTGCAATATGCCTTGGTGTGTCCATATTCTTGGCAATTCATACATTGGACGGGGCCAAATCGTTTATGTGGTTCTTCTACCGTAATTTTACGATGCAATAAGTACTTCAGGTTATATATGGGATGTGTTTCATTTTTTTTTTCAGGTTTATGTCACCGGGTTCAAGTTCAACACGGAAGAGTGGTTGGGGTTTTTTTTCGCGATTTCTAATGTTTATCACATTTTTTGTCTTAAAACCTTTATCTTCTAAGCATTGCTTTATTTCGAGTGGTTCAACATTACAGTCAATACCCTTTATTACAACTTGTAGACCCTTGCTTCCTATCAGGTGATAAGTGTAAAAACTTTTCTTTTGAGTTTCAAAATCTGTTACAATTTTTCTATAATCGTTTTCACTATTGACCTGTATTTTAGTTTCATGAATCGTGCCTTTCTTGATTGGGATAACGTAAAAAGAGTTCTCACCTATTAATGAGATCAGGCTCTGAACCAGTGAGTTTGAATTATTTTCTCTCAAGTAAATAGGGGGTGGTTTTGTAGAGGTAATTTTATTTACTGGTTCATCTGTTTCAGATTCCAGAATAGAAAAACGATTTTCATTATTTGGTCTAGCTAGTGAACCTGCTAGACCAAATAATGAAAATCCTTATATAATTTAGCCAAGGGTGCCGCTTTCGAAGACTTGGGACTTCGTGCCCGTTTTAATACTGTAACATACCGGTCCATTCCAACCTGTATTTGGGATTTATTATCTTTATTTAATGGTTGACTAATCTTGGGTATAGCGCCGCTTAATGGGTTAATTTTAATTGTAGTCGGTGTGGTGGTAGCATACTTTCAGGCGTAAATAAAGTATTTGTATTTTTTGGTAACTCCTGATTAACAGCTGTTGGGTTTTCTTTTGTTTGACAATCGTTAGTTGTTGACAATGCGGGGGAACAAGAACGAGCACGGTTAACAGGCTTGGCGGTTAAAAACAAGCTGTCATCTTATTCTTCAGTTTGTTTTGTTTATACTTTTTCCATCTGCATTAACTGTTACGTATGCATTTCTGCCGTTTACACTCACTGTTTTCGTTTAAGAGACTCATTTAAGAGTAGTTGTAAATAATTTAGTTAACACTCTTGATCATTATTTAATGTTAATGTACAAAAAAGGTTCAAAAAAGAAATAAAGAATTTTCTTTACTTATTTGTCTTTTAGTTTATGTTTTTATTTTTTTTTATTTTTTAATAAAGAAGAGGTGTAATTTATATTTATTTCCCGATAAAAACATTAGGATAACGAATTAACTCGGAGTACAAATAAAACACGTCCAATCTCTATCACAGTCGACATGACATGAAGGAAATAAAATTAATTAATTCCAAACAAAAATTTGGCATAATTTTTAATTTTTGATATAACCGAGGGGCATTGTGGCTCGGCGCCCCTTGGTATTATAAGCCCAAATTCAAAACTTAAACTTATCAACACCTCCTCTATAGCCATGGATAGTTTTATTAAAATCGGTCTATTCGTTTAGAAGTTACAGATTTATTTCCACTTTTTTTCTCAGTTCCCCCACTGCACAGTGGAAAATTTTGGTCATTTTCTTTCTTTCTTTTGAATGAATGAATATTTTTCTAAGATTTTTTGTTTGTTGAATAGGTGGGACTTTAAGCTTTAATATGCATTTTTAATCATAAAAATCGAATTATTAAAAAAACAGTTATGAACGGTTAAAAATACATTTTTTGATATTTTTGGTTAAAAGTAATAGTACTATTATAGTACGTCTAACTCACATATTATTTAGAAAATTTACCTTGTAAATTAAAAATTGTACAAAATTTAATTTTTATACTTAGTTTTTGGTTTTTTTTTATTCATATGCGCTGAGGGAGAAAATACTATAAAATGTGTTAATGAAAAGTTGAATAACTTTTACAATTTTCATCCGGTTAAATAAATTAAAACACTATTTTGTTAAGAACTAAATTTACTTTATATATAATTAAAAATGTTTATAAGCTGTCATAGCAAAATAAGCAATGAAAAGCAACTAAAATCAAATAAAGTTGATCATTTTTTTTTTAAATTTCTGAGTTGCTGAACATTTTTGCATGCCATTTGTTTATAGGCACCAAAAGGCAGCTTACTTTGATATATATTTTAATTAGAAATCTTTTAGAACATTATCCCCTAGATGAATTCTCAATGGCCTAGATTTTGTGTCCCCTGGACAACCAACATACTGTCATGCTGATCCTAATAAAAAATCCTGATGTCATAGACTTTGCCATAACAAGAAATATTAATAGAAATTCAATATCTACAGAAATGTCACATGATTTATCTTCTGATCATTCCCCAATTATAGTATCTTATTACGGGAGGACTAACATTTCAAAATTTAATACTGAAACATATTACTTAAAATCAAATTGGCTTAAATATAAAAAATACATAAGCAGTCATATCCACAGATCTTTGTATTCAGTGTGAGGAAATGTAGATAAAAGTGTCAATGACTTTACGTCATTAATTGTATCGGCTCTAAATCATTCAAAGAGTCAAATATTTCCTAAAACTGATAAGCACATTTCCAACTCAGTAGCTCGTTCTTGTATTTCTCGCATCGGAAAACTTCTCACATGAAGTGTGAAACAAAAAATTCCATCGTTTCTCGATGTGCGAGAAAAAAGTGTTTCTGTATTTGACTGCGAAAACAGACAACACAGATTCTGTTCTTACTGGAATATTTCCATTAATTAAGTGTCAAATGCAAGACAAAAGTCAACGAAAGAAAGAAATTATAATAAAACCAAAACAGTAAAAGGCTAAAAAAAATTAAAATGCCAAAATATAACAATTGTGTTTTATTGATTGTCATCATTTGAATATAAAACAAATAGTATAGTGTGGCGCTTATAACAGCTGAATTTAAAAAAATAATTTTGAAACACATTTTTGTGTACTTACATGTGTATACATAATTATTTAATTCAAACTCTGTGCTACTTACATTTTCGGCTGATTTGGGTTCCATATTTATACATACAGTGAGTAGTGTCACTCAAAATCGTACAACATATTTTTTTTTAAATATTATGAAATTATACAGGCAATAATAGGTGATTATATAAAAAATTAAGTCATTTTATTAATTGGAACAAAAAATATGTATTTCAACAAAAAAGTTAACAAAACCTCAATTCTTAAAAAAAATATTGATGAAAATTAAAGGACATCACAAAATTCATATTTCACTTAAATTCGTACAATTATATTAAATTATAATTAAAACTTTAAAAATTAAAAAAAATGTTAATATTAAATAATCCTAATACTTTGTAGGGTATCATTTGCTATTTTTTAGTGCCTTTACGATTTTAAATGAAGCGTTGATATTCTGGGCACTGACAGTCTTACCCAATTTTTTTATTTGTGGATAAGGGCAATTAAAATTATACCCAATTTTCTGATAGGTAATAGCACACACAATATAAAAATAGCGTTTTAAAATATTTCCAAAACATCAACTTTCTAAAACTAATGAATAAAATTTGACTACGATGGTGTACGATTTTAAGTGACATTCACTGTACGAAGTTAAAAATATCTATATTTTTTAAAATTTAGTTTTTCTCACACCAATTTCAAATGTGACTTGTTTTGACAGTTCTTGTGAGAAACTTTTCGCAAAATATTGTTACAGAAACACTTTTTCTCATATCCTTCCAATAATTGCTGGAAAATTATTTAAATGACAGATAATTGTCGCAAACTCAAGATACAGAAAAAACAAATTTTGTTTCATTTTACACCGATCACTTAAGTACAGTCTTTCAACCAAACTCGCCAACAACTGTTTTTGAATTTAAAGAGCCACCTGTGTCAACATTATCTAATGATGACATATTAGTTATAAGCCCAGAAGACATTAACGAAGTAATCAAGGATAATATAATATTAAAAAAATCACCAGGAAATGATTCAGTTACACCTACTATGATTAAAAACCTACCGAGTGTGGCAATAATTGTGTTGTCTACAATATTTAATGCGATCTTAAAACATGGAGTTTTTCCGACAAATTGGAAAACTTCTCAGATAATAATGATATCAAAGCCAGGTAAAGACTTGACCGTACTTGATCCTCCTATAGACCAATAAGCTTATTTCCTTGCTTATCGAAGCTATTCGAAAAAGTGTTCCAAAGGAAAATCATACCATTTTTAAATGAGAAAAATATAATCCCAGTTCATCAATTTGGTTTCCGGGAACGCCACTGAACAATCGAACAAGTTAAGCGTATAACCGGAGAGATATGAAAATCCTTTGAATTAAAGAAATATTGTTCAGCAATATTTTTGGATGTCGCTCAAGCCTTCGACAAAGTATGGCACAAAGGCCTGGTATATAAAATAAAATGTTTGCTGCCACCATCTACTCATAAACTATTGGAATCTTATCTATCGGACCGTATATTTACAGTTAAGTACAACGATTACGTGACAAGAGAATATAGGATTGGAGCAGGACTACCACAAGAAAGTGTTCTTGGACCTACCCTCTATTTGATTTACACCTCTGATTTGCCTACGAGCGATAGGCAAATAATTGACTATTTCTACATTTGCTGATGACACCGCAAATGTTAGCTCGCATGAAAACCCATAATAACATATACTAGATGACTACTTAAGATGTGTGGAAACATGGTTAAACAAATGGAGAATACGTGTAAATGAGTTAAAAAGCAAACATGTTACGTTCACACTGAGGAGGGGATGCTGTCCACCTGTCACACTTAACAATGTTAATTTACCTCAGTCCGATTATGTATTCACTTAGATAGAAGACTTACTTGGCGCCGCACAGTGGGGGATCTGAAAAAAAGTGGAAATAAATCTGTAACTTCTAAACGAATAGCCCGATTTTAATAAAATTTCCCATGGCCATAGAGGAGGTGTTGATAAGATTAAGTTTTGAATTTGGGCTTATAACACCAAGGGGGGCCGATCCACAATGCCCCAAAGTGGGGCACCTCGGATATATCAAAAATTAAAAATGATGCCAAATTTTTGTTTGCGATCCGATTTGAAAGATTTGTATATATATGGAATCTACTAGACGAGATCTACAAAAAACATTGCTTATTGCCATATATTATCTCTTATAGTTTACGAGTTATTCGCATTTGAAAAGTAAAATTTTATTTTATTTACCAACCTTGCTTAAAGTCCCACCTATTCAACAAACAAAAAATCTTAGAAAAATCCTCATTCATTCAAAAGTTACAGATTTTTGATCCGAAAATGACCAAAATTTTCCACTGTGCAGTGGGGGAACTGAGAAAAAAAGTGGAAATAAATCTGTAACTTCTAAAAGAATAGGCCGATTTTAATAAAACTATCCATGGCTATAGAGGAGGTGTTGATAAGTTTAAGTTTTGAATTTGGGCTAACACCAAGGTTGGCCGATCCACAATGCCCCAAAGTGGGGCACCTCGGATATATCAAAAATTAAAAATGATGCCAAATTTTTGTTTGCGATCCCATTTGAAAGATTGCTTTAGCCATATATTATCTCTTATAGTTTACGAGTTATTCGCATTTGAAAAGTAAAATTTTATTTTATTTACCTACCTTGGTCTGGTTTTTTGCTAATAAAAACCAGACCAATCGGTCACGACCACCGCCCACGAGACCCATACATAGATAAGAATTTTTTGATATTTCGTTTAATATTCGACAAAAAATTTTAAGTTTTCATCCTGTTCCGAAAACTTCCGAAAACTGTTTTTTTAATCGTAAGAAGACAATCCCACCTTTCATCTTATTAAAAAAAACAGCTTGGGGGAAAGTGGGGCTACATTTTTTTTTCTCCATGGAAAATCAAAAATAAAATAATTTTTAGAGGCTTATAAATATGGCCATATCTTCTTATATCCCTAAATCCTCAAGGTATGCGTCTTTTTTGTCCTTCTTTAAAAAAAAAGCAAAAAACACCATTAAAACTGGGAATTAAGGGGTTAAAATATTCCGCAAAAATATTATCCGTGAAATTTTACATTTTCCGTTTTGATGTATTCAGGGACTTATAGTAAAATTTCACGGATAATATTTTTGCGGAACATTTTAACCCCTTAAATCCCTGTGTTAATGGTGTTTTTTGCTCTTTTTTAAAAGAAGGTCAAAAAATTAGTGGATTTAGTGGGTTAACATATTCCACAAAAATGTTCTCCGTAACATTTTACACAAATTTCCTGAACGTATTTTATACCTAAAATGTAAGGATCACATGGTTTCTTATGCCGATTAAGAATAAGAATATGGCAGAGTTGGGAAACTTTAACCCCCCTTCAAATGAAATTCAGGTGTAAACTTTCAAAACACCGATACACGTGTCTTTTTTTGTCTCCTCTATCAAAATTTATTGGTCGCACCTTGTATTTTTTTTGTGTTGTACAGTGTAATCCATCACATTCCCACTTACAAATGAGTTAAAGATCACAAGAATTAATTATTTATAGTTGGTCTGTAGAAAGGTCAGAAGCATTTATTAATGCAGTATTTTCGAGTAGAGTGGCGAGTCCCATAACAGCCTTCTGATCAGTTATTTCAGTAGGAAATGTTATACTCTTTTACTTTTCATTTAATGTATCATATCTACTCCTTTTTCTGACAGCGCCTTTCTTACCGTTATCATGTCTTTATCCCAGCTGCAAAATAAGCGCAATAGCTTCTTTCTCAGCGAACGTTGTATCAGATGATGGTGTGGGTATGCTCTTTACAATTCTTTTCAGTCGTCTTGGAGATGCGCTTGGAAGAATAGTTGCAATTTTAATGACATCCAGAGGCTGTTTTTCTTTTCTTAACATAGCCTTAAAAGTATCCAAAACTTCTCCATTAGATAGGGTTTTTAGTGAAATCGATAATCTTTTTGTCTTCGATTTTGAGCACAAATCCTCATATTGCTTATAGGGAGCACTAATAGTTGATACGCAAATAGCAACTTCTACAATATTTATCCAGAAGGGGTGAAGCAATCTTTAGAAAAATAGTCCTTCAGGCGGCAATGCACTTTATCCCCGCAGGAAGAATACCAAATATTAGACCAAACTTCCCATCTCAGACAGCAAGTAAGGCACAAGAACGGGATCTCATACGTGCTAGCCCCACCCAGCTAATGAGCAAATTGAGCATATCGTCGACGAACAACGCTGCAACAAATGGTTAGACCACCTAAATCATTGCTCAACTGACTCTATTAAAAGTCTATCTGGCGTTTAACAACTCGCATTTAGAGCAACAGAAATGCCCAACTCAATTCTGCAGACAATTTTAGAACACCCCAACACGCGGAACCGCACCAAAAGAGCTATAGTTCCGAGAACTAAGAATCTCACTCGAGATCCTCAGCCATGCTCCTTCACCTCCCGTGAAGTAAAGTTCATTATCTCCAAGTCGAAACCTGCCAAAGCTCTAGGTCCGGATGGCATCTCTATTATAATGCTATAGAAACTCGGTATAGTAGGTCTGGAATATCTCACGCACCTTCTGAATCTCTCTTTTCACCAATTGGTGATTCCAGATATCTGGAAGGTTGCTCGAGCTATCCTAATTCTAAAACCGGAAAAATCAACTACCCTAGGAGAATCACCTCCTTATTATCACCTGTAGCAAAAGAGTACTTCCCGCTCGTCACACATCAGCATGTCACAACAACAACACTAACACAGATAACCTCCCAGATCGCCAATGGCCTCAATCAGCAACGGCCGTGTCAACTCACCATCGCACAGTGCCGCCCGTAAAAACAAGTGAGGTGGCAAAAATCAAAAATTGCATGTGCCCCTAAAAAATATTGAATAAACCTCTTTTACAGTAAAATTTCCAACAATTTCAAGATATGGCCAGATTTTTTTTTGAATTTGGTCCGCTTTCAGATACAATATTTCGGAAACTATGTAACGGATAGTCAAGGAAAATAAAAAACTATCAATTTCTATATTTGCCATATTTTCAAAATAAGTTCTTTGATTATTCCTTTACCTAATTAGTGTTTATAAAAAACCGACCTTTTAAAAAACCGCTTAGAAAACCGATTTTTCGGTTAACCGTCATATATACACTTTTTTGGCCATTCTCACCCTCCAGTTTGGTGAACATTAGTAAAAAAATCATCCTGAAAAAATTTTAGGTAAATCTGAAATTTTGAGATGCATTTACAAGGGGAAAAAATGCATTTTTTTCAGTTTTTGTAAAAATTTTGCCATTAAAAAATTAATTTTGTAATTTAATTTAAAAGAATCGAAATGTGTACGTAATTGTCGTTCTAATGAGACATAAAAAATAGAAATTGGTCAAAAAATGTTAAAGTTATTAAAAATTCGCCAGGCCATTAACGTGTCTCAGGCCACTAGAACAAGAAATGTAGGAACAAAATTAACATATTTTGAGAAATATTAAAATAAAAGCTCATTTTTACTTAAAATATGTCCATATTTACTTGTATATGAGTTTTTGTCTTCGTAGGATACCGTTAACATATTCTTAGGTATGAACAAAAAAATTAAATTTTTTTAACGGCAGTTTCAAAAATCCATTTTAAAATTTTTAAAAATTTTGTTAAACAAATTTCAGAATTTTTTGATCATCTCATTGGGATTTATTAAGAATATAATAGGGAATAAAAATGTGAAAAAATTATGAAAATATCTCTTATAGTTTTTTGTTCATACCTAAGAATAGGTTAACGGTATCCTACGAAGACAAAAACTCATATACAAGTAACTATGGACATATTTTAAGTAAAAATGAGCTTTTATTTTAATATTTCTCAAAATATGTTAATTTTGTTCCTACATTTCTTGTTCTAGTGGCCTGAGACACGTTAATGGCCTGGCGAATTTTTAATAACTTTAACATTTTTTTTACCAATTTCTGCTTTTTATGTCTCAATAGAACGACAATTACGTACACATTTCGATTCTTTTAAATTAAATTGCAAAAGTAATTTTTTAATGGCAAAATTTTTACAAAAACTGAAAAAAATGCATTTTTCCCCCTTGTAAATGCATATACATACGCATTATAGGTACTTACTTTAACTGTTGGACTAGGTCCGCTTGGTTGACTGCAATTTCTGAAAGCCTTGAAGTTACATAGCTTTTTATTTCATCTATAACACGATCATAGTGTGAAATATTCAATTCCGAATCATTTTGAAGAGCTTGAATTTTAGCAAAATAAATATGTTCCTTTTCGTTCCACAATGATTGTTCGCGACAAACGAAATTACTTTCGCTTTTATTCCACGTCTGAGCATTTTTATTTAATTTATTGGCATCTACTTTAAATATAAGAACGGTTTGACCAATAAACAGAACTTTTTCAGCCCAACTGGATGACAAATAGTGTGGCAGAAATTCGTAACATATCTCATATCGCCAAATATCAGTATAATTGCTGGCTACCTCCTAGATAATTAAAAAAATATATATATTTTATTAGAGTAGTCGAAACATAATATGTTATAAACAAAGTACAAGTAGGCCGACTCTTAATTTTTGTAAAATACTCTCTCACATATGCGGTTACCGGAAAGTTCAGATAAATAGAAACAAATAAAATGACTTGAAATTAATTTTCGATCAAATAATAGTTTTACCTGTTATTACACTAAAACACATGCTCTATTTTTTTAACACTTTTATTGGTGAACACCACTGACTTTGCGATGATTTTTCATGCGTACAAACGGAATGACAAAATCAATATACCCCCACCTTTTTGGTGGTGTGTAAAAAAAAGTATTGTGTCTATGACTTAAAAATGCGATATTTTTTTAAATATAAAGATAAAACAGCCACAAACATAAAAGCATCTCATCCTCTTAAAAAAATTAATCAATTTTGCGCATATTATATCATTTTGTAGCTGAGAATCATAAAAAAAATAAAAATTCTCCAAGGAAACATAAATTTGCTTATGGAACATGAAAACGGCCTATAAATTTGGTTGTCTTCTACTTCATAAAGAGAATTTCCTATTTTATTGCGAATCCTACACTTTAAATATTTTGGACAAAATGTTGAGTTAATGGTATTTTCGAAATTGTTCTGAATATGATTCTTTCTAAAGACTTGCCGTCAAAATCGATATGATATTTGTTTTGAAGGAGTATTATAGTCAATTAAAATTACACTGTGTGATAGCCCAAATCGGTGGGAATTCTGCCCATTGGCTCAAAAATATATAACATTTCGCTATCTTTTCATTAGAAATTCCAAATATTGAAAAATTTTACCTTTGACCTTCACGATTCAAAGGTTATCGTTTTCCGATTTTAGTAAAACTTTCAGAACATATTTAAAATTACAAGGACTATAATATTATGAATAGGTTTTACTTAAAATCGCAGGTACGGAAAAACTATTAGAGGTATTGACATAATTTTTTCATATTTTTATTCCCTATTTTGATCTCAATAAACCCCAATGTGATGATCGAAAAAATCTGAAATTTGTTTAACAAAATTTTTAAAAATTTGAAAATGGAGTTTTGAAACAGCCGTTAAAAAAAATATTTTTTTTTTGCCATACCTGCGAATATGTTAATGGTATCCTACGAAGACAAAAACTCATATACAAGTAAATATGGACATATTTTAAGTAAAAATGTGCTTTTATTTTAATTTTTCTCGAAATATCTAAAAAAAATTTCTAAATTTTTTGTTAAAGTGGCCTGAAACACGTTAATGGTCTGTCGAATTTGTAATAACTTTAAAGCGTTGCCCGATTTGGCTCAAATTTTCAGCACTTAACATTTAGGCCTAGTGTCACAATATTCCACCCGGCTCTCTTTGAAATCTAAAAAAAAAAATCGGCTGTCACTCTAATATGTATGTACAGTGAATGTCACTTAAAATCGTACACCATCGTAGTCAAATTTTATTCATTAGTTTTAGAAAGTTGATGTTTTGGAAATATTTTAAAATGCTATTTTTATATTGTGTGTGCTATTACATATCAGAAAATTGGGTATAATTTTAATTGCCCTTATCCACAAATAAAAAAATTGGGTAAGACTGTCAGTGCCCAGAATATCAACGCTTCATTTAAAATCGTAAAGGCACTAAAAAATAGCAAATGATTAAAATTTTTTTTAATTTTTAAAGTTTTAATTATAATTTAATATAATTGTACGAATTTAAGTGAAATATGAATTTTGTGATGTTCTTTAATTTTCATCAATATTTTTTTAACGAATTGAGGTTTTGTTAACTTTTTTGTTGAAATACATATTTTTTGTTCCAATTAATAAAATGACTTTTAATTTTTTATATAATCACCTATTATTGCCTGTATAATTACATAATATTAAAAAAAAAACATATGTTGTACGATTTTGAGTGACACTCACTGTATGTACTTATATCAAAGTATACCATTAAAATTATACTATCATAATATACATTGTTTTTAGTCTAGTCTGAATTATATATATATTCAATAGATTTAAAATCACAAAAACTGATTTAAATTAAATTTTAAGTTAATTTTTTTATATTAAATAGAAATATGTAGTTATGATCTCTTTTTTATGTTCTTCATTGTTACTGTTGTGAACTATTTTTTGTTAGTTTTTTTTATTGAATTTTTTCAAAAAAAAAGTTATCAGCTGTTTGACTGACTCCACCTTGTATAAATTCGCCTTGCTCAGTATGATGAATGATTCACTTCGCTCAGTTGAGTGAATAGTTCAATTGAACTAGGTCATTCATGAGCTACACAACTCTAATACTGGGAGAAAAACTAATTGAAGACATGAAGTCTATGTTGCGATTTTTGTATTTTTAAGCGATTTATATTTTTATACGTTTCACTTTATTGTATTTGTACAGATTGAATTTAAAATCAAAGAAAATAGTTTAAACATACATAAATAGTATGATTTGATTGTTAATTGTTAAACAGTATGATCTGTTTATTTTTTTTTACTGCAGAAGAAGAATATGTCTAATAGCATTTTTTTTACTTTTCTGATTTTTGTTATCATACAAAAATTGTTATTCTAAATCTTTAAATAATACAATTGAATTGCAATTAATTAAAAATTTATGTAAAAAAGGTAAACATTTCCGTAAAATTTTATAATATTTGTGAACATGTTCCTATTCTGAATGAATAAAGTTTGGAAAAACTCATGTTCGATTAATAATATTTAAAAAAAAAATCTTTTCAATTATGATTTTCTTTTTAATTCTTTAACACACAGAATTTTATAATTTTGTTTTACACTTCTAGTACATTTTCATTTCTGAAACACGTCCAATTTGCAGAATCTAAAAAACTTTTTTTTTTATTAATTTTATTGTGTTTGTGGTAGAATTTTAACTATTTAACAGAGTTTCAATTTTCCGTATTGAAAATCATATAAAATTCAAACAAATTACAATTTAAAATATTTCTATGAAGCTCTGTGTGGCTGGTAAAAAATATACATTTTTGTTACTAACACAAATATAGAGTTAGGTACTGCTGTCAAAGAGTCGGACTACTTGTATATACTTTGGTTTCAACATTTTAAAAATATTTTTTTCTTTTTCACAGTTCACTTATTTGATTATTGTTAATTTTATCATAGCAATATTCGTTTTGTTTGAATAAACCGATTTTTAGTTCAAAATCCAAACAAAGCCAAAACAAATACAATAAAATTCCAAAATTGTTTATTATATTTTATCATAGTAATATAAATTGATTATTATATTTTATTTATATATAAAATATTTTAAAGCGATTTTTAGTTCAAAATCCAAACAAAGCCAAAACAAATATAATACAATATTAGGGATATTTTGCAGACTTTAAGTAAAATTATACCTACATATGCACTAATTTTATTACGTTGATAGTGATATAATTTAATAAATAAACATTTAATAATTATATTATTAAATTGTTCAAGCTTGAGTTCTTTTCCATGATTTGTTTCATTATGTAGCGATTTTTAATTTAAGATATAGCAACACTACTTTTGCGATAACACATGATGCAACAGCTGTTATTTGACGCTCTTTGATCTTGCAAATGAATTGCAAGATCAAATAAAAAATGACCTAAAATGCAGGGAAATATTTGCTGATTAGTGGTCACACATTGGTCACATTACAAGGAAGTTTTGTTATCGGCAAATTAATTTATTTGACCAAATTCAGCTGCTTTCTTGTCTGCCGTGAAAAATATTTTCTGTTCAAACTAGAAACATAAAATATTTGACGTTTAAATAAAAGTACTGAAATTTCACAATTCTTTTAATTGTAAAGAAAAATCTAGTAATAATTTAATTTCTAGAAACGTCTTCTTTATTGATGAAAGGAATTAAAGTTCCAACAGTATAATTTGCACAATTAAATAAAATTTGCACATCATCAGCATACGAAAATGGCAGGCACATACTGCTAGATACTGTAGTAAAAAGATCATTAACAAACATAATAAAAAGTAAAGGCCCAAGTGCAGATCCTTGAGGCACACCGCAAGATAAGAAGCTATCAATTTACATGCAGAACAAGAAAATCCGAAATACCTATACAGTTTATAAACTAATAGTGAATGATTTACCCTATCAAAAGCCTTAGTCAAGTCTAAAGAAAGCAAAACCCAAACACCCTTACTAGAAATATTTTTTTCTAATGTTATCAGTCAGACCAATCAGCAGAGAAGTTGTACTTCTATTACATCTAAAACCAGGTTGACAATCATGCAGAAGTTCATTATCTTCAATATGCCTAAAAAGTTAAATCTTAATAAAATGCTCAACCGTTTTAGACAAAATTGGCAATAGAAATAGGCCTTAAATCATCAATGCCAGCCATACCGCTATTCTTCATAATAGGATCAATTTTTGCAACCTTCCACAACAATGGGAAATTTGAAGTCGTTAAAATTGTATTAACCAAGTAAACTTTATTTTAGTTTGTTGAACTAAAATAAAGTTCAACAAACACTCAACAACACCAAAATCCCTTCCCCTATAAACTACTTTATGCATAATAGCATTAGAAATATAGAGAGCAACACCACCACCTCTCCTAGAAACTCTATCATTCCTAAGACAAACATATCCAGGAATATCAGCAACACCGACAGAAACAGAATCTTTCAACCACGTTTCATTAACACCAAACACATTTAAAAATCCACCCTCCAACCAGAGCTGTAAATGAATCATTCTTTTTTGATTTTAATTCATTATGAATTAGCTAAATTTTGAATTAATTCATTGAATTGAAAAAATGAATTGAATGAAATTTGAATCAATTCAAACGAATTAGGCAGAAATGAATTTCAATTCATTTCCAATTCAAATGAATTTGTAAAAATGAGTTGCAATTCATTTACAATTCATTTGAATTGAATTGATTTTGAATTAATTCAAATGAATTAGAAAAAAGAATTAGCAATTCAAATGAATGATTCAAAAATGAGTTGCAATCAATCAAATTCAAGAGCAGATCTCTAGGGGGAATGAAAGATTTCTCCTACCAAAATGAAAATTTCCAGTACAAAAATTTAAAAGCCTTGTCCTGTATACGCGCCTGATCAATGAAAACATGGTGTTTGCAGTTTATTTCTTCAAGAAGAACTGATTTTTATTTTGAAATACGCTGAACGACATAACATATTTAATATTCAAGAAGCAATTAATAATTTTTGAAATTTTGTGACCCACGACCACCCAACAACAAACTTTTTGCTAATATTTATATTATATTTATTTCAAAAAAATAAAACTATCTTCCAAAAATAATCAAAAATCAGGAAAAATAACAATGTATGTAGTTCAAAACACAATTGAGTTTCATAAATAAGGCTAATTAGATTTAATTAGAATACTTCATTCACCTTAAACAACAATAGCTTTTCAAAATTATCATCTGAAAGAGATCCACGTTTAGGGATGTTTAGAATAGAGGCGTACGAAAATAATCTTTCAATACCAGCTGACGATGGTAACGGCGCATTATATTTAAAGGAAGACTCTTTAACCGTCGATTAATTATACTGCATACTTAATGACATTGAAGAATCTGCTAAATATGCTGCGAATTTCGCGTCGGAGTTGCAAATGAATTGCTAATTTTTTTTCTAATTCGTTTGAATTAATTCAAAATCTTGTTCAATTCAAATGAATTGTAAATGAATTGAATTAATTCAAAATCAATTCAATTCATTTGAATTGGAAACGAATTGCAATTCATTTTTACCAAATTCATTTGAATTAATTCAAAATCAATTCAATTCATTTGAATTGGAAACGAATTGCAATTCATTTTTACCAAATTCATTTGAATTGACTCAAATTTCATTCAATTCATTTTTTTGTGTGAATGATTCGCGAATTAATTCAAAAATGAGTGATTCATTTACAGCTCTGCCTCCAACATGTATTTAATCTCACAAAACTTTGAAGAATTAGGTTTCAAGTTAAAACTTGTGCAATTTAATGCCCAGTTTTTGACTTGTTATTTAAATACGTATTTAGTTAATTTTAACTTAAAATTAAGTTGTATTTAAATACAGTTTGAGTTTTTCAGTGCTACATAATTTGTCTTATTTAAATAAGATAAAAGTATGGTAGCACTACTAAATATCAAAAATTTATCGATAGTTTTGCTTAAAACAGCTGTTCAACCAAAACAAAAATTGATACATTTTGCCCAATAAGAAATAAAAGTTTATTAAACAATAAAATTATTGGTAGGAAAATGCACAAAAGAAGCTCCAATTGCCCCGCATCGGAATTGTATTTAAATATGAATTATATTTAAGTTCTATTTAAATACGAAAATGAGTTTCTCAGTGCTTTTTTAAATGATACTTAAATGGCCAACGTTGGTCATTTAAATTCTATTTAAGTTTCATAAACTACCATATGTTTTTGACAGCTGACTTTTGTTGTTTGGTTTTTTTTCACTCTATTGTAGTAAAAAAAAAAACAAACAACAGAGTCTTGCTAAAAAAAGCGTCTTGCAAAAACTACATTTCCGATGCGGGGCAATTGGAGCTTCTTTTGTGCATTTTCCTACCAATAATTTTATTGTTTAATAAACTTTTATTTCTTATTGGGCAAAATGTATCAATTTTTGTTTTGGTTGAACAGCTGTTTTAAGCAAAACTATCGATAAATTTTTGATATTTAGTAGTGCTACCATACTTTTATCTTATTTAAATAAGACAAATTATGTAGCACTGAAAAACTCAAACTGTATTTAAATACAACTTAATTTTAAGTTAAAATTAACTAAATACGTATTTAAATAACAAGTCAAAAACTGGGCATAAACACACCAAAATTATCCATTATAATCAAATTCCACTGTTCTTCAATCAGGACATATAATAATTATAACAAAAAACAATTTTAACACGATGTCTTTTTCATCAATCAACTCAGTATAAATAAAATATACAACTAACAAGAATAACAATAATGAAATAGGTACATTATAAATACAGCACTACATAAACCAGCACTTTTATAGCATTGAGAAAGAAAAATTGGCAACCAAAATATCTAGTTCAATTAGGTAACTTATGCCACAAAGAACCACAAAAGCCATAATAGAGAGAAAAAATTAATAATAAACAAATGTATTACAATAACAATTTCACTCTTAGTAGTACATTGATAATCCAGTCATGCTATCAATACATATGCCAAGAGCAAACTGAATAATAGGAAAATTATTGACTCAAATAGAAAACAAATCAATTAACGATCTACCAATAACAAATTAAAGTAAATAAATGTAAATTCTATACCACATTTATCTATCTATCTATCTATCTATCTATCTATCTATCTATCTATCTATCTATCTATCTATCTATCTATCTATCTATCTATCTATCTATCTATCTATCTATCTATCTATCTATCTATCTATCTATCTATCTATCTATCTATCTATCTATCTATCTATCTATCTATCTATCTATCTATCTATCTATCTATCTATCTATCTATCTATCTATCTATCTATCTATCTATCTATCTATCTATCTATCTATCTATCTATCTATCTATCTATCTATCTATCTATCTATCTATCTATCTATCTATCTATCTATATAAATAAAAATCAAATGTCGTTCGTTGGTAATTGCATCAGTTGAGAACGGCTGGACCGATTCGGACAACTTTTTAAATGTTTTTTAAATTATCCAACTTAGGTTTTTACGGAAATAAAAATTGGCCTCGACCACTTTTTTCGATTTATCTAAAATTGTTTTCGATAATCCAAATCTACTGATTAGTGGAGCAAATCCAAAGATGCCATGAGTGATGATATTTTGCATCAGATGCGTATTAGAACATCAAATCCAAATTAGCAACTAAGCGAAGAAATTTACAACAAGACTTTGATATTAATTGAGGATATGTGCTTGATGATGTCGAACAAGTTATTATCCGTTGCACGACGCAATTAATCAAGACTTGCGATGCGAAAAACAATATGATTGCGCAGCCTTGAGGTAATCAGTTAGAACAAATGTGCCACTGTTGAATCGACATCAAAAATATGCGTACGATGGATTTTTGACGCTCACGTTGATTTTGGTAACGATACGCTCGCATAATGATATTGTACTGCAGCTACGTTGTTGAAAATCCAACATGCTACATTTCCAAGAACAGTGCTATGGCCAAAGTTTTGCAGCAAAGCAAACTGATCGTTTGGGATGATTGTACAATGGCGCATAAAAAGTCTTTGGAGGCATTAGACAATGTGCTGTAAGATTAACAAAACAATCAAAGCCGGTTTGGTGGTGCGATAAAACTGTTGGCAGGTGATTTTCGGCAAACATTGCCAGTGATTCTACGGTCAACGCCAGCCGAACTTAAAGTATGTTTGAAGTCGTCCGTTTTGTGGAAACACGTCAAGAAATTCAAATTGAATGTGAACATGAGTGTCGAGATGCAGAACGATCAATCTGGAGAATTATTTTCCAAACAGTTACTGGATATTGGCAACGGCAAAATCCCGGTTAACATTTCGACCGGCTGCATTCAATTTCCCTTCGCTTTCTGCCAGTTCACCGAATCAAACACCTTTCGAATTTATCCGAAAGGTGTTTCCAAACATTGCACAAAATTACAAAAATCATGATTGGTTCAGCAAACGTGCTATATTGACTGCGAAAAACATTGATGTCGACGAATTGACGGTTAATATTCAAAGTGAAATTTCTGTCGCATTGCTGACGTACAATTCGGTGGTTTCCGTTACTTCCCAAGATGATGTCGTCAAGTATCCAACCGAGTTTTTAAACTTGCTGGAGTTACACCGATTACCGCCTCATAATCTCCAACTGAAAGTCGGATCAGTAATCAAAATGTTACGAATCATAAACTAACCACGTCTTTGTAATGACACCCGAATTACGATAAAAAACCATAATGAATAACGTCATCGAAGCAATAATACTTATAGGAAAGTACAAGAGAGAAGAACTTTTGATACCACAGATCCCAATGGCTCCGACCGACAAGCCATTCGATTTTAAACGCTTGCAGTTTCCGGTACGGTTTGCATTTGCAATGACAATTAACAAATCTCATTGCGATTGCGGCATAAACCTTGAAAGCCCATGCTTCTCGCATTGTCAATTGTATGTCGGCTGTTTTCGTGTCGGGTCACCATCAGCCAGACAACAAAATAAAAAAAATTTCGTGTATCATAGAGCATTCCAATGAACGAAATTATGATATCACAGCAAAGCAATAGAAAAAAGTATTTCTTTATTTTAATTGGTTACATGAACAAGCATAGGGTTAGAATAAGAGGCGAAACTGAGAGTAAAAATTATTACTCTCTCCCAAATTTTATGGCTGACACAACCACAAAATACATTGATTTACATGTATTTTGTTGTTGCAAGTCTTACAATTTTGACTTAGGTTTATCATTTTTACACATTTCAAACAGCTTCTCACAAATCGAACAGGACAACGTCTGTTGGGTCAGCTAGTATTTCTATAAAAGTGGAAGCTGTTACATTTCATACTGGATAACTGTTACAATAAAATAATTATCAGAAACAATTATTAGTTATTGAACAGAAGCATTATCAATAATGTCAACATAGGTACGACACTACCAAGATTTAAGCAAATAGAAAATAGAACACACACAGAAAAAAAAAAATTTATAATTGGAATGAATTTTGTAATAAATATTATTAATCGAACTTGACTTTTTTTTCCCAAACTTATTTCATTCAAAATAAGAACATGTTCATAAATATTATAAAATTTTACATGACGGAAATTTTTGCTTTTTTTACTTAATTTTTTTAATAAATTGCATTATAATTGTATTATATAATGAATTAGTGCAAGAATATTTGCATAATAGCCATATATTGGCCAATATTTTAAGATAAAAAGGAGAATATCTGAAACTTAAAAATTATCATTAAACATAATAAAACATTCATAAATATAAAAGCATTTCATCCTCTTAAATCAATTTAATCATTTTCGCGCTTTTTATATCATTTTGTAGCTGAAAATCATAAAAAAACTAAAAATTTTACATGAAAAATTTCAAACATTTTTGAACAACATAAAAATGAAATTGAAATTATATTTTTCAAGCCTTCTAGATTTTATTTCAAAACATAAAATATTAAAAAAATCATACTATTTAAGAAATTATTTATAAATGTTATGAATTGAAATCAATGAATTCGAATCATAATATTTATGTTGAAACTTTTTTCTGTGCAGTTGAATCAATTTCAATTTATGTGGTAAAACATAGGTGCTTAAATTTTTATATGAATTTATATAAAAAACGTATTTTTCATAACGTTTTTATTTATAACTCCTGAACTAATCGAGTCTCCATCGAAATTTTTTGCACGAATATAGTAGAGAGTTTAGGTGTCCTCATACCATTTTCTTTTTGAATTTTTAAATCCGCGATTTTTTACATTGAAATATATACTCTGAAAATTGACCTTTAACCTTTTGGAAGTAAACAATTTAATTCACACCATTTTAAGGACAATATCTTTGCCTTTAAAATGGAATCAAAAATTATGTTGGACTTTGAGTAGCTTCGAAGTTATGGGCAATTATGTGTATATAATTTTAGACAATTTTAACAAATTTTTCAATTTTCAAATCGCGATATTTTTACATCGAAATCAGTTTCCATTGAAAAAGTCACTGATATGAGAAACATATTGGATATATTATGTATGTGGTAAATTTCATTAAAATCGGAGATGGTGAATCCGACTGCTGCACAGTGGGAGAAAACCCTAATTTAGTGGAACTAAATTCGTATCTTCTAAACGCTTGGCCAAATTAATTTCATTTATATGGAAATATTGCAGGCAAAGAGGTAAGCTAATAAAGTAATGCAAAATGGGTACTGCTACTTCAGTAGAATGAGCGGTAGTGGCTGCTAAATTACACTACCTCGGAAGAAATTCTATACTATTTTCAATTCTAAGAAATTATTTTAATATATCTTTCATAAAATTTAAATTATATAAGTAATTTTATTTATAGCAAGTAACTATTTAAATCTATAGATTTTGGACATTTACCCTATTGCCGGCATAGGTCGAAATATTCATATAAAATTAAACTTTTTTTAGTTTTATTAATAAGTTTATTTTTAAAAACGAATAACAATTATTAGATATGAAATGATTTTATTTCATTATTATAAATAATTTAGTTATAATTAAACAATGAAATAAAGAGTAATTAAGCTAACTAACACTTGTTACAATTTTGTGAATTTTTATTATGAGGTTTTTAAAATTTATTTAAATTAGTCGTCTTCAGAGTCTAATGAATCACTAGGAAGTAATGGATCCAACAAAAGTTGCCTAACATCTTTCGATAACGGTTTATAGCTTGCAGATGAAGTTCTGGACAATGTTGATATAACAAAGCGTTAAAACAAATATATTAATATCTACATAAAACTACAATTTACCTTATTTATTTATGAAAAATGGGATTTGGAAAATCCCGAAAACCCCGGGATTTAAAATTATAAAATCCCGATCTTCGGGATTTTCGGGAACGGGATTCCCCATTTGGCATCTCTACATAAAACTCTTTGCAAATGTTATATTTTTAATCTATATAAAGCACTTCCATATTTAAAAGGACTCATAATTTTAAGTCATATTTGGTATATGGGCATTTATTTTTAGCAACTTGTAAGTAGTTAGAATTACATAAATTTCATTTTTATATAATGTAATTACCAACAACACTTCTTATATACAATCTTAAAAAAATAAGGAACAAATTTAGTACGAGATTTTACATCGTCCCAACGATAATAATTTCTTAAAAAAATTATATAAATTCACCTCGCACTTTTTCGCAGCTAAATTTTTCAGCATATGTAGTCTATAATATAGTCTTGATATTGGTAAAAAAATTAGGACTGCATCTCACAGCATTAGTAACTGGCGACCTTCCGAAAATTCAAAAAAGTAAAAAAAAAAAATTCTATAAGAATATGGCCATTGGTTATCACAAACAGCGGAAAATATATTTTTATTTTTCTGATTTACCAAGCCTCATATTCCATCTACATAAAAAAAAGTAAAAATACAACTTAAAGAAAACCTTGTACTATCCAGCTTAACAACAACTTTGAAACCAATTCTTCATAAAAAAAATTTCTGAAAAATTTTTTACATTTAAATAGTTGTCAAAACCAAACCACTGAAGTTATTAATAAATGTTACATATTTTTAAGTACAACAACAACTATAGATTGAAACTACATAACAATAAATCAAATATGCGAAAGTTTTTTTTTTATTTTGCGCCACTAAATTGTTGATTTCTCCCACAGTGTGCTGTCCGCAATAGAAAGAAGAACAATTTTATGTATATCAAACAAAAAACTAAAATTTTGTGAAAATGAGCGAATTCACTTCATTGTGAATAAATTCGAAAAGAATCAATCGATTTTTATGATCATATCTCATTTTGTTGCTATTATATGTGGCTTTGTGATAAACCTAACAATTTCTGCCGTTTTCGATTTTTCATGAAATTTGATATTTTCACGTAAAAAATATATTTTTTGCTCAGTAATTCCGAAACTACTGAGTCGATTAAAACGCAATATACAGGCCTGTCACAGATATTGATATTTCTTTGTAATTATTTGTTATTCTAAAATGTTTAATTATTATCACTTTTGCTTTCATATAAAAAACGCTGTTCAAATTAAAATCAGAAATACATTATTAAATATTTTTGGAATTATAGCGTAGACAGACGACAGCGTTAATTTGCATTAGCAGTCTTAATTCAAATTAACTTGTGAATTATCGCCATCCTAATGCGCATTATACTGAATTTAGCTATTTCAATATGGCAATACCGTCGAAATCAATCAGCTGTAGGAAAATTATTTACTATTTTAAAAGAAAACGTAACACAGTAGAATAGAAAAAAAAATAGGGAAATAATGCTTTAACTTCTAAACGGTTAGTCTGCTGTAGAGTTTAAGTTTTGAATTTGGATCACCTGGGCTCACCAGGGCCGCGGCCACTGGTCCCCAAAGTTGGACACATTGGGTATGTTAAATTTTTAAAACGATCCTATTTCTTCCTTTGTATTCCAATTTCAAGCAAATTATATATATTGAATCTCCCCATCGAGCACTACAAAAAACCTCCTCATAGCTATCAATCGTAACAAAATTTGGTGACATGAATTTTGTATATATAAAACTTATTTGGAGCGAAATTTGTGTAGATACATAGATAAATTAGACATTTATGACCGATAATGTCCAATTTCGCGGGGACTTTGTATGGGGGCTAGGTGAAATAATGGACCGATTTCAGCCAGTTTCAATAGGCTTGGTCCTTGGGCCGAAAAAGTAATATGTACCAAATTTGATCGAAATATCTTCAAAATTGCGAACTGTACTCTGCGCACAAGGTTTACATGGACAGCCAGCCAACCAGACGGACGGACGGACATCGTTTAATCGACTCAGAAAGTGATTCTAAGTTCTAAGTCTAAGGTGGGTGTTAGACTAATATTTTTTGGCGTTACAAACATCTGCACAAACGCATAATACCCTCCCCACTATGGTGGTGTAGGGTATAAATACCATTTTTGGGGGTTTTCAACACTTTTTTGGGAATTGCGAGATTCCTGATAACAAATTTCAAAATTTATTTTTATTTTTGCATTTTCAATAGAAAAATCTTTCAATAGAAAAATTTGCAAAATTTGTATCTTCGCAAAAACTCATTAAAAATCATTTTTTGTCATATTTTTCGAAAAAGTATTCCATGAATTTTTTGTTTGTCAAATGTTATATATATTTTATAAAAGAAGACAAAATCCCCTATCCATTGATATATAACACGTCTTTTCAAATTGTGTTTTTTACGTGGCAATTAATTGGGAAAAACTTAACATCTAGCAGAGAATTTACCGATTTGCAAAAAAATTGTTCAACATTAAACAGTTTACAAACAAACTGCTGTTTACTAAATGCAAAAACTGTCGTCTGTCAGGGTTAAATTTTAATTCACATTAGTGTGCTGTTAATACAAATTAACTCTGTCGTCTCTCTACGGTATTAATAAATTACACGGTATCTGAAGAACCTAAAACGAAATCGATCGGAATTGAAATCATTCCGAACAAAATGTGTTACAGGCCTGATATAAACGGATTAAAGGATATGTAAATTTTAATTGTTTATGTTTACTTTAATAATATCGGACTAACCGTTTTTGATTAATCATTAATTATGTGGAGAAACGTCTAAAAAAATTCTGTGCGAGTTGTTAAGTTTTCCCTAATTAATTTGCCACGTAAAAAACAGGTAGACATGTTATATATCAATATATAGGGGATTTTGTCTATGTTTCAAAAGTATAGAGTAAGTTCGGGTAATGTGGTATACCTATTTTTTATTTGACTATAATTTTTAGAATCTTAATTCGATTGGAACAGTTCTCAGCTGGTGTTCTACTACAAATGTTAGGTTTACATCCATGAAAGTAAGTTCAGCCTTTAAGTTCAAGTTTCAGAGAAATTTGGGAAAAAGAGAGAAAATCCATAAACAAGCCATTGAAAATATTGGCGGGTAATGTGGTATACCATGTTCTTTTAATATTGTATACTAAACCACATAACCAATGCATAGTATTTTAATTTGTAAATGAGTTGCGTTTTATTTAAACCATTCTCAATGGATGCGGTTAAAGTTGGCGGCTGACCAAGCTTACCAGAAGCTGCTCAATACATTCTTCGCTTCGTAGGAGACATTGAATGACTGATGCGAAAATAATGTTCATCTTGTTGTTCTAACAGTTCAGATAGCTTTCTTCAACTCTTCCGCTGCCCATTTTCTTAATTCACCTTTCTTTGGAATATTATTTAATTGAAATTCTTTAGCTATACCACATTAGCCGACCACGTGGTTTATTGAAATTATTATAAAATTAAATATATGCACTAAATATGCAATATTGTTGCAATTGTTATTCAATAACAAAATATTCTCATTTGACTTTAAAATTAAATTAATGAAGTTTAAAACACGTGATTTTAGAAAAAAGTTAATTTTTAACAGATCACAAAAAAAGTCTACCACAAGCAGCGTTACCATATGTCAAGTTTTCCTTTTTTTTGCAAGGTTTTTGAGGTGCAAAAAGTTTTATTTTTAAAAAAAAAAGTTTTTTGGAAAATTGTAAATTTATGATATCAATAAGTTGAACCGTTTATTTCAAAATTATGTTCCCAAATTCATTTACTAAATGGTTTAATTGATTTATTTAGGAGCTGAAGTGTCTTCACCAATAAATTCACATAAATTATCTCAGTCTGATTATATGTACGAATTGGGTTTTGTAATTTTAGTATGTATGTAGTTAACAAGTTTTTTTTTACAACTGCAAAAATGAAGTACTCTCACCCAATGTTAATTTTCTGAGATCATAAAACTCTTAAACTTGGTATCGTTACTCCTATGCTCTTAGTTTTAGAGAAAAGCAGCTATACATTACCCGAACTTACTCTATATAACTTTTGACAATTCAAAATTTATGGAATACTTTTTTAAAAAAATATGACAAAAAATGCCTTTTATTGAGTCTTTGCAAAGATACAAATTTTTCACATTGAAATTTTATTTTTATTTATGAATGTTTTTTAACGAAATTTTACAGTTATATAGATTTTTCTATTGAAAATGGAAAAATAAAAAGAATTTTTGAAATTTGTAATCAGGAATTTCGTAATTCCCAAAAAAGTGTTGAAAAATCCCAAAAATATGATTTGTTAGTTTTTTGGCTACAATATCCATACCACTGTCGGGGTTATCGGAACCCTTTACAAAATAATTGAGAACATATTGAGCCATCTAAAATTGGCTGATTTTAGCCCTACAGTTGAATTTTACATAAAAAATCAGAAAATTCCAATTTAATTTCAGAAATTTCCAATTGTATTTCAAAATTTTCCAATTGTATTTCAGAATTTTCCATTGGCCATTTCTGAAATACAAATAGAAATTTCTGAATTACAATTGGAAAATTCAGAAATACAATTAGAATCTTTTTAAGTATAAATGGAAATTTCTGAAAAAGATCTAGGACTTGATTGATGGATTTATAAGATCGATCATAATAAGATTTTAATACTTATTGTTAGGCCTAAGAAGAGCAGATTCAATAAATAAAAAGTTAAAACAAACCAATATCTTTCATTGGCTCATCTTTTTCTAATAGAAAATCGATTAATTATATCTGTCGACATTAACTTAAATTAAAAATGTTTAAATATTTTTCGAATGAAATATAAAATATCGAAATCATAATTTAGAAAAAGCCTATTATTTAAAATTTTAAATAAACTTGACTTCGATTTCGCTTAAAAATTTACTCCGAGTTGTTTCTTACTTTGAAAATAAAATAATGCAATGACAAAATGTAATAAGGATGAGTTAACATCAAACAAATATAATTGCCCAATTCTCAATTAATGTCGTAGTGTTGTAGCATTGTATGTCATAATTATTTTTCAAACAAATTTTTCGAAACAAAAACAAATCATTAATAAAAATAATTACGACATACAACGATACAACGCTACGACACCAATTGTGAATTGGGCAAATGTTAATTATAACTCCATTTAATTTGTATAGGATTTTATATGTTTAGAAAATATTTAGTTTTTAAACTTACCGACATCGATGTTGCTGGATTTTTTCCGCTACCTGCACTTGTTCCTCTTTCACTTTCAATGGTACTATTGCAATGATTTTCTGCACATTGAATAAAAAATTCCCCATATGAATCAACAATTTTAGCATACAATATCCAATGAGTAAGTTGCTTGAGAAACACTACATTCACGGATGATTGAATTCTGAAATAAGTATTTATATCGATTATTATTAACTGTTAATTTCAATTAAAAAATCTATGCTACGCAATAAATCGCTATTCAAAATAATTGGTTTCTAAAATAAAACTAATAAACATAGATGGTTTACAAATATTTATACAAATGTATTTTCAACATTTGCTTTATGCCCATAATTTCAACAAATAGATATCTATCAGTGCCTAGTTACTTGTGGAGTGAAAATAATTGGTAACTTTTACCCGTAGATATAGATTTGAAATTAATGTCAAGTTATCTTTTAGGTAAATTTACCTGCTGGGTTTTTACACCGTAGTTATCTATTTGTTGAAGTTACAGGTATTAGTATAAGAAACATTTGTTAAATATCCTTGTGCATGTGTTTGATATTTAATTTATCGATTGACGAAGTTATATTGGAAAAATTAAATTATTATAAAAATGTTAAAATTTGAACAAGCTGCGTCAAATTGAATTTTTTCTTGATAAATACTATGAGAACTCTTTGCCTACAATTTAATGGTAAAAAAATGGTTTACTGAATTTCGTTGTGGCCGTACAAGCACTGAAGTTGCCGAACATTCCGGAAGCCCAGTTAAGGTCTCTACGACCGAAACAGTTGAACAAATTCATAATATTGTGTTGGCGGATCGAAGATACACATGGCTCAGTGGTTTCAATTTAGAATTATAATTTCGGTATGAGAAAGCTTTCCGCAAGATGAGTGAGGTGTTGGCTCACAATGGACCACAAACGCAATAGTGTGACAACTTCGCAGGAGTGTTTGGCGTTGTTCAACCGCAATATGACAAGTTTTCGTAACCGTGGACGAAAGGTGGATCCACCTCCGTTTTTTGGGATGCACACATTGACTACCTTCAAAAGGGTAAAACAATCAATGGTGAATATTATGCCAACTTATTGGGTCGATTGAATAAGGATTTAAAAAAACGACCGCATTTGGCCAGCAAAAGATATTTTTCACCAAGGGTGCAGTTTCCATGACAAAAATACATGAATTCGGCTTCGAGTTGTTCCCTCATCCGCCATATTCTTCGGATTTATGACTATTTCCAAACCTGAAAATATTTGGAGAAACTTTGGACTAAAGGTAGGGTCACACTTAGCAAATATTTGCTCAAAAAAGCGTAACCACTTTTTTAGCACAAAATTGTTTGACGTGTTTACTCTTACAATTGTTTTGTAAGATCAAACAGCATCAAATAAACTGTTTTTTTGAATCATCCAATGTAGAGTAAGTTTTTGAAATAAATAAAAGAATTCAAATGTGTGTGAATGTGTGAATTTGTCATGTGTGACCATTAGGGTGGCCCTTAATAAACGAAAGTTGGATTTTGGCCATTCTCACCCTCCAGTTTGGTGAACATTAGCAAAAAAATCATCCTGAAAAAATTGTAGGTAAATCGGTTGGGGTTAAGACGTGCCGCAAGCCCTCTGAAGTTTTGAGATGCATTTACAAGGGGAAAAAATGCATTTTTTTCAGTTTTTGTAAAAATTTTGCCATTAAAAAATTACTTTTGTAATTTAATTTAAAAGAATCGAAATGTGTACGTAATTGTCGTTCTAATGAGACATAAAAAACAGAAATCGGTCAAAAAATGTTAAAGTTATTAAAAATTCGCCAGGCCATTAACGTGTCTCAGGCCACTAGAACATGAAATGTAGGAACAAAATTAACATATTTTGAGAAATATTAAAATAAAAGCTCATTTTTACTTAAAATATGTCCATATTTACTTGTATATGAGTTTTTGTCTTCGTAGGATACCGTTAACCTATTCTTAGGTATGAACAAAAAAATTTAATTTTTTTAACGGCATTTTCAAAACTCCATTTTCAAATTTTTAAAAATTTTGTTAAACAAATTTCAGAATTTTTTGATCATCTCATTGGGATTTATTAAGAGTATAATAGGGAATAAAAATGTGAAAAAATTATGAAAATATCTCTTATAGTTTTTCCGTACCTGCGATTTAAATTTTGAAATTTTCGAGAAAAACCAATTATTTGGCAATTTTTAGGCCAATGAGCTCTATTTCCTTACTCTTATGAATTTTAAGTAAAACCTATTCAGAATATTATAGTCCAGATAATTCAAAATATACTCTGAAACTTCTACTAAAATCGGAAGACGTTAACCCTTAAATCGTGAAGGTCAAAGGTAAAATTTTTCAATATTTGGAATTTCTCTTGGAAAGATTTCGAAATGATCGAAATGTTGTATATTTTTGGGCCGATTTTGATGAAATTTAACAAAAATATAACATAAACTCTAGGGTTTATAATAACAGCACAAGAATGGAAATTAACGCTTAATGGCACTTGGGGTTAAAATGACACCAAACTTTTAAAATCATAATTTTTTATGGTTTTAGAAGTTTGGGGTAATTTTAACACCAAGTGCTATATAGGGTTAATTTTAATTTTTCTGCTGCTTTTGTAAATACTAGGCTTTGTGTTATATTTTTGTTAAATTTCATCAAAATCGGCCCAAAAATATACAACATTTCGAACATTTCAAAATCTTTCCAAGAGAAATTCCAAATATTGAAAAATTTGACCTTTGACCTTCACGATTTAAGGGTTAACGTTTTTTGATTTTAGTAAAAGTTTCAGAGTATATTTAGAATTATCTGGACTATAATATTCTAATTAAGTTTTGCTTAAAATTCATAAGAGTAAGAAAATAGAGCTCATTGGCCTAAAAATTGCCAAATAATTGGTTTTTCTCGAAAATTTCAAAATTTAAATCGCAGGTACGGAAAAACTATAAGAGATATTTTCATAATTTTTTCACGATTTAATTCCCTATTATACTCTTAATAAATCCCAATGAGATGATCAAAAAATTCTGAAATTTGTTTAACAAAATTTTTAAAAATTTGAAAATGGAGTTTTGAAGCTGCCGTTAAAAAAATAAAATTTTTTTGTTCATACCTAAGAATAGGTTAACGGTATCCTACGGAGACAAAAACTCATATACAAGTAAATATGGACATATTTTAAGTAAAAATGAGCTTTTATTTTAATATTTCTCAAAATATGTTAATTTTGTTCCAACATTTCTTGTTCTAGTGGCCTGAGACACGTTAATGGCCTGGCGAATTTTTAATAACTTTAAAATTTTTTAACCGATTTCTGTTTTTTATGTCTCATTAGAACGACAATTACGTACACATTTCGATTCTTTTAAATTGAATTACAAAAGTAATTTTTTAATGGCAAAATTTTTACAAAAACTGAAAAAAATGAATTTTTTCCCCTTGTAAATGCATCTCAAAACTTCAGAGGGCTTGCGGCTCGTCTTAACCCCAACCGATTTACCTAAAATTTTTTCAGGATGATTTTTTTACTAATGTTCACCAAACTGGGGGGTGAGAATGGCCAAAATCCAACTTTCGTTTATTAAGGGCCACCCTAGTGACCATACCTTAAGTGTATAGACTTCAAAGGAGACAATGTTGAAAAATATTATTTTATGCAAAAAACCAGGCAACATTTTTTGAACTTAGCTGCATTTTTTGAACTTGCACATAATTTTGTGTATAGAGCTGTCAAATTATTTGAAGATCCCAGATCTGATAGTTCGTACAGCGTGCTATTAAAGCTGGGGACAACCGAGAACTGCAAATTTCATCCCACTGGCATCCCACTAAGCGACCAAAAATATCTTAACGGAATGGACCTAAGCTTTATTTTGAGCAAAAAAATTTTTAAAAAAAGAGCCCATATTGGGAAAAAAATCGATTTTGCATAAAAATTTCAAAAATTGTATTTCTTGAGTTACAAAATATTTATTTTGATAGATATCCCACTCGCATCTCACTAAGCGACCAAATAGGTCTTCAAGGGAAATATTTAAGCTTTATTTTAAGAAAAAAAGGGCCCAATTTAAAAAAAGTCAATGAAGTCTTTGATTTCGAAAAAAAATATTAAAAATTTTTTATTTTTTTTTTAAATATTTTTTTTCGAAAGATTGAATAAAGTGCTATCTACGCAATTTGGGAAACATTTTCCTTACTGCGAATAAATTGACGGTTTCCTACTAAGACAAAAACTCATATACAAGTAAATATGGATATATTTTAAGTAAAAATTTGCTTTTATTTTAATACATATTACTCAAAATATATTAATTTTGTTCCAATATTTCTTGTTCTAGTGGCCTGAAAAACATTAATGGACTGGCGAATTTTTAATAACTTTAACATTTTTTTAACCAATTTTTGTCTTTTATATCTCATTAGAAAGACAATTACGTACACATTTCGATTCTTTTAAATTAAATTGCAAAAGTAATTACTTAATAGCAAAATTTTTACGAAAAATTGCATTTTTTCCCCTTGTAAATGCACCTCAAAACTTTGAGCGAAGAGAGCCACGGGTCGCCCTTCTTAGAACAAGCTAAAAAAATGTTGGTAGTATTTTAGGTCATTGCGAAAGTATTCAGCGGGTACCGTTTCAACATTTCAAACATTTAATTCTAAGGGTCACTCTAATACACATAAAGTGATGTGAAAAATAATAAGGACACTAATGTGGTACATTATTATTTGGTGAGAATGAAAGAAAAATTAGAGAATTGCAGAAAAATAACGGTTCTTATTTTTAGATAAGATATTAGAAAAACAAATTATGTTAAATTTTTTTTAAAAATTACATGCATTTGATAATAACAAATTTTTAATTGATGAGCGGTTGTTTTAAGCTGTGCGAAATAATAAGGACAGCGCATTAATTTGAAAATAAACATATTATAAATGTTATTGAAAGTTATTATTTTGTGTATAAAAGGTAAGAAGAATGTTCTAATTTACATTCCAACATAAAAATAATTCCTTTTGTTTAAGCCAATTAGAGAAAATGGGAAAATCTAAGCATTTGTGACCCAGAAGTACGGCAAAATATCAAAAAGTTGCGTGAAGCGGGAAATTCTTATAGAAAAATATCAATGTTGCTTGGAATTTCAAAAAAAAAAAAATGGTAGAAGATGCTGTCAAATGGATTCCTGCTAAATAAACGCGTAGTAGAAAACCGAAAATTACACCAGCAGTAAAAGGAAAGATCATTTGATGTGTTAAAAAGCATCCATTTATTTCGTCTAAACAAATAAAAAATGATTTAAACATTAACATCGACTCATCAACAATTCGGAAAACACTTATTAAAGAGAACCTAAAAGCTCGCAGTGCTAGAAAAGTACCAATGTTTTCTAAAAAGAACGTGCAACAAAGGTTAACATTTCCTGAATTCCACTCTGGCTAGTCTGAAGAGAAATAGCGAAATATTATTTGGTCAGATGAAACGAACATTAATTTTTTTAATTCAGATCGAGGTCTTCATATACTAAGAAGACCAATTAATAGAGCATACAACTCCAAGTACACACTTAAGACGGTGAAGCACGGCGGTGGGAATATAGTTGTTTGGGATCATTTTCCTACTATGGTGTTGGGCCATTATATCGTATACACAGGGCAATATGAAAGCAACTGATTATGTCGAAATCCTCCAGAATTGTATGCTACCATATCCGAAGAAAATAAGCCACTTCGATGGGTATTCCAACAAGATAATGACCCCAAACACAACGCAAAGTGTACTAACTAAGAAGTGGTTTGAGAACAACAAAATCAATCTATTAGACTGGCCTGCACAGTCTCCAGATCTAAATCCGATTGAGAATTTGTGGAATACAGTCAAAACATCAATAAGAGAACAGTATCCTACAAATTGCGATGAGCTCTGGGAATTAATTCAGGCTGAATGGAAGGATATACCAATATCAGTCTGTCAAAAACTTGTCGATTCTATGCCCAGATGATGCAAAGCAGTTTTAAGCAACAATGGCGCATCAACACAATATTAGATACTCTAGCACCATATTAGAACTGAAATTAGTGCAAATCTATTATGCATTTAATTTTTTTTATTACTATTTTGAAGATAACATGAAGTGTCCTTAATTTTTTCACAGGGTGAATCTGTAATTTTAAGGTTAATTTATCTAAATAAAATAAAAACAACAATATAATAAAATCGCAATAGAATTTTTTTTTGTACTAAATTACATAAAAATAAGTACAGTTATTAATCGGCAATTCTCTCATTTTACTTAATTTATCATCACACATTAGTATCCTTATTATTTTTCACATCACTGTATATAGTAATTAAAATTTTTTTTTTTATTTTTTTTATTATATTAATTGTTTTCTTATCTTTATATATATAATTCTTCTGTACGTGTGTTAGTAACTGAACTCCTCCTTAACGGTTGGGCCGATTTCGATGAAATTTCTTGTGTGTGTTTGAGTGGGTCCCTGGATGGTTTAGATTCACAATTGACCTATATAGGCACAATGGGCATGGCACCTCCCATACAAAATAAAAATTTATATCTGGAGTACTATTATAGCGGGAGTTTTCAAACTTTGTGGGAGCTATGGCAGAACAACGTTTGCCGGGACAGCTAGTTATATTTATAATTTGTTCATATACATTGGAGGGCTATTATTTGTAAGACTATTTTATATTTTATTGTTTTAATTTTATCATAAGAAAAAAATAATATAATATAAAATTGTTGTTCATATATTTTTAAGTAGAAATTTGTGACCGATTATGGCCTAAGAGGTTAGGTTATGATGAAATAAATTAATTAAATTTAAAAAAAAAAATAATTTAAAATCGATTGAAAAATTACTGAGTCTGACTTATTTCCATAAATTTCAAACTAAGGACTGATATCGAAAAATTCTTAACACACGTTTTTTATTGAAACTTTTATTATTTGATTCTTTTGATCAAGTTAACTTTGTAAAGCATATCAGTTATTATTTTTGTTACGTGTGCCGGCTAACTCGTTATTGCGTGGATATTTTTGAAAATTCCTGAAATTTCACAACTAGTTTACCGAAAATCTGAAATAACTGGCTAAGGCATGAAAAAGGCTCAAAAGTGAATGTGGTACTCAACCCTGATTATTCCGTGAATGAACACATATACATTAGAGTGACAGCCGATTTTTTTTTGTGACACTAGGCCTAAAAGCTAAATGCTGAAAATTTTTGGACGCGCATCGAGGTCAAAGTTCAGATATATGCAAAATTTTACTATTTATATGGAATAAATAGGTAAAACTCGTTAACTTTCTGCATTGTTTTCTAGAAATATGTAGATTTATTTATATTAATGAATACTAGCTGACCCGGTGCGCTTCGCCACCCCAATTAGAAGAAAGAAATAGTAGTATCAAGTCCCACATTCTGAATCTAATTGTAAATGTCTAATTTCATATTTCTGGGTCCATTATTATAGAAAATGCAAAATGTGTTCCTAATTTTAAATTTTTAGGGTTATTATTATAAAATATTCAAAAAGTACTATTGCAATAAGGAAATAGTACCATTGATTATCACTTTTAAATTCGCATTCACAAAACCATAACCCGTCAAGTTTGAATTTTAGATTTGTATATCATTTCCTATATTATCAACTAATTTTGATTCTATAATACGTAATATTTAATAAATTATCAGAAAACCGAAACCGATCGGTTTTTAATTTTTTAAAACCGAAACCGCGGTTTTGAAATTCTTCGATTTTTTGGAAACTCTAGGTCCATTATTATAGGAAATTCAAAAAAGTACCATTAGAATATATAAAAAGTACCAAAAATACCCCACTTGTGGTTTCCCACTCACTCGGATCCATATAAGCTTAATTTCATGGCTTTAGGTTCATTGGTGAAGAAATTACAAAAAGTACCATTCGAATAAAGAAAATGTACCAAAAAGTCTTCCCCTAGAATTCTAACTCACTTAGGACCATGTATGCTTAATTTCATGTTTTTAAGTCCATTGCTATAGAAAATTAAAAAAAGTACCATTAGAATAAACAAAAAGTACCATGAGGTATCCGCTTGAATTTTCAATCACTTAGGACCATATACGCTTAATTTCATATTTCTAGGTCCATTATATTATAGAAAATTCAAAAAGTACCATTAGAATATAGAAAAAGTATCAAAAAGCACCCACTTGTAGTTGCCAACTAGGGATGCTAATCCCGAAAATCTCGGGATTTTTCGGGATCGTGATTTCCCGAATCCCGGGATTTTTCGGGATTAACAAATCCCGCAAATTACGAGATTTTTTAATATTTTAGGATGAAACCTAGAAAGCTAAATTTCAGCATACTTATAATACTAATATAAAACAAGTAAGAGTGTTATATTCATCTTTTATACCCACCATCAATATGTAGTTTTGGTCTTCTATGGGGACTTACATAAGTATTTATGAATGAAATTTATGTTAATATCATTATATATAAATTATTTATTGACAATAAAATATTTTCTGATATAGAGGTTATATTATTATGGACTGGTCCTCACAAGAGTTGGTAGAAAGATTAATTTTCATATACAACTTGTTTATTCAATTTTATCACTATATTAATTATTATAAGACAATTATGAATGTTAAAGTCATTTTCAGAAGGGGACCATGTATGGGGACTAGGGACAAATGTAGCCCGGTTTCCGCAATACTTCATATATATGGGGCATTTCACGTCATGTGAACCAACTTTTGAAATCGATGTCTTCCGATCGCGATGAAATTTGCACCAATGTTAGTTCTATTGGATAGTAATTCGGACACCATTTTTCAACAAGATCGGTCAAGAACTCTGACATTTTGGCCAAACAGGTGTTTTTTTTTTATCCATATAACTTATTACCTATTGTTTTTAGCAAAATGTGTCCCAAATAGTTTAGATAGCTATTTATGCAATCTTTCGAAAAAAAAAATTTAATAAAATATTTTTGATTTTTTTTTTAAATCAAAAATATTTTTGACTTTTTTTTTTTTTTTTTTATTTTTTTTAAGAAAGCTTAGGTCTTTTCCTAAGCGACCTATATGGTCGCTTAGTGGGATATCTATCAAAAAAAATATTTTGTAACTCAAGATTTAAAATTTTTGAATTTTTTTGCAAAATCAAAAACTTTTTTGACTTTTTTTTTAAAAAAATGGACCCATTTTTTAATTTTTTTTTTTTGCTCAGAAGAAAGCTTATGTGTTTTCCTTTAACACCCTTTTTGTCGCTTAGTGGGATGCGAGTGGGAAATCTATAAAAAAAATGTTTTGTAACTCAAGACATACAATTTTTTACTTTTTTTTGAAAAATCAAAAACCTTTTTGACTTTTTTTTCCAAAATGGACTTTTTTTTATTAATTTTTTTTTCTCAAAAGAAAGCTTAGGTCTTTTCCTTTAAAACCTTTTTGGTCGCTTAGTGGGATGCGAGTGGGATATCTATCAAAATAAATGTTTTGTAACTCAAGACAAAGGTTTTTAAATTTGCACTATTTTAATTTTTTTCATATTTGTGTGTAAACCTTAAAAATTAAACTTACGCAGAGAAACTAGACACATTAGCCTTTCCGATGGTATGTAACATACCCAACTAAAATTTCATAGCCTCGATACTGTAATACCCATAATATGTTAACCTCAGGAATAAAAATCACTTTTTTTCTATGGAAATGTTGAATAATTTAATTTTGTTATTTATTTGTAATAATAATTAATTTAATATATAATAATAATAATAATAATAATAATAATAATAATAATAATAATAATAATAATAATAATAATAATAATAATAATAATAATAATAATAATAATAATAATAATAATAATAATAATAATAATAATAATAATAATAATAATAATAATAATAATAATAATAATAATAATAATAATAATAATAATAATAATAATAATAATAATAATAATAATAATAATAATAATAATAATAATAATAATAATAATAATAATAATAATAATAATAATAATAATAATAATAATAATAATAATAATAATAATAATAATAATAATAATAATAATAATAATAATAATAATAATAATAATAATAATAATAATAATAATAATAATAATAATAATAATAATAATAATAATAATAATAATAATAATAATAATAATAATAATAATAATAATAATAATAATAATAATAATAATAATAATAATAATAATAATAATAATAATAATAATAATAATAATAATAATAATAATAATAATAATAATAATAATAATAATAATAATAATAATAATAATAATAATAATAATAATAATAATAATAATAATAATAATAATAATAATAATAATAATAATAATCATAATAATAATAATAATAAAAAGATGAATAATTTAGTAAAATTTAATCTTAATCACAATAGATCAATTTATATAATAACTATTTTTACACTTAATTTATGAAGTTTTTAAATTTTCAAATATCCATACTTTTATCCTCCTTATTTGTCACCTTTATTGCTGCTTTTTTTTTGTCAATCCTTTCTTGGCGTTATTAGATTCAGCTACTGATTTCGCTGCTGGCTTCTTTTTTGGCTTTGGAAAGAAATCGCATTGAGTAGATGCAGAAAACTTTTTTAATTTGAGTCTTCCATCGACAAGCGGTATGAAAGCATGGTATTGAGCAGTGCCATCGATTGTTACCGCAGCATCGAATCTGCTCTTTAGTGTTTTCAATGTTTCCTCATGATCCTCTTTGCTACTAAAAACTATTTTAGTTTCTTTACAATAATTCTTTGCCCAATGGAATAAAGCAGTCGCATCTAAGATGCGATCTTGATGAGAGCACTGGAGGCTATACTTCGCTGCATTTCTTTTGAGGTTTGCTCCAATACCATCACATGCTCCTTTACCATGAGCAGTAGGATGAAAATGCCACTCAGCTGGCATTCCAAAATCTTTTTCATGAGCTGTAAGATTTGCGAAGCTACTTTTGTTTTTAAAATGTTGACGAGCTCCGTCCGAAACGTAGTATACCTTTTCTACTGTAAATTTTGATTTTAGATAATTTAGTATTATCTTCTGGTACTCATAAACTGCAACGGTGTCATGTTTTAAATCGTCGGATATGATTGCCATACTTTTGTGTTCCAGGTTTTCTTCTTTCATGTAGTAAATAACTACTGTGAATATAGTTGCTTGGTCGTTATTGAAGTGGAATGCTTGTATGGAATCCTGAAGAACATATTTATAGTTCTCTGCGAAATCAAATGAAATAATGAATTCACCAGACTTCAAATGTGTTTTCAAGTCCTTGAAGAATGACCACTGCTCTTTGACTAAAAAGTCATGGGTTCTCAAATTTAGCAATCCTCTACACAGTTCTTCCACAAAATCATCCACATTTAAAATTATGGTTTTCAGTGTGCATCTTTCAGTCTGAAGCCAAGATTCAAATTTTAACTCCTCAATACATTCTCGATCAAAAGAGTTGATTAAATTTTCTTTGATGGATGTGGTTTCCGGGCAATTCGAACATTCACCTAAGTGGCAAGAAGTTGTAGCATTAGGGCACATAGTCAATTTAAGGCAATCGCGGTAATGGTGTAAATCTTCTGATGAATCATCTTTTAAGTAATTTAAGTTGATTTCCTTCAACATCAATTTAACATTTTCATGGTAAATACAAACACATACTGTGTGAGTTCCGCTGCTTCCTGCCAAAACGCAATGTTTTGGCCTCAGTTGTGTAAATTTTGTGAATCCAATTTTGACATCCTCGTATTCAGATTGAAATGTTGCGAATAATTCATTCAGGTTACAGAGAACCATTCTCTTCTGCATTTGAACTTTCTTGCCATCGATTCGTACAGACATCCAGTCTTTCATCCCTGGCATCAGGCGACTCATATCATCTCGCTGATAAAACTGAGTTATTAGAGATTTAGTATCGCACTCCAAAGTTTTTCCCTTCTTTTTGTTTGGGAGTGTGAGAATCCCATGCTCAGCAACCAATTGTTTAGCAATTCTTGCTTTTCGTTGAGACGTTCAAAACTCAGTCATTGTTTTTGCAGAACTCCATGTTCTTGGAGCAAGCGTGAGAAGTTGAATTCTTTCAGCTTCACTCTGTGACGTTTTGTATTTCTCTTTTATTTGTTCAAGAACTTCTACTGCATCCTTATGGTATTGGTTTCGACACTCATTCGTTGAATTTGAAAAGTTAGAATAACCATCATCATCAACAGTTCTGTCTTCATTCTCGGAATTACTTTTGTCTTCATCTGGAATAACTTCAACGCAAGGCTCATTACTATTCAAATTCGGTAATTCGTTCAACTTTCCGAGCTCTTTCCTGCATGATCCACAAATTTTCAATCGTTTTGACAGCGTAGGGAATTTTTTTAATAAGCCGTCGGAAATATTTCGCATATCTGATGATCTGTGCTTCATTTTGTTAAAGGGATTAAAACAAAAAGACGAATAAATTTCATTTTCAACCTTAGCCTTTTTAGAAGTCGTAGACATTTTGAATTTTGTAAGTATTTATGTAAATAACACACGTCTTAACTTTAACGCTGTTTCTAAAAAACTGATTTCCGTATGTCTTCAGAATGACAATAAATAGTTTTTTAAGATCATATAGGTAGTACGTTTTAATGAATGAGTCTAAAATCTTTTATTAGGGTCAAGAAGGGCTTACATACTAAAGTACCTAGTTTAACCAAATGTTACAAATAATAATAAAAATAAACCACCATATAAATAACCTACCTGTCAACTTCTACCTCTCCACCCACTTCTTAAAGTCAAATGTCATAAAATAATAAATAAACTGGTACTTCGGAGAAGGGCCATAAAATATTTCCACTTGATTCCAAAAATTTGTTTCTGGGGCACCTGATATTTTAACAATGAAAATCACGTGCGCTGAAAACTACCTCTAGGATTGACTAAAAAAGCCGCAAGATACAAAACTCAGACAAATTTTGGGGGTGGAAAATTAATAGCGGTCGGCCTCATATTGCACCCCTCCAGTGGCTATTATCGGTCAGTTGTTGTGGTTTTTATTTTTAAGGTTTTAGAAACACTTACACACAAATATGAAAAAAATCAATTTAAAAACATTTGTCTTGAATTACAAAACATTTATTTTGATAGATATCCCACTCGCATCCCACTAAGCGACCAAAAAGGTTTTAAAGGAAAAGACCTAAGCTTTCTTTTGAGAAAAAAAAATTAATAAAAAAAGAGTCCATTTTGGAAAAAAAAAGTCAAAAAGGTTTTTGATTTTTAAAAAAAAAGTAAAAAATTTTATGTCTTGAGTTACAAAACATTTTTTTATAGATATCCCACTCGCATCCCACTAAGCGACAAAAAGGGTGTTAAAGGAAAACACATAAGCTTTCTTCTGAGCAAAAAAAAAAAATTAAAAAATGGGTCCATTTTTTTTAAAAAAGTCAACAAAGTTTTTGATTTTGCAAAAAAATTCAAAAATTTTAAATCTTGAGTTACAAAATATTTTTTTTGATAGATATCCCACTCGCATCCCACTAAAAAATAAAAAGGGCCCATTTTGAAAAAAAAGTCAAAAATATTTTTGATTTAAAAAAAAAATCAAAAATATTTTATTAAATTTTTTTAATTTTTTTTTCGAAAGATTGCATAAATAGCTATCTAAACTATTTGGGACACATTTTGCTAAGAACAATAGGTAATAAGTTATATGGATAAAAAAACACCTGTTTGGCCAAAATGTCAAATTTTGACCTCCTATAACTCCGATCTTGTTGAAAAATGGTGTCCGAATTACTATCCAATAGAACTAACATTGGTGCAAATTTCATCGCGATCGGAAGACATCGATTTCAAAAGTTGGTTCACTTGACGTGAAATGCCCCATATTTTAATTCAATCCATTAGTTTTTGCTTTGTTATATTTCTACTTAGTGTATTAACGAAATAAATAGTTTTTATTGTTAAACTTGATGTTTTTGGCATTTAATTAAAATCCCTAAATCCCGAAAAATCCCGAAATACCGAAAAATTCCGGGGTCCCGAAAAATCCCGGGATTTACATTTCTAAAATCCCGAATCCCGGGATTTGTAAAACCCAGTCCCGTTTGGCATCCCTATTGCCCACCCACTCGGGTCCACATAACCTTTATTTCATGTTTCTATGTTCATTGGTGAAGAAATTACAAAAAGTACCATTTGAATAAAGAAAAAGTACCAAAAAGTCTCCCCCTAGACTTCTCACTCACTTAGGACCATATATGTTTAATTTCGTGTTTCTAAGTCCATTGTTATAGAAAATTCAAAAAAGTACCATTAGAATATAGAAAAAGTACCAAAAAACTCACACTTGTGGTTTCCCACTCACTCGGTTTATATATAAGCTTTATTTCATGTTTCTAGGCTCATTGGTGAAGAAATTACAAAAAGTACCATTCCAATAAAGAAAAAGTACCAAAAAGTCTCACCCTAGAATTCTCACTCACTTAGGGCCATATATGTTTAATTTCATGTTTCTAAGTCCATTGTTATAGAAATTTCAAAAAAGTACCATTAGAAGAACAAAAAAGTACCTATAGTTCAGTTTACACATTTTGGTACCTAAATATTATCCCCTATTCCTAACACTAATTTCACTCAGATACATATCAGCTAACTTTAATGTCGATAACTGAAATAATTTAAAATGTTAAAAAAGTACCAATTTCCCTTTTCTTCTTTGAACACCCCGCAAGTTTGAAATTTAAAAATATTCCATTTTGCCAAAATTGTTTATGCTACAGGCATGTCTCAAAATATTAAAATCTGTGTTAATGTGCCCAAGAATAAATATGTTTTAAAAAAAGTACCAAACTGTTAACCGGATTTGACTCGAGTTCCAAATAACACCCTGTTGTGGTACAATTTTATTCAAATAAATTTCTGTAACGTGGTGGGAGCTCATAATAAAATATTCGTATGTATAAAAACATATTTTATGAAAAAGTACCAAAAATAAACACAATTTTTTAAAGAATACGATTTAAAATTTGATTCTATGTTTATTGGTTTAAAAGATACATAGGGTGCCAAAAGTTTCGAATTTCGAAAAAGTACGAAACACCTGACAGCTTATTTTTTGAATGGAGTAACATGGAATTTTATGTTTTTTTGTATCTTTATTAGTTTTTAAAATATAAGGTTACCGAATGTACCCGTTTTTACCCCCTAAACATTCGAATTTCCAAAAATCCCTTCTTATCGGATCGTTTTGGGGAGGGAGGAACCCACAGTTAAAATTTCATGATTCTAGCTTCAGTCGTTTGGGCTGTGCGATGATGAATCAGTCAGTCAGTCAGTGAGTTAGTAACGTTACTCTTTTATATATATAGATTACATTAACAAATTTTTTTTGGAAATTAACTTTGTATCTCCTTTGGGTCAAAATGTCCCAAAAACTGTATTATCGCCAAAATTCGGAAAAAATGCAAATTTTTCAGTTTTTGTTAAAATTTTGCTACTAAATAAACACTTTTGCAATCGAATGCAAAAGAATCGAAATGTGTACGTAATTATCGTTGTAATGAGATATAAATGACAAAATTTGGTTAAAAAATTTTAAAGTTATAAAATTTTTATGTAATATTCATTAATATAAATAAATCTACATATTTCTAGAAAACAATGCAGAAAGTTATTTTATTTATTTATTTACAAGTTTTAATTAAATACATAATTAATTATGTATATGGGGGATTTCATGTCAAGTGAACCAACTTTTGAAATCGATGTCTTCCGATCGGGATGAAATTTGCACCAAGGTTAGCTCTATTGGATAGTAACTCAGACACAATTTTTCAACAACATCGGTCGAGAACTCTCTGAGTTATAGGGGGTAAAATTTTGACAATTTGGTCAAACAGGGGTTTTTTCTTATCCATGTAACTTATTACCTATTGTTCTTAGCAAAATGTGTCCCAAATAGTATAGATAGCTATTTCTTCGATCTTTCGAAAAAAAATATTTAAAAAAAAAAATAAAAAATTTTTAATATTTTTTTTCCGAAATCAAAAACTTTTTTGACTTTTTTTTAAAATACGCCCTATTTTTTTTTTTTTTTTTTTTTTCTTAAAATAAAGTTTAGATATTTTCCTTGAACACCTACTTGGTCGCTTAGTGGGATGCGAGTGGGATATCTATCAAAATAAATATTTTGTAACTCAAAACATAAAATTTTTGATTTTTTTTGCAAAATCAAAAACTTTGTTGACTTTTTTTTTTTCAAAATGGACCCTTTTTTAATCTTTTTTTTTAGATATCCCACTCGCATCCCACTAAGGGACTAAAAATATCTTAAAGGAATGGACCTAGGCTTTCTTTTGAGCAAAAAAAAAAAATTAAAAAAGGGCCCATATTGGAAAAAAATTTTGATTTTGCAAAAAAAAATTAAAAAATTGTATGTCTTGCGTTACAAAATATTTATTTTGATAGATATCCTACTCGCATCCCACTAAGGGACTAAAAATATCTTAAAGGAATGGACCTAAGCTTTCTTTTGACTACAAAAAAAATTTTAAAAAAAGGGCCCATTTGGGAAAAAAATCGTATTTGCCAAAAAAAAAGTCAAAAATTGTAAGTCTTGAGTTAAAAAATATTTATTTTGATAGATATCCCACTCGCATCCCACTAAGCGACCAAAAGGGTCTTCAAGGATAATATCTAAGCTTTTGTTTGACCTAAAAAAAAAGATTAAAAAAGGGTCCATTTTGAAAAAAAAAAGTCAACAAAGTTTTTGATTTTGCAAAAAAAGTCAAAAATTTTATGTTTTGAGTTACAAAATATTTATTTTGATAGATATCCCACTCGCATCCCACTAAGCGACCAAGTAGGTGTTCAAGGAAAATATCTAAACTTTATTTTAAGAAAAAAAAAAAAAAATAGGGCGTATTTTAAAAAAAAGTCAAAAAAGTTTTTGATTTCGGAAAAAAAATATTAAAAATTTTTTATTTTTTTTTTTAAATATTTTTTTTCGAAAGATCGAAGAAATAGCTATCTATACTATTTGGGACACATTTTGCTAAGAACAATAGGTAATAAGTTACATGGATAAGAACAAACCCCTGTTTGACCAAATTGTCAAAATTTTACCCCCTATAACTCAGAGAGTTCTCGACCGATGTTGTTGAAAAATTGTGTCTGAGTTACTATCCAATAGAGCTAACCTTGGTGCAAATTTCATCCCGATCGGAAGACATCGATTTCAAAAGTTGGTTCACTTGACATGAAATGCCCCATATAAAAAATAAAGAAAGGTACTAACAACAAAGGTTTTCGACCTAATATTTTATAATAATGGCTTAAATATAATTATATATATTACAATGTTTTAGGAGTAAATGTACAGCTTTTATGTTTTCAATTTTGATTGTTGTTAAAAGTTCAGGCAGACAAATTTTTCCGAATAAATGAATTTGAGCTTGTTTAATAAAGCTGCAGTTGAAAATTAGATGTTTTATATTTATAGGGACATTGTTGTTGTATAGATGGCATTGCTGTTGAAGTGCTCGGTTAAAAATGTGTTGATGTGTGATTAATGTGTGTCCTAATCTTAGACGGCTATAAATTTGAATATCACGTCTTGAAGCTTCTTTTGGATATAAAGGTGGGATTTTAAGCAGATTAAAAATTTTGTAATGGTGTTGATAGTTTGTCCAATGTATCATTTCTTCTTCTTTAATCTTATTAAAAATAGTTCGTTGAACATCCGTTTTGTTAGAAGAGCCATATGTTATAATAGGGGCAAAAGTAGCATATTTAGCTGCTTCGTCTGCTACAGTATTTCCCATGATACCTATATGACCTGGGATCTACATAAGTTTAAATTTTGTGTGATATTTTGTAAGGAAATCTCTTATTTTTGATATAATATTGTTTTTGTTATTCAAATTTTGGGTAGCTGTAATTGTTGATTTGGAATCTGAGCAAATTATGAATTTTCCCTTTATATTCTTGTATTTGCTTAAAGTGTGAAGAATTGCTAAGGCTTCGGCAGTAAAAATTGAACAACTTGTATCCAATATAGCAAGATATTCTGTTTCTAGGGAATTATTTATAATTGCAAATGATGTTGAAAAGGTTGATTTGGAGCCATCAGTGTATAGGATTTTCCAGTTCCGACTTCTATAAGCTGAAGATATTTCATTGAATAGTGATATATACTCTGTATTTGAGGTTTTATCTTTGGATAAGTGGATTAGATCTGGAATGAAGCTGGTATTTTTTAATTTCCACGGGGGTTCCGACGCTGTATATATTTTTTGAGGTCTTAGTTGAATGTCCATTTCAGAAGCAAATTTAAGTGTCAAGAATATAGAAGAGGGGTAACGTGGTGTTCGTTGCGGGAATATAATTTTAGTAATCAGATTAGTGGTGAGTGTTTTAAAGCGTTGTTTTAATGTGGGTAAACCAGATTCAGCCATTAAATTTGGTATTGGTGTTGTTTTGAGTGCTCCTATTGCTAGTCTGATGGCTTGATTATAAAGGGGGTATATTTTTTTTAATTGTGAGTTAGATGCTTTGCCGTATATGTTTAGGCCATATTCAAGTTTAGCTAAGATTATACAGCGAACAATATTTAAGGAAGTAGTTGGATGAGAGTTACCACGTCTTGATGTTATGCATTTTATAAGGTTTAATCTTTTGAATATAGTATTTTTTAAATGTTCGATGTGGGTGGACCAAGTGTAAGTTCTGTTAAATATTATTCCCAGTATTTTTAATGATTCAACTTCCTCTATTATGTTTCCTTGTATGATAATATTTGTGCTATTGCAGGATAGTTTTTTGCATATATGAAGAAGCTTGGTTTTGTTAAAAGATATTTTAGCACCAGTCTTAGTACACCATGTATTTAATGATGACGTGTTTGAAAAATTTGTTGTTAGATATTATAGTATTTACTTTATTTGTTGCAATTTGGAACAATACCACAGATAGCGGCGAACCTTGAGGGATTCCATTGTGTAAAGGTTTGATATATGAAAGGCAGTTATTTACTTTTACTCTTAATTTTCTATTTTTTAGAAATGCGCATATATAGGTAATGATATTTTTCCAAATTTCCATTCTTTTAGTTGAGAGATGATTTTGTGTATGCCAATTCGGTCAAAAGCCTTTTCAAAATCGATAGATAAAATAGATACATGGTTGTGATGAGATAAGGCTGATGCCGAGATATGGTCTAAATAAGTTAAAGTGTCTATAGTACTTCTATTGGGTTTATATGCAACTTGATGTATGCTTAAAAGTTTATTTCTATGTAGAAACCAAGTGATTCTTGTAGCTATAATTTTTTCTAAGGTTTTAGATAGACAGGAAATTAAAGAAATTGGTCTATAACCATCGATGGAGGTGATATCTTTGTTTGGTTTGGGAATTAGTATTATTGTTGAGATCTTCCAGCTTTGCGGAATAATACCATTTGTAAAAATTAAATTTAATATTTGTTGTAAATGTGATAGTGAATTATTTGGAATATGTTTTAATATTGGGTAAGAAATTTTATCAAAACCGGGAGTTTTGCCTTTTAGGGTGGAAAGCGTTGATTTTATCTCAAATAAAGTGATGTTTTCTTCCAAAATTTTTGACGATTGGTTTAGTTCATAGTTTGTGGTAATATTAACAGCTTCTTTACAATTTTTAAATTCATTACTGAAATTAACGTCACAAGATTGATGTGACCAGTTTTCAGCGAAAAGATTAGCAATTTCTGTAGAATCCGAAATTGTTGAGTTGTTTTGTACTATAAAACGTATTTTATTAGAGGTATTGATCCCATTAAGTTTACGTACATTAAGCCAAATTTTCTTAATTGGTGTGTGGGGATTTATTTGTTGGGTAAATTGGAAAGGTAAGATTCCCTTTTGGCAAGTTTGCTTTTAAATTTGAAGATTGCATTTGCTTTTTTGTATGTTAGTAAATTTTCAGGAGTAGGATGTTTTTTAAATTGGTTAAAAAGCCATTGTTTGGAATTCCGCAGATTTTGCATTTCATTTGACCACCAGTATGTATATTTATGCCTTTTAATTTTGTTGAAATGAGGAATGGAAACATTTGCTGCTGATTTTATAATTTTTAAAAACCGTGCAGCTTCTCTGTTGACGTTATTTGATACGATTTTGGTTGATGAATTCATTAGAAACTGTTGAAATTTTGTCCAATTTGCTTTTCCGATATTATAACGGGTTATGTTTGTGTTATTATTCTGATGAGTGTGTGTATTTTTCTTTATTGCTACATGGATTGGGAAATGATCACTGCCGTGTAATTGAGAGTTGATGTTCCACATCGTATGGAGCGCTAAGCCTCCCGATATTAAAGATAGATCAATATGGGTAAAAGTTGATCTAGTGGAGAAGTGTGTTGGCCTGCCATCGTTTAATAATATGAGATTTGAGTTTGTAAGAAGATGTTCAATTAAAGAGCCTCTTTGGTTTATGTAGGGTGATCCCCAAGTCTCCTAAAATTATTGTATTATCACTGTTTTTTGATAAAATTGATGATAGTTCCGTAGTATTAAGTTGTTCTGAGGGATGTAAGTAGATTGATATAACTTTTAGTTTAAAACCAATGTATATATCAACCTCAACATAGTAATCTGTTACTTTTTTAATATTATATTTAAGATTATTTTTGAAAAATAAAGCTGATCCACCACGTTTTCCCGTAGTGCAATGAGAAAGTGATGCATTAAAGCCATTAATTTTTATAGAATTAGTACTATGGTGTGTTTCCTGTAGAGCAATAATGTCTGGTGAATTGTCATGTATTAGTAGTTGTAGTTCATGAAGGTTATTATAAAAACCATTTATATTCCACTGAATAATTTTGATATCCATTTTGAAGGTAAAATAATTTACTTAAAACTCCATGTCAGAAAGTGAGGAGTCTATTTCAGGTCTCCTGTCGGTGATTTTACAAGGATTGTATGAACTATCAATAGATGAAAGTGATGTTCTATATTTAGATGAGGTAGTTGGTTTATCTGAAGATTTGACTTTAGTTGATTTGTCTTTGTTAAGCTGTTTGGATAATGTATGTGTATTGTTGTTTTGTGAGGATGTTGTTTTTTGTTGTTTGTTTGATTTAATAAGTTTGAGTTCGAAGTTTGAGTTTGATTTGTTTTGGTAGATATTAAAGTGTTATCGGTAATTGTAAGAGAGATTGTATTTGGTTGTTCTTGTGCTGTTTTAGATGTTACTGTTGGTGTAATTTTTGAAACTTGTTTTGTAGTATTTGTTGTTGTATAAATTGTTTCAGTCTTGGTGTAAGATTAGCGGTATTATTGATTGTAGTTGATGGCTTCAATTTATTTTTTCTTTCTTCTATGACAGTTTTTAAATCTTCTGTTGGTATTTCATAGCTTTGTGTTTTTGGTATTTGTATTGCTGCTTCTTTGTAAGAACAGTTTGTTAGTGTCTTTATTTTTAAAATTTCTTGGCGCTGTTTAAAAACTGGGCAGTTTTTGTTAGTGGAACGGTGTGCGTGATTGCAGTTAATGCACTGTATTTTAGTGCAGGGTATTGGGTCGTGTAATGCTGAGGAGCAAATATCACAATTTTGAATACCACTGCAGTATTTCCTAGTGTGTCCTAACTTAAAGCACTGTTTACATTGGATGGGATTAGGTATATATGGCTCAACCTTACAGTTTAAAAATCCAATCTTAATTTCATTAGGGAGTTTGTATAGATTAAAGCTTAAAATATGAAGAGAGGTATTGGTTATTTTGTTGTCGGTGAACTTTGTAATTTTTTTACATTCAATGACTCCTTGGTCTTTTAAGCCGTCGACGATTTCTTCTTCTTTGAGATTTTTAAGTGTTGGAGCAAAAATTACACCTTTAATCACATTCAGAGTTGGATGTAGAAAACTTTCTATTGGACATACTCCTAGCAAATTGGTTGCCTTTAAAAATTTGTTGGTTTGGGCTTCATTCTTCGTAAGAATTAGCAGATTGCCGTCCCTAGTGAATGAAATTTTTTGTGTTGGTTCACTGGAAATACCTTCTAGAGCTTTCGAGACAAGGAATATATTGAAGCTTTGTATAGGTTTGTCACTAATTTTGCTTTTTAACACTATAAATTTGGGGCATTGATGTTTAGAGTTGTTTGTTGTTTTTTCGCCGATTTTGGGAAAATCAAACGAGTTGTTAAGGTTTAAATTATTATTGTTTTTTTTTCGTTTTGGTGATGGAGTAGATTTGTGTTTGTCTGGATCCAGAACAGAGAAAAATTTCCTCCGGAGGAGGACGCAATTTTTGTATATATTTAATGCAAAAAAAAATTATTTCACAATTCCGCGAGAAATATTAATATATAGAAAATTTGAATGATTAAGTAAAATATGATATACGAAGTTTTATACTGAGTAGATGTGTAACAACGAACGCGATAGACAATAAATCGAACTTTATTCAATGAGCACTTGATGTCGACTGAATGCAGAAAGTTAACGAGTTTCACCTCTTTATAAATAGTAAAATTTTGCATATATCTGAACTTTGACCTCGATGCGCGTCCAGAAATCGTTGTCCGATTTGGCTCAAATTTTCAGCATCTAACTTTTAGGCCTAGTGTCACAATATTCCCCCGGCACTCTTCAAAATTTTAACAAAAATTTTTTTCCATACAACTGATTGTCAATCTAATATACATACACTTCACGCCATTAAAATATCACAGTGTATGTAAAAAAATTAAACAAAGCCTTAGCTAAAAAAAAAATATATATGTTTAATGCTGACGAGATGTTTTGTCACTTGGGGTACACTTATCCCACCCATATGCCTTTGGCAGACGATACCCATTACTTTTACACTGTCCCTAAATATAACCATTTGTTTCTATTCGACTACCTCATGTCTACCCTTTTCCATCTTCCCCAACATTCTTTATCCCAATACAAAAAAAATTATTTCATTTCAAATAAATCCATTTTCTTTTTATTAATTTAAATTTATTAATAATTTTTTTCAAATTAAATATATGTATATTTATATACTTATGCATATGTCTAATACTAATAAAATATACCTTAAAATATTTTACCATATCAATATGTGCCCATTTCCAATATTTGCGGCAAAAATTCAAATGTTCAACTTTTGCTTTTTGAAAAAAAATTGTATGGTTCAATTCCTAACACTTTGACAACATAAATGCCAAAAATGTATGCCAATTTGCCACTCAGTTTATACATAAACAGCTATGAAAATTTACATTTATCCAATATACTGGACCGACACCAGAAGAGGAGAAACACCCCCATAGATGAATCCACCGTCTTGCTTTACGGTCTTCTTGGTGTATTTTGGATCATATGCCTTATTGTCTGGGCGCCTAACATAATATTTCACATCGGATCCAAACAAATTTATCTTTGTTTCGTATGACCACAGCCCAAAAAGAACGTAAACACCCCATATCATGATGGCGGTGGATCCATCATGATATGGGGGTGTTTCTCCTCTTCTGGTGTCGGTCAAGTATATTGGATAAAGAACGAAATATGCATCCAGGACTACGTAAATATATTGCAGAGCTTAATGCTTCCATTTTCTGAGGAAGGGATGCCCTTCAGTTGGGAGTTTCCGCAGGACAATAGTCAGAAGCACTCCTCAAAATTGGCAAAATACTGGTTTGCTGTCAACAAAGTACCTCTTATGGAATGGCCTACGCAGTCACCGGACATTAACCCAATGGAACACCTTTGGGAAGTGCTCAAGAGGAAGCTAGAGGGTTTCAGTTCGAAAAATAAGACATTGACAAGGACGTTTGCATAGAAATTGGTTGATTCCATGAGCCGCAGATGCAATGAAATTGTGAAAAACAAAGGAAGAGCAACAAAATATTAAGATAAGATAGTTTTTTAACAAAAAATATAAATATGTGCCTCGAAAAGTTGAATCCTTTTACGCGTTCCTATTATTTTTTCCAGTAAAAATATTGACTCTATACATTGTTAGTCATATAATGTATTAATATATAGATGAAAATAGGAATGATTATGTTTTTTCTTATGCTGTATGTCTGATAAACAAAACTGCATATAAATTTTTTTAAACAAAACTAAATTTGACTAACATACTTTCAAAGTTTGAAAAAAAAAAGCATTCGTTCCTATTATTTTTTCCAACACTGTATGTATGTGGTGGGAAGGTCAGGGTTCATTCCATACTCAAATTTTTGGCAACTACTTGCACCGAAGCAAATAATTTTCTTTTTTCTAGAAACATACTAAAATTTTTTGTAACTACTTTTAACGAAGCATGAGAGCTTAATGTAGCAAGTTTTATAACGATAGCGAATATCAAAGACATATACAATTGCTTACCCAAAATTTACTTATAGCGGAGCCCCAAGAAAACGCCAAACAAACGAAGAAATGCTATTTGTAGATAAGGTTATGAGAATATAAGTTTAAATTTTTTTTGAGAAATGTTGGTGTATTAGAAAGGGGGGTTATAAAAAAAGAGGGGGTTCAATGGCAACTTTTTTAAAATGGTATTTTTGAAAGTGCTATGAGAATATAAATTGAGATATTTTTTGAAAAGGTTTGGTGAGTTGGTGGGGGGGTGTTTATCAGAACAGAGGGGAGGGGGTATTGCCAATTTTTTGAAAATACTTATTTTAGCAGCAGGGGTCTCTACACAAAGTTTTATGAAGCTAGATCCCTTGGAAATAATTTTTGCCGCAATTTTTGCTTTTGGACACTAGTGCATACCTTAAAATAATACATTTATTATCAAATAACTTCAATAGCAAAAGTTGTTGTTCGCCGCTGCCGCACTGCTGATGATGGTGATGCTGTCTGTCAGCTAGTTGTTGTTTGTTGTTGTCGTAAATGTTGGGTGTTGTTTTGTTCTATTCTTTTAGTTGTTCTGTTTTGTGTTCACTTTTATACAATAGTTTTCTTTTTCATTAATTTCATTAGTTCAGGTTTTTAATTCACATTTTATTGTCCATTTAGAAAATTATGTTGTGTGAATATATATTGAGTTATTTGGCTCTTTTTTTTCTATGAAATGTAGCACAATTTACTGATCAATATAATTTACAATTGTTACAATTTCACTTATCGTTTTTACAATATTGTTTTCTGTTCATTCATTTAAATAACAAATCAAATTTAGTTTTTGCATGGACAATTTTCTTTTAAATATACTGAGACAGGATTTTTAATTTTAAGTTTGTATTTATTAATTTTAAATGGATGGCGTTTTGAAATTTAGACTAATTTGTAGTGTAAGAATTTTGGAAAAAAATTAAAATAAAATATATGTATTTTGAGTTATACGGGAATACAAAATTAATATTATAGTAAGAATTGTGCTAAATTTCCCAATTATTGATAAATTCACTGAAATTTATTGTTGGGGCATAAGCTAGTTCATATGCGCATTTCACTGGTTGCTTAGGCCAGATCATCAGGAAACCTTTTCCCAAAAGGCTTTAGGAAAACTAAAGATATTATACAAATCAAGCTATAGAGTGAATGAAAATTACAGACACTCAAGCTTTATTTGTAAAAATATCAAAGCTTAAACAAAACTCCAACAATAAACAGTGAGTTTATCTTTTCCTACATTCCCTCTACAATTGGTTGGATTTTTTCCGACTCAAACTGTAGTTGTAAGTTTGTAAAGAAAAAACAAAACAAAATAAAAACAACTTGGTTTATTAAATAAAGAGAGTTGCCAGTGAATTAATCAATAATTGGGAAATTTAGCAAAATATATTTTGATTTAGAATTTTTTTATTGTTCTGTTCTATTTTATAGTTTTTTGTTCAGTTCTGTTGTTTCTGTTAAATGTTTTATTACAAAGTTTAAACTATATATAGATGTTTAATTCAATTAGCTTGTTTGTATTTTAAACTTTTTGTAATTTTTTTAATATTAGTTTTTGAGATAAATTTTTATAAAAAAAAATAAGCATGTTTATATGTCTGAGTACTTATTTAACTGTGTTTTAATTTAATCACAATCACATTTTGATTTAAGTTTTATAGTTTTAATTTTAAAATCACCTGGTTTATTATGTAATTATTGGTTTTTCTATTTTTTTCACAATCACGTTTTTTAAGTTTTATAATTTAAACTTTTTTCCTCTTTTGTTTAAATTCGTTTCGAATAGTTTAAAATTCCACTTTTATGACCTCGTTGCTTGAAGGAATGTTTAGGACTGTCTTGTTAAAACCCAAAACTCAACTAACTTTCTTCATTTTGAAAAACACTTCCATAAAAAAATCGTGATTTTTGATATTCTTTTCCTTCTGCTTTTTGCACGCGTCGTCAAGTCATTGGTTACTTTTTGTAACGGGATCATCATCTGACATAGAATTGACAGATGTCGTGTGATCATTGGTCAGTTTAAGTAACGGTTTTATTTGTAAAAAAAGAAGTTCGATAACAACTAAACATCGATAAATATTAAATTTCCGACCTCAGTAGACGACATGCATCTCCACACCATGATATGGCCTCCATCGTGTTTACTATGCCACGTAGATTTTTGAGTTGCAGTTCCGTATTTGGTTTTCCCCGAACATATGACTTTCCATCAGACCCAAAAAGATTTAATTTGTTGATAATTTATTCTTGCTTTCAATAATAATTAATTTAGTAATTTAATATGTGCACGAAATAAGCTGTGAGGTTATTTTTCTTGAAATTTCGTTTTTATGTTAAATATTTTTAATAAATGAATTAATTTTTTTTGTAAATACAATAAATAATACCATATTTTCAAATATTTGTCGGTTTTCTTTTTTTAGTATGTAATATTTGTCGGTTTTCTTTTTTTAGTATGTAAGATAATTATAAAAATATAACGAAATCTTTTATAAAAAATCGTATGCACGAAATAAGCTGTGAGCCACTGTATGTCGGCGGATTCAACTTCTAAGGTTACAGAACTTGCATATTGAATAACTGGAGTTGAGCAGTAATCTTCAATGTCTCCAAAACCACAAAAAATTATTTGCTCATCCAGTGTACTTTCACCAACTGGAGTGCTATTAAGGCCAATATTGGTTGAAACCGCACTTTTAAAAATTTCAAATGGGAATTCGGATGTTTTTTGCACGAAATATTGGGTAACTCGTCGTAGAACCGACACATCTTTCTTAATTTATCTGAAATGGAATAATATTCTAATTAACGATAAATATAAACATTAAAAACTATTACCCTTCTTGTATTGATGTGACGCCTTCGTCGGCTTCAAGCAAGTCAGCACCTGAAGACTTTCTCCAATTCTCAGCTTTGTTATAATTTATTTGCTTTAAGATTTTTTACTTTCCAACGGACAATATCCCAAGATACATCTAATGCTGTTGTTTCCAAAAACTTTCTGTAAAAGATTTAAGCTGTAGGTTTCTAAAATATTTCCAGATAATTAAAATTCCAATTAAAATACAAATTATTCACAACTTACTTCAAAATCTTGTTGTTCCATTGATTTTCACTCATTTTTATTTTTTAATATTTAGCACATAATTTATGAAATACATAGTTTTGACTTACCTGCCTTTCACTTAAGAGCATTTTGCATATAAGTGCACAAAACTTGTGTTTTGTATATTTATTTATCAAACTCCATACAAATTCGTTAATTTATGTGCATTGTTCATACCTGCACATTTATGATAAGTGCATAATACTTTTGGAAGCTATAACTGGTTTTCATGAAAAAAAATCCATTTAGCTGCTTAATATAAAATTAAATCAAAACAAAATAAGAAAAATACGATTTTGAATAAAAAATGTGTTGTAAACTTCTTAATAATTTTAAAAGTAGCTAAAATACCAAATTTGTCGTTATTCTTAAAGGGAAACGTCACAAAACTTCATGTAAATTATTTGCCGTTAGCTGCTTTTTTGGGCAGTAAACTTAAATGCACTTACCAGCATCAATGAGCAGGTAAGTTAACTGATGTTAACTGCACTTTTAACTTACCTGCACAAAATATCGTGCAAAGTTGGTTGTGCAGGTAAGTCAAAATTACTGTATTAAATATAAATTATTTTGGCGGTAAGTAGGGTATTCAATTCATCGGGATTCTGGTTTAATCGGTTAATCGAACAAATAATTAATCGAGGTTTAGATTTATTCGGTAAATAATCGGTTAATTTAAAATTATTCGATTAACCGAATAATTTCTATTTTAATTTTAAATTGAAAATACAACAACGAATTTTGTGTACAAAAACATAAAAAACGGCAAATAAGGTATTTGAGATCATTTTTGTGAACATATCGCCTATTTGCTGCAACAACGTCATAACTCAAAATCCGTGTTTTTTGAACTGAGTAATACAAAATTATCAGTTTTCAAAAAAGTCAATTATTTTTTGTATGAGAGTATTTTTTTGTTGTAAACATGTTTTCTCGTATATTTGATAAGTAAAAATTTGTTTAAAATTTATTTAAGAAATAGTAAAATGTCATAAAACATTCAAAGGCGTTTTTATCGAAACAACTTTTTTTTTAATTATAACGTTGTTGCAGCAAATGAGCGATGTGTGAGTTTTTAGGGTTTTAGTGAGATCTTCTGAAATAATCTTTTAAAAAAGAATATAATTTAAACGATTTTTTTCTTTAGATTTAATAAAACTTTTCTTGGAAAAACACTCTCTCGATGATTGTATATGTTGGAGAAATCCAAAGCATGATAAAGAATACATATTCCTTTTTGGATTGCTTTAGATTTTGATTAATTTAATAGCTTCGTTTAGTTATGATAAAAGACTCATTTCCAAAAAAAAGTTTCGTCTATACATGTAAATACAAACAAAGTTTCAAAGACATGCAAATTAAATATGTCATACATACTCACTAATCATGTTTATTGGATGTTCCAAAAATATCTAATTTTAATTTGAAATTTGTATTTGAATTGAAAGGGAAAAATAAATACAAAAAATTGTTTAAAGTGCAAAAAAAGGAATTTCGGTTAATCGGTTAATCGACACAAATTAATCGGTTTATTTATTATTTGAAAATCGGCAATTTTAAATTATTCGAACAGTTAACCGTCCAAAATTAATCGGTTAACCGATTAACGGTTAATCGATTTAATCGAGATTTTTTTGTGGTAAATCTACCAAGCTTATATAGACCTATTTTCATGGTAGTTATAGTACAGATATGTAAATTTAACATAAATACATTTTGTTGTTGCGATGATGTAAATAGTATTATTTATAATACACCTACCATACTTAACAAATCTACAAGGGTACTTTACTACCCAGCAAAAACTTCGCTTACAATGCTACAATGTCTTTTTAATAATGTCTTTTTTAATAACTTACTTTTTAAGTAGTAAAGTTTAAAAAAACAAAATAAACAAACAAAACAAAAAAACTGTTACTTTTTTCAATTTGCCCGTTTTTTTATTGCATTACTGTGTGAAAACCATCATTTGACGCACAATGAAATAACTAAGCAGTGGTGTAGTGAGTACAACAACAGACTAGCAAACGGATGGTTGGTGGTTCGACTCGTGGCTGCGACTTAATTTTTTTTTTTTATTTCTTGTTTGCAAATACAAAATTCTATAAATAACTCTACTAACAAAACTTATTTCCGGCCAAAATATAAAGGATTACTTTTGGGACATCGCGAACAAAAATAATGAATTCTTTCAGTAGAAAAATAAGTAGTCGAATCGTCAAATTCCCCTTATTTTTCGGCTTATTTGTAAGTAAAGTTTTTGCTGGGTACCAAGAGTGAAAACCGCAATTATTTCAAAATTTTATATAAAATTAAAAAAACAAGAGTGCTATATTCGGCTGTGCCGAATCTTATATACCCTTCACCAAATTATACTTCAAAATTTTAAATATTTTTAGGTAAACAAAATTTATTTTTTTTTAATTTTTTGGAAAAAAAATTTTTCGATTGTTATTTTAAATTTTTTTTTTTTAAATTTTAAATTTTTTTTTTTTAAATTTAAAAATTTTTTTTTTTAAATTTAAAAAATTTTTTTTTTGTTTTTTAAATTTTTTTTTTTTGAAAAAAAAATTCGGGTTAAAATTTTTTTCCCGATTTTGACCCATTGTAGGTCCAACTTATTATGGTCTTATATACGTCGTTGCAAATGTCTTTGAAATATCTATCATTAGATATCCATATTGTCTATATTAATGTCTTAGTAATCCAGATATAGGTAAAAAATAGGTAAAAAATAGAGGTTGTCTTGGTTTTTTCCTCATATCTCAGCCATTTGTGGACCGATTTTGCTGATTTTAAATAGCAAAATTCTCGAAAGCATGTCTGACAGAATTATTGAAGATTTGGATCCCGAAGATATCTGGGGTCTTCAGAAAACTGATTTCAACAGACAGACAGACAGACAGACAGACAGACAGACAGACAGACAGACAGACAGACAGACAGACAGACGGACATGGCTTAATCGACTCCGCTATCTATAAGGATCCAGAATATACACATCTGCTCAAAATAATAGATACACCTAATTGGAAAAAATTTAAATGGCGGTAACATTGAAAATTTCCTCGCAAGCGTTAAGAATACATCATATTATTAAAATTTCTATCTGGCAATGTCATGTCAGTCAAAAATCTGGCAACTATTTGCTTTCATGTTGATTTTTAAAAACGAATTTATTTGAATTACAAAAAATTATTTGCTCATAAAAATAGATACACATCAGTAATTTGTAATTTATTTATATACAATTTTTTTTTTGTGCAATTTTTTGTTCCTATTTACGTGAAACAGTAAGTATAATTTAAATTTTAGCAACAATTTTATAAAAAATAGGACTCTTTTGAAGAAAATGGGACGAAATCATCATTGTACCGAAGATGAGAAAAAAATTGTTCAAACGATGAGAAATCAAGGAAAATCATTACGGGAAATAGCAAAGAGCATAGGAAGATCTTTACATTTTGTCCAAAATGCTTTATCTAAAAAGCAAAAAAGAGAAACTCGCGGTAGACCAAAGAAAACCAGTCCAGAAACAGATAGGCGGATCGTCCTTATGGTTATAAAAGACCCTTTCATATCATCGAAAGCTATTTCTGCGGAGCTATGTAACGAAATCAGTCCACAAACAGTTCGTCGTCGTCTTTTACAAGCTAAATTGCCGGGAAGAATTGCCAGAAAAGTGCCACTAATGCGCCAAAAAAATATCAAGACAAGATTAGAATTTGCTAAAGAGCACTTACAATGGTCCGGGTGTGAAGGCGAAAAAAAATGGTTTGGAAACGACTGCCAAAGAAATGTACGCCGACCAAAAGAAAAAGAATTCCACGTTAAATTTACAAAAAAGACGGTAAAACATGGCGGGGGAAACATAATGGTTTGGGGTTGCTTTTCATGGAATGGTGTTGGTCCGATATTCCGAATAGAAGATACCATGAATGCTAGTGGGTATAGAGACATATTGGAAAACGTAATGCTTCCATATATAAAATATGCCATTAATATGGACATTCCAGCAGGACAACGACCCAAAACATAGTTCAAGATTAGTTAAAAACTGGTTCTTGGAGAATAACGTACCTGTTTTAAGCTGGCCCAGCCAATCCCCTGATTTAAACCCAATAGAAAACTTGTGGAGTGAATTAAAGATAAGGCTTTCGAAGGAAGTTTTCAAAAATAAAGACGATTTATGGGAGAAAACGCAAAAAATATGGTACGAGATTCCATTGGAGAAGTGTCAGAACTTGATATCCAGTATGCCCAGAAGAGTGGAGAAAGTTTTACAAAACAAAGGTGGATATACTGGATACTAGCTTTACTTTAATAATAAACTAATTTTTTTAAGATAAAATTTATTAGCTTTTGTTTAATAAGAATTTTTAAAAATGTATCTATTATTATGAGCACCAAATTTTTCGAAATTTAAGAAATTTAATTTACTTTATAATATTTATTATTAATTATGAAATATTTTGTTTTTGTTTTTTACTCTCCTTTTAACTATAAATAGAAATCGACTGAATTTTTTTTATAATTTTACAATATACCATTATTTTTTTTCGTTTTTAAAAAATAAATTTTGGTGTATCTATTATTTTGAGCAGATGTGTATATACTTTATAGGGTCGGAAATGAAAAATGTAGAAATTACAAACGGAATGACAAACTTATATATACCCTTCTCACGAAGGTGAAGGGTATAAAAATAAATGGTTGGTACACCTTGGTCATCAATAAGACGTCCCATTTGTGCTCTATTGGGTTTAAGTCTGGTGGCTGAGGTGGTGAATATAGCTGTCATGGGGCATAATAAAGAAGCAAGTCTAGAACAACGTGCTCAGTATGCTTAAGGTAATTTAATTTTCGCCACTAATTCTCTAAAACTTCAAAATCGTAGGGTGTATTTAGACTTTTTTCCTTGACTGTATGTATGTTAAGAATTTTTCGATCTCAGTCCTTACAAAACAAAATTTTGGATATTATTTTTTAAATTCTCCACCTACAGTCTGTACAATATAATTATAAATAATTCGAACACACGTTTATATCGGACCTTTGCGACTAGATAAGGCGTCTTAATTTAAAATTGTTCAATAGATCATTAAGAATTCCGTATACAGATTTACTTCTACGCTTTTTATATTGTACTTAATAGTATGTGTACAACTTACCTTTTGACAGCTTTATTGATGCGGTCATCACCATGCAGAGAATTCTGTTGCAAATATTGTATAATTGCGCAGCCATGGAGTTTTTGTATTCGAATCCCACGTATTAACTTGCTTAAATATAATGCTAACGGTTCATATTCCTGTAACTTCTGATATATAAACATTAAAGATTGACAAGGATTTTGTAAGTATCTGCTTTCAAGTTCAGTAATGTTATTTAAGTAATCATCTAGTACACTTTCAATTCCATTTGCGAAAGCCTTTAAATAAAGGCCACTTTGTAAGGGTTCTGCGTATAACAAGAGTATAAAACATTATTGTAAGTAAGATTTGTGTTTGCTTTACTTTTAGTATTTTTGAGACAATTTATTATAAGTTAACACTATGCGCTTCACTACCACTACGTAGTAAAATAAAAAAAATATAATTAATACCCACATTTTTTTAGTTTTTAGTTTTATATCATGATTTTCAATTGAAAGTATAAAAAATATCCTGCGATTTTAAAAAATCTTGATACTTTTCTTAAGCCACACAGAGCAGCATTTAACAGGAAAACTTGGCCAAAATTATTACAAGTGGATGGATTTTTTGATAGTTTTAGGATTAATTAATTAATGTTTTATATAAATCTTAATCACTTTAGCGAATTTTATTATGATCGGTCCATAAAAATCAGTTTACATCTAGATATTTTTTTTTTTGTTTAAATTTAATATCCAGAAGCACAAATAATTTTATGTGGCTTTAAGAAAATTTATTATAAATAATACACACTATTCCAGCCAAAACTTACTTATCCTTGGTCCAACAAATTATTTTTTTTTTTTTGACCATGTTAGCTTTTAAAATACATACATACATATAAAATCGTACACCATCGTAGTATAATTTTATTCATTAGTTTTAGAAAGTTGATGTTTTGGAAATAATTTAAGATGCTATTTTTATATTGTGTGTGCTATTACCTATCAGAAAATATGGTATAATTTTAATTGCGCTTATCTACAAATAACAAAATTGGGTAACACTGTCAGTGCCCAGAATATAAACGCTTCATTTAAAATCATACAGGCACTAAAAAATAGCAAAGGATACCCTACAAAGTATTAGGATTATTTAATATTAAATTTATTTTTAATTTTTAAAGTTTTAATTGTAATTTAATATAAGTGTACGAATTTAAGTGGAATATGAATTTTGTGATGTTCTTTAATTTTCATCAATATTTTTTTAAGGAATTGAGGTTTTGTTAACTTTTTTGTTGAAATACATATTTTTTGTTCCAATTAATAAAATGACTTTTAATTTTTTATATAATCACCTATTATTGCCTGTATAATTTCATAATATTTTAAAAAAATATGTTGTACGATTTTGAGTGACACTCACTGTATGTCAGATATTATATTTTCTAATCATTCATTTACAACTGTTATTTCGATCAAAATGGTCACCGAAAAAAATTAGGTGAAAAAATAATTAAATAGCAAAAGATTTGATGGTTCATCGTCTCACTGTTTTAAAGCTATTAAACAGTATAAGGACAACATGAGCATTGCAAGAAAACCTGGATCAGGAAGAAAAAATGGTCTAACAGATAGTTGTAAGGCAAAAGAAGAACAACTCTATCGAAGAGCACAGACTACTTTTATGAGAAAAGCAGCTGGTAAAGTTAAATGCTCTAATTCTTTTGTGCGCAGAGACAAAGCTTATGCTTGAAGTCGTATAAAGTTCAGACAGTTCCAGATCACAATGCGGTAAAGAACATAGAAGCCACAGAACGAGCGAAAAAATGAAGGTAACATTTTATAACAAAAATACACCTATTGATTGTGATTGATTTTTATCAGGCTGATGGAAGCGTCAATGTTCAAGAATAATACCGGGCAAAAAATAAACAAAATTCCCCAAGTTTCTTGTGTGGCAAGCCATTTGCAGTTGTAGCAGAAGAAGTCAATCATTTGTGACATCAGGCACGATAAACACAGAAATTTATATTACGGACTGTCTACAAAAAAAGCTTTTACCTTATACAACAGCACAGAGTGCCTTCAGGCTTTAAGTTTTATTTAACCCTCCGTTAGTCGCAATCTTTTTCAATTGAGACTAGTCGCAATGTACAAAATTGGTATCAAATAATTGGTTTGAAAATAATCTCTTCACTTTTTATTCCGCAAAAATATAAAAACAATATTAAATTCAAAGTATTTAAAAGAGTAATAAAAATAAAATTGCAGTAAAAATATATTTTTTATCAAAAATTAACTTAAATTTTAGGGGACTAATAAAAATTTACAATACAAACATTTTTGCTTGTATCAACCAGATCAGTCGCGACTAATACAAGTATAAGTTTTTACTTGATTAAAATATATTAACTTACATTATTTACACAAAATAACTTCCAGAAGATGAAACATAAACGCTTATAAAAAAGTGTGAGATATTGTTTGCTTTTATTTTTGAATGAATTGTTCCAACATAAAAATTTAAGATATTTTTATTTAAATATTGAAAATAACAGTTGATCATGACTTTCAAATAAATAAAAAATCAATGTAAAACATTTATTCGTTATTCTTACAATGAAAAAATATCGCGTTTAATTTTCTTCACTTTCCCGAGTTTGACAGCTCTGTAACTTTTGAATCGCTCATTGAGCTTGTTGACATCATCATTTTTTGGTACCAAAATTGCACGTTCCCACAGCCAATCCGAATTTTTGTAGTTGGTTGTAAGACTTGTGAATACCTTGTCGACAACGGATTGAATATTCATTTGCATTTGGCAGAAGTTCGGCGGGAACGAAATCTGATTTGTCGACGTTGTTTTTTATATTAGTTGTACTTTCGGAAATTTTGTTTATCATCGGTTGATAATATAAAAGCACTTTCATAATACAATGTTAACAGCGGCATACTTGTTTTATCGAACGATATGAAAATTTGGTATGTACCGGACATGTTACCAAATCATTCGCTTCACAGTACACCACTGTGAATTAAATTTTTTAGAATGATGTTAAGCAACGAAATTAAAATTAGCTTTGATCGTTGGGAATGAAAAAAAGCATTTATTTCTCGAATGAAAAAATATAAATATTATTTTTTGACAATTTTTTTTAACTTTTTTTTTATTTGCAAGATTACTGACCTTGAAATCATTAGCGGTATAGTGTAAAAATTTGATTTTACCACGCCCCTCCGCCCACAGACCGAAAATCAAAAATCTGAAGATTCACTGAAAATTTGATAAAAATCGGTCCAGCCATATCTCCGAAACCACTGCCGATTTCATGTAAACTTCACATAAACCATCTACAGACCATCCCCAACGTACCCTGAAATTTTGGTTGAAATCGGTCGACCCGTTTTCGCAGTTAATGGTGACATTAAAATGTACACTTCTTTTTATATATAAGAATAATAAATAATTAATAAATAAATTAATAAATAATAATTAATAATAATAATTTGAATAAACAAGCAAAATAAAAAAGCTCTCGTAAAAATTCAAAAAATATATATTAAAAGTGTTTTAAAAATAGATAGAGACTATTAAAAACATAAAATAATAAAAATAATACTTGTTGAACATAACGATAGTTATAAAATCAAAGTATTTATCATTGAAAGAATAAAATATCTTTAAAAATACTAAGATGGCTGATTGCAGTAAATGCAGATCAGCAATTAGAGGAGAAAGTGGTGTAAGATGCAGTGGAGTATGTGATAAGGTGTATCATTTTACAAAAAAATGTGCCGGTATTGATCAATATTCGGCAAAAATATTAGAAGAAGATAATTTTGTACATTTTATATGTGATGATTGCATTCAATATATACATAATGTAGACCTTGTCTTAAGAGATATACAAGAAGGAGTTAATAAAAACAAACAAACGTTACAAGATTACAAAAATGAATTTGAAAACTCACTAAAGCAAAATGAAAGTGAAATAAAAACATTACTGGAAGCGATAGAACGCAGATATGATGAAAGATTTAAAAAAATAGATAACATCCAAAAAATGTGTGAAAAAAATGTCCAAGAAGTTAAAAAACTTTATGGAAATGTAAATGAAGTTGAAAATAAAAACAAAAATATGTATGATACAATCGAAAGAAATAATACGAAAATGTGTAATGAACTAAAAATGGCAATAAAAGAAACAAACGTCAAAACAAAAATGTCGTATGCCCAGACTTTATCAAATAAAATAATGATGCCAGATGTTTCAAAAAATGTTCCACTAATTGTTAAACCAAAAGAAAAACAAAGTGTAGAAAAAACCAAAATAGAACTAAATGAAAAAGTAGACCCTGTAAACTTTAAAATAACAAATATTCAAAATATAAAAAATGGTACTTTACTTATTCAAAGTGAAAACATTGAAGAAAGAGAAAAAATAAAAGAAGCAATTCAAAATGAAATAAGTGAAAACTATGATGTTTCAGTTCCAAAGCAAATTGAGATGCAAATCATAATAACTGACATGCATTTTAAAATTAATGAAAATGAAATAATTGATAAACTAAAAAAACAAAATGATATATTAAAAGATAGTAAAATGGAAATAATAAAAATATTTGAAACAAAAAGATACAATAAGACAATTTATAATGCAAAAATTAAAATAGATAATGAGACATATCCAAAAGTAATGGAAATTCAGAAAATAAATATTGGATGGGAAAGGTGTAGAATATTTGATGGCACTAATACATACAATGCTACAAATGCCAAGGATATAATCACAAAGCCTCTGAATGTAAAAATGATGAAATATGTTACAAATGTCATGGAAATCATCAAAGTAAAGAATGTAATAAGGAAATAAAAATGGAATGTATAAACTGCAAAAAAGAAAATAAAAGACTAAATTTAGGACTAAATGAAAATCATTTTACCATAGACAGGGAATGTCCAGTATATCAGAATAAATTGGATTTAAAAAAGAGAAGACTTGGCTTAATAGCGTAACAACCAAAGACAATATATGGAATATATACAAATATTCAAGGACTAACTAACAATTTCAATCAATTAGAGATTATAACTGAAAATGCAAACCCAGATTTTATAATTCTATCAGAAACGCACCTAACAAATGAAATAAATGGAATGGAAATAGAATTAAAAACGTATGATCACTTTATTACTTTGTCTAATTCGAAAAAAACTGGTGGTGTATCAATATATTTTAAAAAACATTGGAATATTCAAAGAATAACGGATAAAGTGAAAGACTTTAAATATTGGATTAGTGCATATAAATCGAAAAATGGAAAAACCTCATTTATACTAGTAGTAGTATATAGATCTCCAAGTAGTCCAAAAGCAGAATTCTGTGACGATTTTCAAGAATTACTTGAAGAAATATGTGAAGAAAACTGTGATATAATAATAGCGGGAGATTTTAATATAGATTGGTACAAAGACTACTATAAGGAAAGAATTGAAAATATACTAAATGACAATGGATTGAAACAAATAATGGATGACTACACACGAATAACACAAAACTCAAAAACATTAATAGACTACATTATAACTAACAATGAAACTATAGTGGCAAAAAATAATATAAATAATAAAATAGCAGATCATGAATCTATTGACATAATTATTTACTATGATGACAGAAAACTAAAAGAGCCAAAAAATGAAATAGAAATTTTTAAATATAATACTGATAATTTTAAGACAGAACTAAGTGCAATAATCCAATTGGAAGACTTAAGTGCAATAATTAAAGATGACGAAATAAATTACTTAGATATATATGTTAAAAAATTCGACAAATGTTTAGAAGATACTATTAAAAAATTTACTTTTATAAAAGAATTAAAACCGACAAACAAAAACAAATGGTTTAATATCGAAATTAGAAATATGAAAAATGAAAAAGTTAATAGCTACCATAGAGCAATAAATGAAAATACAAATGAAGCATGGAACTTATACAAAGAAATCAGAAATAAATATAAAGTCAAAATTGAAAATGAAAAAAATAAATATATAAATAATAAAATATGCAATACAACTAACCAAAAAGAAATGTGGAATAAAATAAAAGAATTAGTGTTAAGAAAACCCAGACCTGTGATAAAATCTGTCATATTTAAACAAATAGAATATAAGGATAGTCTGCAAATAGCCGAGAACTTTAATAATTACTTTGTAAATAGTATTAAAGAAATAAACAATACCATTGATTACGTGCAATATGAAAATAAAATAGATGTTATAACTAATAAATTTAAATTTCGTGCAATAAATCTACTAGAATTAAAAAATATATGTAAGAATATGAAGAAAAAACCTGATTATAATAAAATATCTATTAAAACGATAACAGATAACTGGGAACTAACAGGAAATATTTTACTAAAAATAATAAATGCATCATTAAAATCAGGAATTTTCCCAAATGATTGGAAGGAAACGATGGTTACACCTATTGAAAAGGTCAATAACACAATAATGTGCGAAGAATTCAGACCAATAAATTCCTTAAAAACGTGTGAAAAGATTCTTGAAAAAGTTGTCAAAGATCAATTAGAGGAGTATATGGAAAAATATGAACTACTATCGAAACATCAATCAGGTTTTAGGAAAAAATATTCATGTGAAACAGCGGTAAATTATGTTATAAACAGATGGAAATTTATAAAGAGAAATCATAAAATTATGGCAATATTCTTAGATTTCAAAAGAGCTTTTGAAACAATTGATAGAAACATTCTGTTACAAAAATTACATAAATATGGTATACAAGATAATGAATTGAAGTGGTTCCAGTCATATCTGAATAATCGTAGACAAAAGACTAAAGTGAATAATGTAAAATCAAATGAAATAGCAAATGACTTTGGAGTACCTCAGGGATCAATTCTGGGAGCTCTATTATTTATTATATATATCAACGATATGCCAAAATCATTAGAAAAATGTGAAATTGTAATGTATGCGGACGATACCCTAATATTTACAGAAGCTGAATCAGAGGAAATATGCAACTACAATCTAACAATCGATATAAATAATATTGACAAATGGTTAAAAATGAATAAATTGAATTTAAATGAAAATAAAACTAAGCTTATGGAAATAAATATGGACAGTAACATAACTTTTAAAATTAATAATGTGATAATAGAAAAAGTAAATAATATAAAATATCTAGGTTTTCTAATAGATAAGGATTTAAAACTAAAACAACACATTGAATATATTTGTAAAAAAATTGGAAAGAAAATTGGTTTTTTCAAAAGACTACGAAATAAAATTTCAATTAATACAGCTATTAACATATATAATACTGTTGTTAAACCACATTTTGAATACGGATCAACGGTTTTATACACATGCTGCTCAGATGTACATATTGATAGACTACAAAAACTACAAAATAAGGCGATGCGTGCAATACTAAGATGTAATAGAAACACACCGATAAATAACATGTTAAGCACTCTTAAATGGCTTAATATAAAACAACGTTTAGAACTAAATACTATAAATTTAATACAAAAAATGAAAATAGGAAAAGCACCAGAATATCTGAAAGAACAATTAATATATGTTGGTGAAATTCAACCTTATAACTTAAGGAATGCTCAAGACTTTCGACTACAACGTGCGGATAATAACAACACACAAAAATCACTGTTCTATAAAGGTTTAAAACTATACAATACGATGCCAAATAGTGTAAAAAACGAGACAAACAACACCATCTTTAGAAGGAAAGCAGTTGAATTTATAAGAAATGTTAATATAAATTAGAGCTTAATCTTACTATGTAAAAATAAATGTAAAAATTTGTTATACAAAAGTATTAAAAATACTACTAATAAAATACAAAAAAAAAAAAAAAAAAAAAAAAAAAAAAGTTTTTTTAATATTGCATGCGTTTATTAATTAATAATCCAGTGCATCTTCTTACTTCGATAGTATATTCAAAATTAAACATTTCTTACAAAATTGTCACTTAACAACTACACCATTTTTCATTGAAATTGAGAAAATTCCAAATGCAATTGAGAATTTCAAATTAAAATTGAGAAAATTCCAAATGCAATTGAGAATTTCCATTTTAAATTGGGAAAATTCCAAATGATATTGAGAATTTTCATTTTAAATTGAGAAAATTCCAAATGAAATTGAGAATTTCCATTTGAAATTGAGAAAATTCCAAATGAAATTGAGAAATTCAAATTGAAATTTAGAAAATTACAAATGAAATTGGGAAAATTCCAATTGAAATTGAGAAAATTCCAAATGAAATTGAGAAAATTTTATTTTACTCTACATAAATAATATACATTAAACAAAAAACATAAGTAGCCCAAGAAAGTCTACATTAGTGTTTATAAACCGGATAACCGGTTAACCGAAAAACCGGTTTTTCTTTGAAATCTCGGTTTTTTGAGAACCGGTTAATGATGATTTTCGGTTAACCGGTTTGTCCGGTTTTTATCACTCGGTTAACCGGTTTTTAAAATTTGGGACTTAAATTAATAAATCTAATGTTTTTGTGCATTTTTTATATTCATTGTGTACACATTATATCAAACATTCGGTCTGATTTGAAACCTAAACTGGTGATTTACAATACAAACCTCTTTAGATTAATATTTTTAAGAATTACAATTATTCTAAATAGTAGAGGATGATGAGTTTACTGAAAAACTTTTTCAGAATAAATTGCACATATTGAAACTATTAAAAATTAAATTCCGCATAATTCTAGAAGTTAAACTAAATTTTAATAATGATTCATTATAAATTTTTTGATGATTTTACGAAACGTTAAATTGAATTTGATGTAAATACCTTCTTTCAATAAATTTGACTTCAGTCGTGTGTTTTGTTCTTAAAATTTTAATTTATTAATCATTTCGTTGGCTTAGTGTACTAAGTCCTTTTCAGAAATATTGAAATCCATGATTTGAAATCTGATAATGGAGTTTTATTAGTTATTTGGTATGATTTATAATAACAAATAATCGCAGCTAAGAAGAAGCGCGTTTGCATCTTATAGGTCCTTTTTTGGGACTTGTAACATTTTCTGTTTCATATCAAAAATTCGAGGTGATAATAAATTTCAAAATTATCAAATATTTAATTAATTTTACATTTTTTGGTTGGAATTTAATGAAAAAAACAATAATTAAAACAAATAACATATTTATACTCAATTCCATTTGACTGACATAATAATTTTGAAATTTTTACTAAATAAAATGGACTTTGCATTTTTGTATATTTATAGTTATTTAATATTAACCATTATTCCTATTCCTGGCTACTAAAAACTAAAAATTTCAAAGTTGTGTATAATTTATTGGACATTTTATGTTTTCTACATATATATGACGGTTAACCGGTTTAACGGGTTTTTTCGATGTCGGTTAACCGAAAAACCGGTTTTCTAAAAAAGGCCAATTTTCGGTTAACCGACAAACCGGTTTTTTAAAAAGTCGGTTTTTTATAAACACTAGTCTACATACAGGAAAAATTATTATATTACTTTAATTTAAAGCAGTTTTTTTTATGAGATATATAATAACACCGTGATACAATTTTACATTTTTTTGTTGGACTTGAACGACACTATACACATATGAAACCTGAGATCATATATAGTAGAACTGCGTTTTCAGTTTTTCATTTTGTGATCTTTTCTCCCTTTTAAAGGACTTCAAAGTTTTAAGGATATACAAATTTCTTAAAATTTATTTAAATAGTTCTGCTCATTAGTTTTTCTTTATATGGATATCAAATGAAAGGGGGCAATTTCTAGAAGTAGATAATTTTTTTTATTTTTACTTTTCAGGACGTAAAGTTGTAAAAAATGTCCTTTGAAAAATGTATCCTTGAGAATTTCTAATATATTTTTCTAAAAAAAATAAATGTTTGTCAAATAAAAGAAGACGGTCACCAGAAATGGAAACAATATTTTTTTAATTTTTCATGACAACAAATTTCAAGGAAAATCCTTTAAACATTTTTTCTTTCATGTCCCAGATAATTTTTGTATAAAAAAAAAAACTGACAAATTGGATATTATTTATCACGTCTTACTTTCGATTTCTCCAACATCTACAATCAGCGAGAGAGTTTTTTTCAAGTCGAGTTTTATTAAAACTAAAGAAAATTATTTTCTTTTTGGTTGAATTGTTATGTTTTGTTTATTTTTTATGTTTTTGTTCTTTTTATTAATAAACTACTTCAATAAGTACACAAAATTATTGATTTAGTTTCAGTTTAATATTTAAATAGAAATTATTCGGTTAATCGAATAATTTAAAATTAACCAATTAAATCTAAATCCCGATTAATTATTTGCTCAATTAACCGATTAAATCAGAGACCCGATTAATTGAATATCCTAGCACTATTTCAAATATATTACTACAACTCGACCATCCTGAGAAATCACCCGATCTCATGTTATTTTCATAACCCTTCACGACCTCAAAACCACGGGTGCATTTTAAAATCGCCCAAACGCCTCAATAAGGTATGCGTGATTGTTGTAATCCTTCCACGTCCTTGAGTAGATAGCGATCATTTTGAAGACCTTTGATAGCCTATACGGGCCCTGATATTTCAAAATTAATTTACGTGATACACCCGATGGTGAATGTATCTTATCGTACCAATATCCTCCTGGCTCCTAATACCATTAACTTTTTTTTTTCGTCATTTATTTATTGTATCTTCATTATTTAATGAACTAACAATAAGTGGTTCAAATCTTATATCTAATATTATTATTTAATTAGTCCAGCCAGTGCCGGACGAAAAAATTTTGTGTTCATGGTTGTTTTTGTTTTGGTTAAATTGGCATTCTTCCTTCTAGATTAGGTCTGCTGTGTCCCTCCTTCTTAATCGAGTGTGGCCACGGTTATCTAATATGTTGCGGGCCAGCGGGTTTGGGTGAACTTCAAGTTTTTTTTAAATATTTTTGTACTTTTTTCGAGATTTCAGTTTTTACAATGGGCACGTTTAGATCTTTGTGTATATTCGCGTTTTTGATATACCAGGGGGCAACTGTGATCATTCTTAGAAACTTGTTTTGGCGTCTTTGGATCTTTTCTACATTTGACGCTGAGGCCGTGCCCCATAACTGTATGCCATAACACCATATCGGTTTTATGATCATGTTATAAAGTAGATGTTTACAATCTAAACTAAGCGTGGAGTTTCTGCCAATAAGCCAATTAATTTGAATTGATTTCAATTTCATTTGAGTTAACTTTGCATCTATATGACTTTTCCATGTAAGGCGACGATCGAGATGTATTCCGAGGTATTTCACTTCCGATTGTTGAATTATTGTTTGGTTATTGATATGAATAGGGGGGCATGGTTCTCTACGCAATGTAAATGTAATGTGTGTACATTTTTGCTCGTTGACTTTAATTTTCCATTGTTTCAACCATTTTTCTAATTCAAATATGTGGTTTTGTAAGTAACGAGACGCTTCTTGAGGGTTTTCATGAATGCTTAGAATAGCAGTATCATCAGTAAATGTTGATGTATGAGTGCGATTGTTAGTTGGCATATCAGACGAATACATCAAATATAAAAAAGGTCCCAGGATACTGCCTTGGGGGACTCCAGCTTCAATGGGTTGTGCAGTACTTAAAAAGTTTCCCTCTTTAACCTTAAATGTTCGACCAGTTAAATAGCTTTCCAACAGCTTATGTGTGTTTGCCGGTAAATTTTGACTCAATTTGTATATTAATCCAGCATGCCATACCTTATCAAACGCTTGAGAGATGTCGATGAAGAGTGCAGAACAGTATTTCTTTTCTTCAAACGCTTTTCTCACCATATTTACAAGTCTATGGGTTTGTTCGATAGTACTGTGTTTTCTTCTAAATCCAAATTGATGATTCGGAATACAATTGTTTTCAGTTAACATCGGGTACAACTTGTTCATAAGTATCTTCTCAAATAGCTTTGATATATTAGGCAATAGGCTGATGGTTCTGTATGATTCTACTTTTGTGTGATCTTTTCCCGGCTTGGGTATCATGGTAACCAGTGAAACCTTCCATTCTGGAGGATAATATTTAAGTCGTAATATAGCATTAAAAATAAAAAGAATTATTTTTATTGCTATCCGGGGTAGCTCCATAAGCATCTTGTTGCTGATCTTATCCATACCTGGCGCTTTCTTGGGATTTAAATCAGCAATAGCATTTTCGATCTCTCGAATCTCAAAACGTAGGGGTACGGCTGCTCCAAAATAGGGTGCAACAGGTGGCAACTCAATTGCTTCGTTTGATGTGTTCGGTGTAAATACTTTTTTTAAATGATTAACAAACAGATTCCCTTTTTCAGTATCATTTCTTGCCCAACCACCACTTGAATTTCGCAAGGGGGACTTACATATAACGGGTCTTTTAAGATTTTTTGTTGCTCGCCATAATGAGTAATCCGATTGCGGGGTTGCGTCCAGGCTTTCTAAATTTTTATTCAATGATTCCATTTTTCGAAATTCCAAGAGCTTTTTAAGTCTTTTTATACAATCTTTAAGCTTCGATTTTAGTTGGGGGGATCTGTGCAATTGCCACTCTCTTCGAAATCTTCTTTTTTCATTTAAGAGCCGTTCGACATCTGCAGAATTAATTCTATTATATCTGAGTTGTTGGGGTGTTTGGGTAGCATGTTGGGCAGCCATTCTGAGATTTTTATCGAAATTGATAAGAGAGTGATCGATGTTTTCTGGTGTTCTTAGCGGTATGTTTTCCGAGCAATGTGTACTGAGGTATTTTTTATATTTACCATTAACTTCAAACTAAATTCGCTCAACAAGTTCAGTACCTTTCGACGTTGCCGGACTCCAAACAGCATGACACTTGGATGCTGCCCGATCGACCTATGCACGATGTTATTAAGTGCATATTCAACACTTTCGATACCGTATCCCAAAATATCCCCGTCTCGTTTCGCCAATATAAGCCCAATCGACCTATTCAACCACTTGCCCATTCGCCTGAGGCGAACCCGTAGCAATCAAAAGATGCTCCTTCGAAGTGAAACATGCCCCCCGAGCACTTACTATTCATCTAAGTCGTTGCATTCGTTGTACTTGCAGGGTAAATTCTAACAAATTTTGTGCAAGAATCGTGCTTTATTCCCCTACCATTTTCCACTGGGTCCTCAGACTTCGGTATACTATGTAAAAGTCCCTCACTCCTGCCATGCTTTAAAGAATAAGCGATACAGTTCACAATTTTCCACATGCCCAATAGCCTTTGCTCTTATCTTCGGAAACCAATAACTCTTCAAAATGAGTTCGATAATTTTATCAGTCCCAACATGACCCATTTCATCATATTTATATAAAATATGACCCCATCTCCTCAGAAACATAAAACAATAAATTGCCGTTATTGTCCATACTACATTCTGCTGCCCGACCTACGTTCCAATTTATAATCAAAATTCTGAATTTCTAAGGCCCATCGTACAATTCATGTATTCAGTCATCGTCAGAGAATTGCAGTCCTTAACAATTTAAAATTTCCTTCCCATCAAATACATGGTGGTCCTCAATTCCAGATTATTATCGAACGACCGAATAAAGACCCACCGTATCAATCATGATATCATCCATGTATATTATCACCTTATCATTCAAAATATCGACGCATTAAGCTACGTTTCCGCATACACTGTAATCGGCACCGAAAACGAAATTCCATACATTTGCACTGAAAAAAAGTTCTGAACCGAACTTTCTTACCAGTTTATTTTCTTTCCTTTGGAGAAGAAAAACTCATACATACTATCAGGATCAATATTATTATCCACGACACCATTTCTCTTGAGGATATCCTCCTACTATCCTTATCCTTAAAAAGTGAACAATGTGCCTTTCTCTTAATTCTCATAACATTCGAATTTTGCAACACCCTCCAATTGCCATCAATTTCGATCCCTAATAGAAACATGGTACTGAATCCTAGGATCACTGACCCAAGACTCAATTGCGGAAATTACTCTTCGTTGCAAACTACCCTGCTATTTTGTTGTGTTACTACAAAATATAGAACTTATGCTAGATTTGCAACATATGCAATGTCTGCAACGAAGACTGATTTTATTTATTAAGTAAAAAAAGCCAATTTAGCCAAAATAATATTACATAGTAATACTATAAACCTAAGTACAAATACAGGTTTAAATATTCAATAAATTTCATGTTACAATACTATCAAATGGGCTCCCCAGCCGTGATAAAGAAAAAAGTAAAGATAAGTATGTCAAGATTTAATAAAAAAAGAGACAAATGAAAAACGGTCCAGTTAGGGATACCGAAAACAAGAACAACATTAATTAAAGATATCACAAAGGGTCTGAAAAATATTGTAAAAGTTTTACTTTGAAAACATTGTTAGAGAAAACAATGGCAGACTATTCCAATAACCTGTGATCCTGACAACGAAAGGCCTACTGAAAAAAGATCTAAATATCCTAGGGGGAACAAAGTGGGGATTCCTGCTGCGAGGAGAAAAAATAAATGCATCGCATATAACAGAAGGTCTACCAGCTTTCATGATTTTATAAAACTTTAGCAAATTACGAAACTACAAATTCACTAAAACAACCAAGAACGCATTTCACAGACTCAGAAACATGTTCTCTACGTCGAATGTTAAAAGTAAATCTAACTATCGAATTCACAATGTCACAAAGTATACTTTGTGATCTCTGTTCTTACCATCTGTGTCGACAACGGCAGCATTCAAATGAATGTTTTGATTTGTTCCATAAATTTTCGAAAATTTTGCGATTTCACGCAACAAATTTATGATTCCAACAATATCTTCCAATAACTTCTTTTCGCAAGGATGAAAAAATGTACTGACTGCATCGGAGACCTACATAAAGTAAAAGTCTTTTTAAATTATTTCCAGACAATTATAATAGCTATTACCAAAAACTCTTCAATCGGCAATTGTTTAGAGTGCAAATTAAGGCAAGATAACACAATATCGTGTATCATTATTAAAATAAAAATGTAGCAATTTACAAGAAAATTCAATAAGGCGGCAAATTGCTAATTTATTAAAATTTTAATAACCCAATTCGGTGAAGTTGACAGAAAATTAATTTGTAAAACAGGGTTGGTAAGAAAAAAAAATCAAACGGGTAACACATAAATTAATATAATTTGAAAGTGATACTGCGTTCACATTTAATGAAGTGTGAAGATTAAAATATTTTTTTTCTTAACCATAGACAAGGCCAAGGCGAATTTATATACAAGGTGGTGTCGGTGGCGAATTCGTGCATTTTTTATATATGGAGTTTGACATTCCAAACAATGAGATAGTGGTTTTGAATGTCAAACTCCATATATAAAAAATTAATGAATTCGCTCGTATTTTCACAAAAACAAAAAGCATATTGTTTTTCCCTTGTTGTATTTGTTGCCGTGGCGCCTTGGACAAGGCGAATCTTTAGAAGGTGACCTCCAAGGGGAATCTAATTAGATTAGATTCGCCTCAAGATGCATTTACACTAAGTCTACAACTGATATGAAATGTTTAACATTAACACTAACATGATGTTAGTGTTGGGTATATACTCATCATTTTAGGCATTTATCAATGTTTTAACACGGTTGTTAAGCCATGTGTTTTAACAACTCTCTTATAACATCATGTTTTAACAGCATTTCGTGTCTGTTGTAGACGGGGTGTTAATAAGGTGCCATCGGCAGCACAGCTGATTATAGAAATAGCACGCACAAATGTCAAACTACATATATAAAAAATATATGCCCGTACGCCCATATGTCAAACTCTAATAATACGCCTTGATTCGCCTTGTTAATATTTTTATATTCTGTATTGCCGGCAGAGATGCCTGGTACTTCTGATGCCTGTCCCCAACCAAAATTAAAAATATCCCCAAAAATCCCCAAATATTGTTTTTCTTGAAATTTTCACAAAAACTAAACTTCATATTAAATTAATTGGCCAATACCCGATCAAATTAGTTGTTAAAATATTATGAAGGTTCCTTCAACCAAAATTCTTATAAATTAGTCAAAGTTTCTTTTGAAAATATTCATTCCAATTGGTTGAACATTTTTTTTTCTATGCATCTCGTAACATCGTTTCATATCTTGTAGAAAATTTGTAGTGGTATATTTTTGGTATAAATCAAGATCAGCGAAACAGCTTGCATTTTTATAATTTCTTTGGTGTTGATAGCTCTCATAATTATAAGCACAAAAACGTTAATATTAGTTTAAGAGTTATATGAATTTAAAGTCAATACATATAATAGTACATTTCTCATATATTTGGAAAACAAACCGATCGTTATGGGTATCATTGAATAGTGCTTCACAATACCTTTAATATGATATATATGGTACAGTTTATTAATATTGTGAACCAAAAATTCCTTTTTGATTTTATATGACAGTACTTCAGAAAATTTTGATATACAGAAAAAGTGATTTTAGCGAAGCCGGTGTTCGATACACCCCAGAGTTAAAAGTCCCTTCACCCGGCCGAAGGCCGGCAATACAGAAAATGTGAATATTAACAGAAAAAAAATTATGAAAATATAAACTGTTACGCGGATCTTGATTTGTTCCCATTAAAATAAAATTTTAAAATATTTTTAGGTACACAAAAATGAATTTTTGTTTTAATTTTTTTTTTTAATTAAAATTTTTTTTATATATTTAGTGAAAAAAAATATTCACTCTTATCGTGGTTGGCGTAAACGTCATACGCCTACGACAGTTTCGTACTAGATTAAAGAAGCAGTGATTTTTTTCCGATTTTGACCCATTCTAGGTCCAAATTGCAGTTCACATCTGATATTCATAACGAACGGTAGTCTCAACAACATAAACGCATAGCAATTTTTTTTTATACATATTAAAAATAAAGATTACACTATTGTTTTGTAATTGCCTACACGTTCTTATTGAACTCACACGTGATAGACAACTTTTTTTAAACAAAAACAAATTACAGACCTAAAATGGCCCCAGGGGCCACAAAATCTAGGAATAAAAAGCGCAATGCTAAGATAAAGTCAACTAATCAACCAAGGCTTATTTATCCAATCATACCTTCTTCGTCGGGAAATAGGTTTAATATCCTAGGGGGTCAAAATGATATGGATGTAGCTCCAGCAACAAATATAAATGAAGTAAAGGAAAGTAAGCCACCACCTATTGTAGTGGAAGTCAATGCATCTTTTTCAGAAATCCAAAAGTTATTAGGTAAGGAATGCTTTTTTAAGCGTACTTCCATTGGTACCAAAGTATTCACTCCAAACCAGGCTGTATATAATAGCTGTATGCAAACACTAAAGGAAAATCAAATTGAGTTCCATTCGTATAATTCGAAAGATAATAGGTTATACACCACCTTCTTGCATGGCTTACCTCGTATCAAAACAGTCGATATCAAAACCGAATTGGAGAGCTACAACTTGTCACCATCTGCTGTAAGTGAAGTTATTACCAAATTTAGCTCGGATAATAATGCAGTGTATAAAGTACAATTTATTCGAAAAAATTTTAATCCAAGTTCTTTAAAAAATGTGAGAACTATAGTTAACGTAATTATTACATGGAAAAAATACAGATCGAAGAAAAATGATAGACCAACACAATGTTGGAACTGTCTAATGTATGGACATGGTGGAGAGCATTGCCGTAGAGGTGCGGCTTGCATGATATGCGCAGAAAACCATCATACAAATGTTTGTCCATTTAATACAAATGAAAAGCGACCAGCTGTTTTTACTTGTTTTAATTGTAAAAAACATGGAAAAGAGAGAACAGATCATGCAGCAAACGACATTAATTGTCCACTACGTTCTCTTTATCTAGAGACGAGGGCAAGAGTAACAACAAAATCTAATAATAATAACAGAGTACAGCCAAATCTAAATACAGTCCAATTCAACGATGTAGAATTTCCCAACTTAGGCAATACAACAAGCCGCAACAATAATAATTCAATGAATGCTAGAGTTTCATACGCAAACCAGCTGAAAAATAATGTAGATCTGTTTAGCGTCGATGAACTTTTTGATATCTTTACAACTGCTATGGAAGATTTACAAAGATGTACATCAAAAGTGCAACAAATTAAAGTTGTTATGTCTATGGTAAAATATGCTCATGGCTTGCACTAATTCAAACGAATTTAAAATGCTTCATTTGAATGTTAATGGAATTTCATACTTTTCAAAATTAAAACAATTGGAAATATTGCTCGAAAGAGAAAATATAAAAATTGCTTCATTAAACGAAACATTTTTAAAGGAAGGCATCAAACCCTTCTTAAAAAATTACTTTTTCTACAGAAACGACAGGTCAGATGAAAGAGGAGGAGGCGTCGCTTTACTTGTTCATAAATCTATAAAACACAAAAACTGCTTCACATTTAACACTAGATCTATTGAAAATATATCTATAGAAATAACAATAAATAATAGACCGATTGTAATAACTTCTGCATACTCGCCCCGTTATAGCAACAATTTCTCTAATGATATTCATAAACTTACACCTTCCGCCAATGAATATATAGTTTTAGGAGACCTAAATGCTAAACATTCTGCCTGGAATTGTGCTACAAGTAACACAGCAGGTGTCACACTCAACAACATACAAAATACTTGTAACTTTTTCGTATACTACCCAAATAGTCCTACATTATACCCACATCAACGTAATAGACAACCGTCTACGGTCGATGTGGTAATTAGTAATTCCGCACTAAATATGGAAGTAAGAACATTGGGTTACGAAATTCCTTCAGATCATCGTCCCATTATTTGCACCATAAAACGATCGAAGGCATCAATTGCTGATATCAGTTACTATGATCATAGATTAACGAACTGGAACATTTTTAAGAATTTTGTTGACAATCATATAGTATTCAATATAGATGAATACACTTCAAAACAAACAATTGATAAAGAAATTAACAAATTAACCAACATTATTTTAGAAGCAAGAAGTGCATCAACTCCCAAAGTTACTCAACGAAACTACTTTGAATTGCCTGAGAATATCTGTAAATATATAAAACTAAGAAGCTACAAAAGAAAAAGTCAAAGAACTTCAAATGCAGTTGAGAAACAATTTTACAATCAATATGCAAACCTTCTTACTAAAATGATAGACAAAAACATCAAAGCAGAACGCAATAATAAATGGTGTCAATTACTATCTAATTTAAAACCAGGAGATACAACCTTTTGGAGAATTAGTAGAAGTCTGCGAGAAAAAGGTAAACACCAAATTCCATATATCAACTATGGAAATACCAAAATAACAGATGATAAGAAGATAGCTGAAATTTTAGCAAATACATTTGTCCAATCAAATAATCTTACCTCAAGCTACAAACATTCAATGGATAAATTCATTAACGCAAAAGTCAATGACTTTAGGAAGGATAACCCATCTACTGACTCCGCCATTTTTACAAACCTTGGAGAAATAACAAGTATTGTGTCATCTTTAAAAGCCTCCAAATCACCTGGGTTTGACAATATCACAAATATACTTTTAAAGAACCTGCCAATCAAAGCCTTGAAATTGTTAGTCATTCTCTTCAACAGTTGCATTAAACTTAATTATTTTCCAAAAAATTTTAAAAATGCTAAAGTTAACCAAATAAGTTTTGTTTTAAGAGAGGACCGAACCTCCACGCCCGACTGTTAGCTAGCTCTTCAATGGCTCCCGCAGTCCTCTCTTGACAATTTCTGAAAGTACTGGTTTCTTTTGACTCAGTCCTCCAACATTTCATTTGTTTGTGTTCATTACAGAATCACCTCCATCTGATTGCGGTGATTAACAGCTTTTCCGAATCTCAAGAGTCTTCGCCGACTTTTGAAAAGTCATCAACTAGGCAATCAGAAACCCTCGCATTTACTTCAAATTATGAGAAATCTTGCTTCTGGTCAACTTAATGATTCATTACTCAAAACTCTTTTTTTGGAACTTTTTACTGAAGATGTCAGATCGATTGTCGTTATTAGTCAAGTAAGTGATGTTAGTGCATTGGCACATCAAGCCGATAAAATTATGAGTCTACGTTCACCACAACTTTTTGAGATGAAAATGCTAATATTTCCATGTTATGTCAAAAGATCGATGCATTAGAGATGAAAGTTAACAGCTTTACTCGTAGTCGTAGGACTGAACGACAAAATCGAAACTCTTCAGCATCTGGTAAGTCAAGAAATCGAAGCAAATCTTAAATAAAGATTGGTGCTGGTACCACAACAGAATGCATCAAACCCTGTTCTTTTTCAAAAAATTAAAAACTCATCAGATATTGCGACATTTTCGGATGATCGAGTTAAGTTATGTTGCTTATTTGTAAAAGACAACGCATCGAGTACATGTTTCCTTATTGATACTGGTGCAGATGTATCAGTCATCCTTCCGAGTTTTCACATTCCTATCAAATCGTCAAATCTGGGCATCAAAATTTTTGCTGCTAATGGTTCACAAATTCGTACTTTTGGTACTAAAATTCTACACCTGGACTTAGGACTTCGTAGACATTTTTCGTGGAATTTTATAATAGCAGACGTGTCTAAACCCATAATAGGATCTGATTTTCTAAAATATTACCACCTTCTTCCAGATCTTAAGAGAAAAGCTTTGATAGATGGTACAACATTATTACATCTCTCCGGAAAGCTTTTAGAATCTTCGTCTCTGGGAATCAAATTATTAGTTCATGATGATAGTGTGTACAACAAGCTTTTATTGAACTATCCAGATGTCTATCAAGCTACAGCAATTCCAAATAAGCCAAAATACAACCCTAACAGCTACAGACCTATTAGCTTGCTAAGCAATCTAGGTAAAATATTGGAAAAAATTCTACATCATCGCCTAAGTGAATTTGTAAATTCAAATTGCATTGTTGCTAAAGAACAATTCGGGTTTAAAAAAGATCATAGCACTACTCACCATATAAAAAGGATAAAAAATAAAATAATTGCTAATAAGAACAGCAAAAAATCAACGGGCCTTATCCTGCTAGATATAGAAAAGGCGTTTGATACTGTTTGGCATAGCGGTCTTTTATATAAACTTTTACTTGCTAATATCCCGAAATATCTTAGTAAACTTATTGCTGATTTTATGGACGATAGAATTTACAAAGTTGCAATTAAAAATGCGACCTCATCTGACAAACATATTTCCACTGGGCTTCCACAAGGATCTGTTTTGTCACCACTCCTGTATTCAATATATACATCCGACTTTAAAGTTCCGAAGTATATGGAAACTGCATATTACGCGGATGATACCGCTTTAATTACTTCAAGCAAGAGTACCGGTGCTCTCTTAAAGAAAATGGAAAAAGGACTTGTAAGTTGCAACAAATATTTTCACAAATGGAAAATCAAAATAAATCCTATTAAGACTCAAGCTATAATTTTCCCATTCAACAAATTCCCTAAAAGATTGGCCCGGCGTCCCTTGTTAATAGAAAATAATGTTTTAAATATACAAAACGATGTAAAATATTTGGGGGTTACGTTGGACAAAAAACTTATATTCAAACGGCATATCGACGAAATCTGCAAAAAAGCAATTAAAGCTTTTAGAGCCCAATGGCCATTGCTAAATAAACGTTCATGTCTGAACATGAAAAATAAGAATCTTCTATTTAAAAGTGTTATAAGACCCATATTAACATATGCGTGTCCTGTATGGAGTACTGCAGCTAAATGTCACTTGAATCGATTACAAGTTATTCAAAACAAATGTCTCAAAATGATATATAACAAACACTGGAGATACCCAACATACCTTATCCATGAAGAAACCGGTTACGAACGAATTATTGATTTTATAAAAAGAATTAAAAACAACTTTTATGAAAAAATTTAAAGTTCTTCTTATCCCATGATAAGAGAATGTGTAGAAAATATATAAAGTTAAATGCAAATCACCAAATCGAAAATGATATGTTTATACGGTGCTATTAAAACTAATAGCACCACTTTAAACCTATAGAATTTTCTTCATATTTGAATTCATTTAAAATCATATAAAGGTTTTTCCCATTTTACCATAGAAAAGATCATAATGTTAAAAAAAATATAGTAAATACTATTAGTCAATTCATTATTTGTTGTAATATCTATATAAAGATAAGATCTCATTTGTAAATATTTAGTAAGTAAAGATGTAAATAAAGGAAGACTATACAATTCAAAAAAAAAGGTCCAACTTGCAAAGGTCTTTGAAACATGAATCATTAGATATCCATATTGTGTATATTAATGACTTAGTAATCCAGATATAGGTCAAAAATCGAGGTTGTCCTGGTTTTTTCCATATATCTCAGCCATTTGTGGACCAATTTCTCGATTTTAAATTACAACTGAGCCGGACGAATTCTGGAGATATTGATGTATGAATCGTGTATGTAAGTTATTTGGGGGCTTCGAAAAGTTGATTTCAACACAGACGGACATGGCTATATCGATTCCGCTATCTATAACAATCCAGATTATATATACTTTGTGGGATCGCAAATGAAAAAATGTAGAACGTCTTACGCCTACGACTGTTTCATACTAGATTAAAGAAACAGTTTGCAAGTATAGACTTGCCACCTTTTGAAATTTCCAAAAAGGGACACCACTAAATGATCAGAGAAAAATTCAAACAAATTCGTTTATAATTATCACTATCACTGTGAATGTCTTTGAAATTTATACGAGCCAATTTCTTATCTGTGTATGAAGTCTAACCAAAAATGGGACTGATCGGAATAGGGCACCTTCCATAGAGAGTAAATAGTTATTTTCGAATATCTGGAGAACTATAATTGTGGGAGTCTTAAAATTTTTCCCTAATATCACCCTATTCTATATAGTTTGGGTGAAAATGTTATTGTGTTAGTGGGCGTGGTACCTCTCATACAATGTAAATAGTTAATTTCGAATATCTGGAGTACTATACTTGTAATGTACTTAATGTATTTAAATCAAATTCTTATCACTATACGGAGTTTGGCTGGAAATGGGAGGCGTAGGCGTAAGACGTTTACGTCAACCACGATAAGGGTGATTGTGTCATATTATGTGTTATGATACGTATGTATATTTAATACCATTAAACATCTTCATTTTCAATTCAAAGAGCATGAAATAAAGTTCAATTATTGGTATCTTATTGCTCCTAAATAATTTATCCCCATAAAATCCCCGAAATATTTTAATATATCCCCAGTCCCCAAACGAAATTTTCTGTCCCCAAAACCATTACAAATTCCCCATCTTTGGGGACAAATCCCCAATACTGGCAAGCCTGAAGGTCCAATAATGGAGGGGCGGAGGGTCTTTCAACTCTGAGGTGTATCAAACACCGGTTTCGCTAAAATCACTTTTCCTGTACATCAAAATTTTCTGAACTACTGTCATATAAATTCAAAAATTAATTTTTGGTTCACAATGTTAATAAACAGTACCATATTATATATCATATTAAAGGTATTTTGAAGCTCTATACAATGATACCCATAATGATCTGATTATTTTCCAAATATATGCGAAATTTACTATTATAGATATCGACTTTAAATTTCTATAACTCTTAAACTAATACAGAGCGGGCAAACATTTTTAACGTTTTTGTGCTTATAATTATGAGACCTATCAACAACAAACAATTATTAAAATATGCAAATAGGCATAGCATAGTCGAATAGAGCATTAACAAATATGAAAAACCAAGGTATTATTTTTTCGCGGTTAAAAAAGTTCACACACCAAAAGCATAATCCGAAGGGCGTTAACCCGGACATCTGTTTTTATAAAAACTTTGTAAAAAAAGTTTGAACAATTCTCGACAAACAATATTGAATGACTATTTTACTAAGCAAAATAAATATTCACTCTTATTCTACTTGGCGTCGTCGACAAAATGGTAGATGTTACGCCGATATCGATAACAATTGGTAACTTTTGACAGCGTTTTGTACTTTAACCCGACTTATAAAAGTATAAAATTCTGTCAAAAGTTACCAATTGTTATCGATTTCGGAGAAACACATACCATTTTTTGACTCAATATTGACGACGATGTCGACGACGCCAAGTAGAATAAGGGTGATTTTCTTGACTTGTAGAATTGAAATATGTAAATACTTTTTTATAAATTATACATACATACCTTAAATGTAATCATTTATTTAAATGTTTCATAAAATATATCGTTAGAAATGTTTTAAAAGAATTTTTAATACAAGAATGTTTACATTTTTTATTCGGTTGTCCGGATTAGGGTCTGCAATCAATTATCCGGATTATCAAGGTTTTACTGTATAATGCAAATTACCAAATTCATTACACTGATGGGTGTTTATTCTCAAAATATTTAATAAAATTTGTTTTTCTGACTAAAAGCATGTACATACATATTTTCTTTATTCAATTGTATATACATATGATTGTATTTTTAACATTTTGAAATATCCGAGATTCTCGTGAATTGGGAAGTGAAATATCACCTTGTTTCCCGACGCTTCCCGCAAACGAAAGTCTGGTAGCTTAGATGCAACCGAAACCAGGTTTGGTTAAAATATACTTACTTGTATTGCCAGTTAACACAATTTTATTGAAAATTAATTTTTTGAACAAATTTTTAATTATTGTGCGTACATTGTTTTTAAAATCTTCATTCATCAAATCAAATGTGGCAAAATTACCTCTTTTATAATACGCTTATTGGTATGCCAAGTCAGATGATGAACAAACGGTCTCACCACAATTGTTAATTTTCCATGATCGGCCAATGTTTTTAGACCGATGGTATCAGATGTATAAATATCACGTTTATTGAAAGGTACTACATCAAAAGAGCCGTTATAGTATCCAAAATGACTGAAATTATCAATTAAATACATAAGGCTGTTTAGAAATTGCATATAAAATTTTATTTTAAACCTTGATTCCCATGGAGTTATCACACCATCATTTGGACCGCCAATAAGTACCATTTTATCCAAGCGGGTTAGGGCATCTTTAAACTCTGATGAGTTGGTTGATTTTAATTCATTATTAATATAGGGCAAGAAAACACTGAACTTAAAATATAAATCCTGTTTGTCAGGATCATTCCAATAGTTTCCCACTGACGTATGTTGTCCAACTTTGGAGTAAAACAATTCAAAAGCGGTTTTTGCTGCTAAGTCTGGGAATATTAAATGTAAAAAACTAGCTGAAATTTAAAACATAAACAGGTTATATTTAATTCTATTAATTATTGAATGCAATATTACTTCCGTACTGCCCTGCCTGTGGAGCTGATAAGGATATAAATATTTTAACGTTGTGATTCGGCATTGACTGTATGGTGGCACGAGCTAACAGACCACCTTGTGAATAACCTATAATTATATGTGTACATATCTTATGATATAAAAATATAATTTATAGCAAAATCTTACCCAAGACTATAATTCCTTCAGGATGTAGTTTCTGAATTGAGTCCAAGTAATCTCTGAATTGAGACACTTGCTTCCAAGCATTCTCAAGACTGTACCAATTACTAAATAAGTCACAATTGTACACCTTTGTTCCAGGATGTTGCTACAAAATTCCAACAAAAAACTAAAACCTCTAAACAAATTTGCCATCATGTTAACAAACCGATTCAATGAATCGCTGTAAAGACGTCATTGATTCAGACCCAGAAAGTATTCCATGCAAAATTACAACAGGCTTAAATGGTATTACCATGGAAATTAACGTAAATATGAAAAAACATTTAAAAAGTTCGGAGAATTTCATTATTAAAATAAGTTATTCCAAATTGAATATTGTGCGTGAATTTTTTGCTAGTAATCATTGTTCTTAATTGTCTCTTTATGTTTCTCAATTCGGTTTAAATGTCAAAATTAAGTCAACAAATTCCATCCTAAAGGTTGGCAATACAATACGTTTAATATAGCGTTCACACGTACAGCATAAATGAAAACATCACACTACCAGTAGCCCGTTTTTGTATAAAAATGTGTCAAATGAATAAAAAAAATGGTGTTTGTCACAAATGGTTCTGTATCTTTACTTTGTGAGAATTATCTACACAAATTTAAATAATTTTCCACCAATTATTGGACGGATGTAAGAAAAAGCGTTTCTGTAACAATAGGTCTGTTCATTTACTTTCCCAGTAAATACTTGCAACGAGAAGATAAAATCAAAATTTACTATATTACTCTCTTAAATTCTCAAAAATAGTAAAAAGTAAATGAACGCTTTTCCAGTAACAATTGTTTTATACTCACAATTTTCTTATTTTATTCCTTTTAAAATGTATAAATACTTACATTTTCTTCTATTTTAATGAAAATTCTGGTATAAATCAAGATCTGCGAAACAGCTTTAATTAGTGTTGAAGGCCTATGAAAGCCTAAATGTAAAACTGTAAAAAAATTTGTCTGATCTCTTAAGGTTTACGAATTATACACCTTTAAAGTTTTGATATATATTTGTAAATAACAATATGGATATCAATTGAAAGTGCTCCGCAAGGGCTTTCGATTGATATATAATATGACCAAATCCATTAACCCATTGTGAATCTAGGACTGTATTTAAGTTTTTCAATTTTGAGTTTTTTTTTTACTAAAGTGGTGTTATCTTGAAAATTAATCTATATAATGATTATTTATGTTATACAACTTTTTGTAGAGAATCCTAACCCTTTAAATCACGCAGTTATATGGGGTTAAAAATTAATAAATTATAAAAATACATATTTTTGTAAACAATTAACCAAACATGTTGCATGACTTTGTTATATGAAAGGGAATTTAGTTAATATAGGTATCATTTTAAAGCGCTCGGAAAGGTCTTTCGAGTGATATATAATATGTCCGAATATATTAATCCATTGTGAGCCAATAATTGTTTTTATGTTTTTTCATTAATAGTTTTTTTTTACTAAAGTGTTGTTATCTCGAAAACTAACCAATATAACCACAATTTATGTTTTAAACATTTTCGTAGTGAACCTTTCAGGCTTTCATTTAATATAAGTTTTAATCCTAACCCTTTAAATGACGCAGTTATTTGGGGTTAAAAATCATAAATTATAAAAAGTACATATTTTTGTAAACACTATAATTTATGAATTTTGTATTTTAATTCATTAAAAAAATATAACTTTATTGGTTCACTTTTTAATTAGAACTAATTTTTATTACAATTTTTATTCTTACATTAACTTAAAAATAAATGTTAAATTGCATGGTACGCAATTGCTTGGTAATCAATTGCATGGTAATCAAAATTATGTTTGTTGTATTCTTTAATTAATTTTGATTAATTCATTTATTTAAATTTCAAGCTTTTAATTACAACGACAAATGAACAATGTGTATTTTACAAGAAAATGAAGATAGAGATGTACAATAAAGTAAGTATTCAAATTAATAGTAATCATATGTAAGTACTTGGTACATTATACATATCATTTTTCCCCTCCTTGACGAACTGTTTATGGAGAAACCAGGATTCTTCTCTTTCGAGGTCTTGTCGACCGGCGGGGAGCTGGTGGTGGTTGTATAGCATCTTGTTGTGCTGCTTTTTGTGTGGTGGAAACGTCTGCTTGAGTTGCGGTAGATGGTGGTGTTTGGAAACCTATTAGTAATGATGTGGGAGAACTATTTGATGAAATTGTATTTTCTACGCTACCCATATTGCTTGACAATGTATTGTTGTTGCTGATTTCGTCTCTTTCAATTGATGGCAATGAATGTTCATGGGAGGATGAGGAACTTCGAACAGGTAACTTCGCTTCAGCATTAGTTTCTCCTCCGCTCGTATTATAATCTTCACTTAGATCGGTACTACTGTATTCCGAACGGTTCTTAGCAGTTGGAACTTCATCAATGTTCTTATTACCACGCCGGATTTGATTAACGTGTCTTTTTATGATTCTTCCCTCGAAGCGAATTTCATAATGTAAATCACCAATTCGGTTTAATATTGTACCTCTTACCCATGGTGCGTTTCTCTTATTGTTAGGTAGAAAATATACATTATCTCCGGTGTCGAATACTCTGTAACTGGCCGAGCTTTTTAGAAATTGCTTCGCTGTTATCTTAGTAGGTAAGTGTTCAGGGCGTATTAAATCGAGTCTCGTGCGCAGCTGTCGTCCTAAAAACAGCTGTGCTGGTGTAAATTTGTTGTGGTGTGCGGTGCATTTTTGTACTGTCGTATAAATTCATTCGCATTCTGCTGTAACGTTTGTGCAGTGGCCCCCATGGCTTTTAAGGCATTTTTAACCGATTGCACGCTGCGTTCAGCCTGACCATTCGTTGCTGGATGGTATGGGGCGGTGTATTTATGGTATTTAACACCAACTTTAGTTAGGTAATCATTAAACTCCTTCGACGAAAAATTTGTACCGTTATCCGATACCACCATTGTGGGTACACCGTACGCTGCGAATACATCATCCACCAATCCGATCGTAGCCGTCGCCGTTATTGATCTCGTTACTTTGATGTCTAACCATTTGCTATATGCGTCGGTGATAATGAGCAACATCATTCCTTCGACCGGACCGGCGTAGTCCATATGAACCCTCTCCCATGGCGCCCTTGGATATTCCCAGTGATGGTCGGCATATACTTTTGGTTTGTTGGCTATCCTTAAGCACCTATCACATTCTTTGGCCATGCGTTCGATATCAGCATCCATTCTGGGCCAGTATACAAATAAGCGTGCTATTCCCTTCATCTTAACTATTCCTAGGTGTGCTGCGTGTAAACTTTTTAGAACGTCCTCTCGAAATCTTGTAGGTATTACAACCCTATGTTCAAATGTTAAACAGCCTCCTTACAACTTGTAATTTGCCTCTGGTGACTTGTATCCATATTTGAGGAGGTCGGATCCCTTCTCTAGTAGTTGTACTATTTTTCCTAGCTGCACATCTTTTTTAGTTTCTCTCTCTATTTTGTCCGCGGTGATAGGCAACTGATCTATTTGCCGTATTATGAAGTTATCGAATTCATCGTACTCAGTGCCTGTGGGACTATCGAACTTCAGTTGCCGAATTTTTGAGCAATGTGGCATCATCCTAGATAAATAGTCGGCATTAGCATTTTGCTTCGAGGTTTTATAAACTACATTAAAATTGAAATTGCTTAAAAAATCGGCATAATTCGCCATGCGCGAAATGCACAAAACTGGAAGTGACTTGGGTTGCAAAATCTGTGTCAGGGGTTTATGATCTGTAATTAAGGTCCACCGCCTGGCGTAGAGATATTTAAAAAATTTCTGAACGGCCCACACTATGGCCAATGCCTCCTTGTCGATCTGTGAATAACGGCGTTCAGTATGGCTAATTGTCCGGCTGGCATAGGCGATAGGACGCTCCTGGCCATTATCCAATTGGAGAGACAGCACGGCACCCAGCCCTGTACTGCTTGCATCCGTTGCTAATAACAATGGTAGTTTAGGGTTATACGGCATTAAAACTTGTGGTGACACTAAAATTCCCTTGATGTCGTCATACGCCTTATCCGCTTCTGCGGACCACACCATATCCTTTGTCCTCAGCATTTCACGAAGGGGCCTCTCTCTCGTTGATAAATCAGGAATAAATGCACCGTAGTACGATGCCTTGCCCAGAAAGAGTTGCAACTGTTCCAGAGTGGACGGCTTAGGCGCCTTTGAAATAGCTTCGATGTGTTTGGTGGACTTGTGTACACCAAATGCCCCAAAAATTCAACTGATGACGCAGCGAAAATGCACTTCTTCCTGTTGAGCTTTAAGCCGCATGGCATCATTCTCTGCAGCGTAGTTTCTAAAATGGTAATTAGTTCTTTAAAATCCCTAGCGAAAATTAAGAAATCATCAAAAAAATTAAGGAGTTCGGTATTCCCTGTATTACCGACTCCATTTTCCTCTGCCATATTGCAGGAATATTTGCCGCTCCGTATACTGCACGTCGTGGTCTTATGAGTCCGTGCGTAGGTGTGTTAAGAGTAAGAATGTGGGCGAACTCTTCATCAATGGGTAGGTGGGTGTATGCATCCGTAATGTCTAAGTGAGCGAAAATAGTTGAACCCTGCATCTTATTAAACAAATCTTCTGCCTTTGGTATTGGGTGCTCATCGATAATTATCTGATGGTTTACAGTGGGTTTATAATTTCCAGTAATGCGTATCATGCCATTTTTCTTAGTGACCACATGTGTTGTAGATGCCCATTCTGAAAACTCAACTCTTTCATACACTCCCGCTGCAATTTTTGCATCGATCTCTTTAGAATATGCATCTCTTAGTGCCAATGGTATTTCTCTTGCACGAGCAAAGATAGGTGTTGCACTGGGCTTCATGTGTACCTTCACACATGGCCCCGTAAGCTTACCGGCTGACTCACCAAAAACATCCTTAAAACGCTCAATAGTCTCTCTCGTTAGCATTAAGAGTGCAGACATTAGACACGGCCACAGAGCGTGTCAAGATCATCATCAACAACATAAATGTTTAATAACCGTGTGGTCTTACCAATTGTCACATTCACCGCAACCCTTCCAATACAGTTTATTGTATGACCAGTATAACTAACGAATTTTCTGTCCGACTTGACCAGATTCCATTTGTTCTTGATGGCACATAATTTTTTTCTACTAATGATGCTGCAAGGTGCGCCAGTATCTAGCTCCATTTGTACCGACTTATCGTTAATTAAAACGTCTAAGAGTTTACGGTCCACCGTTTTCGATTTGTCAGCCTTGTTAATTTGGTTTAGTTGTCGTCTTCCTCAACTGATACCTGGTTGGTCTTATTCCGACACACTTTTGCTATGTGACCTATTTTACCACGTGCAAAACATTTGGAGTTCTTAAACTTGCATTCTGCTCTAATGTGATTGCCACCACAACCAAAACACTGCATATTCTTTCTCGAGGGTGCATATGGTTTATTACTCTTTGTTCTAACTGGCGCAAATCCTAGCTTGCACGTTTGTTCAGTGACAGACACGTCACTTGAGTTTACCTCTTTCGTTGCGTTTTGTGTCAGCTCCCTGGTATACGCCAGTTCATACGCTTCAGAAAATGTTGACGGCTTTTTTGCAATTAACTCGTCACAGATTGATGCCGACTCTAGCCCCAATAACAGCTGTTCAATGAACATACGGTCCAAGAAAGTTCCATACTCACAAAAAACTGTACCTTGTTTTAACCGCAATGTAAAATTTGAAATTGACTCACCCTGCTGTTGTTTTAGAGATCTGAATTTCACACTTTCAGCATATTTATTTCGCTTACCATCAAAATGATTTATGAGCGTATTTTTAATCTCCATGTAGGTTAGTTCACCCGGCTGTCTCGGGCTTACTAAAATTGTCACTGCGGCATTCAACTGGCTTCCCATATGAACTCGCGCATAATTTGCATAATCAACCTCAGCCACCTTTGCCAACTCCAATGCCCAGTCAAACCTAGTAACATAGTCCGCTACAGTTATGCCATCTGCCTCTCTGTATTCGGGAATAGAAAACTGTGGTGTTTTCGTAAAAGCCTCCGGTGCTGGCGAGGTCGCAGACGACGCAGATCTAGCCATCGCACTCCGCATTGCATCCGCTAACATGACCGCAATAGTATTCATCTGTTCTGGTGAGATACTCATCTTATCCCACTTCTGACACCAATGTTGTATTCTTTAATTAATTTTGATTAATTCATTTATTTAAAATTCAAGCTTTTAATTACAACGACAAATGAACAATGTGTATTTTACAAGAAAATGATGATAGAGATGTACAATAAAGTAAGTATTCAAATTAATAGTAATCATATGTAAGTACTTGGTACATTATACATATCAATGTTATTTTTCAATATTAGTTATTTTGGTCATTTATCTCATTTATTGATTGCAAATGTGTCAGCAATTTAAATAAAAAAGGTTTTGCAATAGTTTAATGTTTTTTACGTTAACACCTTCCCTCTTAATACCTCCCCTCAAAAATGTGGTATATTGGAAATTCTTGTTATGACGGTTTTTTCTGGTTTCCTGGTGTCTGATAGTTCTGGCATTCTATTGGAATAAAAATCGTTTTGTTGTTTTTATGCCCTTCACCTTCGTGAGAAGTGTCATTCGGTTTGTAATATCTTCATTTTTCATTTCCGACCCTATGAAGTATATATATTCTGGATCCTTATTGATAGCGGAGTCGATTAAGCCATATCCGTCTGTCTGTTGAAATCAATTTTCTGAAGACCCCAGATATCTTCGGGATCCAAATCTTCAATAATGCTTTCGAGAAGTTTGCTATTTAAAATCAGCAAAATCGGTCCATAAATAACGGAGATATGAGCAAAAAACCGGGACAACCTCGATTTTTGACCTATATCTGGATTACTAAGTCATTAATATAGACAATATGGATATCTAATGATATATATTTCAAAGTCCATTGCAACGATGTAGATAAGGCTATATATAGTAAGTTGGACCTACAATGGGTCAAAATCGGGAAAAATATTTTTTAACCCGAATTTTTTTTTCATCAAATTTTTTTTTTGTCATACATTTTTTTTTCCAAAAAATGGAAAATACTTTTTTTAAAAAAAATTAAAAAAAATAAAAAAAATTTGAAAAACAATTTAAAAAAAAAATAAATTTTGTTTACCTAAAAATATTTAAAAAAATTTATTTTAAAGTATAATTTGGTGAAGGGTATATAAGATTCGGCGCAGCCGAATATACAGTATTGGCCATAACTAAAGCACCCCATCAATGATTTTTTTTCATATGGTATTTTTTTGTATAAAATCATAGTTTTAAATATCTATTATGTATTATTTTCATTTGTTAATATGTTTAATATTGATAAACAAATACTTTCAAAGTTAACCTTTCTATAAGAGGTAACTTAAAATCAAAAAATATTTTAAGGTAGAAAATGAAACGGACAAAACTAAAGCACCCCTTCCTCTGCGATGGGTAGTCATCTTGACGCGATGCAGAGGCTTAAGTGCAAGGAGCCATGGGGCCGTGCTGGCAGGTACAACCATACCAGAGAGGCTCATGGTGAGCACGAACTAAGAACTACCCTTCCCTTGTCAAGTAGCGTCTGTATATCCCTATGGGGCGGCTACTTGACGGTACTGTCAGAAGGTTTTCCCTTTCAATGAGATTGGGGCCTTCCTGACAGTATATGTCCGCTTTTCTGGACCCCTTGGGTCCTCTGTCCCTTTCCCTTACAGAGTCCGAAATCCACCAGCGTCTGTTCCCATATTGGGCGGCTTGGTGGTCTGTTTGACACCAGTGGGGCGGCAGTTTTTCACCTGGCAGCTAGGTATAAAATGCACTTTTTACGTCGGTCCGTCCGATAAATGGAAGAAAACAAACAGTGCCCTATGTATCCGGTCGGGGGCCTCATAATCTCCGGAGACCCTATTCCCGCGGCGGCGATTTCAGGTCGCGGTGAATCGAGAGCTACTGAGATCCAGGTTAGTTCGGTGGCGACACCGGGCCGAGCTAATCTGCTAGCTACTGGCGCTCAACAACAAGCAGGAGGAGTTTTAGGGAAACCTAAAACATCTGAATGCGCAAAGACTGCATCCTCTAAAAAAGGATGCAAGAGTAAAAGCAGCGAGGTGCCTCTGAATTTCAACCCAAGCACCTCGAAAGCTGCCTTGGCCCTTACCGACAGAGGATCGGTAAAAACCCCTGTTTTGGGAGCTGCTAGCTTGAAAACTCAGGCTGTAGCTAACCCAGTGCCGATTGTGAGCAAGGGTGCTGCGAACAAGATTTCGGGTACGCAAGCTACACCTCTCCCTGCCAGTAAAGGAACTGCGAACAAGTTTTCGGGTTCCCAAGCTGTGCCTCCTGCCCAACAGGGCGACAACAACCCCACAAGGCACGTAACACCAGCCAGAAGGGCTTTTTTGAGACGGCGAGCCGCCGAGAAAATTATCGACCGGTTAGGCAACAAACCTGCCGAGTCACTCTCGTCTGATGATTTATCATCACTCAACTGGGCAAGGAACATCATAGCTGACCTGCAGAATCCTCCTCATGCGTCTAAGGACGCGCCTAAACGGCAACGTTCCGAGGAGGAGGCGCAATCGCAGAGCCAGCAGCCCGTGACGAAACGTCCCAAGTCTCACCGATCGTTTGACAAATCCTTCAGCGAGGTGGCTAAAGGTCATCTTGTTCGGGCTGTCATCGATCGGAGAGACTCTGACTGCTCTATATCCCATGCAAATTGGGATATGGTGCGCAGAAAACTGATGGGAGTGTTCTGGCGAGTTCTCAAAGAGAACCCGGGACCCCCCCCTCAGTGTGATGATGCCGGCTGGTATCGCGGTCGGGTTAAACTAATGGCTTGTTCAAACGAGCGATCTGCCATGCTTTTTAAGCAGGCTGTCGCTCTGTTGGACGGCCTTTGGGAAGGAGCTAGGCTGGATGTGGTCTCTGTTGACGAGATACCACGCCGGCCTAGATCCACAGCCCGAGTTCCCGACGAACCGGCGAAACCGGAGGAAATACTGGAGCTCCTTCGGATCGGAAATCCTGACATCCCTACACATGATTGGATGGTTGCCAGGGTCTCCGAATCTGAAGGGGGATTCAGGAGGATCACGGTCATCATGAACCAGGAGTCCCTAGCGCCTCTTCGGAAAAATCTAGGAAAGGTCTACTACGGTTTCGAGTCGATCTTTCTTAGAGTTTACCGAGGAGACGATAAGGGTAAACTGGTTCAGGATGACATTGAACCTACCCCCGAGGACATGTCTTGCGATGAGACTACTAGTTCTGTTGCTCAAGAGGACACCCATTCCAACTCTGAAATGGTGGGTGAATTTTTTGGGCCATTGGACGATGTAGTTGACGAGGACGCCCTCTTGGACTCGAGTCCCTCGGACCAAGAAGACGTCAACGTCACAATCGTACAAAAACACGGATATGGTGAAGGTAACTCAAATTAATCTTCACCACTCCAAAGCAGCTTCGGCTGCCCTGCTCCTCCGGATGTCCGAGAGAGGGGAGGAGCTAGCACTCATCCAAGAACCCTGGATCCATCGAGAAGGGGTTCGCGGACTAGGTGCCAAAGGCCATAAGCTACTATACATGAAAGGCTCAGGTAACATTAGATCATGTATAGTAGCTAGCAACAAACTCAATATCTTCATTCTTTCTGATTACAGCGATGAAGATACTGTGGTAGCGGCCTGGGAAACTGGTGTAGGAACTATACTAGTTATCTCAAGCTACATGGCACATGACCACAGCGAACCACCACCAAACAGCAAGGTTCGCGACATAATTGAAAGGGCAAGAGTTGAGAATCTGCCGGTTATTATTGGAGCTGATGCCAATGCACATCATATTGTATGGGGCAGCTCGGATACCAACGCAAGGGGTGAGTCAATTTTCGAATTCATTCTTTGTAATAACATAGACATAGTCAACACTGGTTCAGAACCAACCTTTGTAGTTACTAACAGAAGGGAGGTTCTTGATTTAACGCTAGTTAGTTCTAGGCACTCAGATCTTATCAGTGGATGGAGAGTTTCGAATGACTGTTCATTCTCTGATCATATGTACATAGACTTTGTTATTGAAGTTCGTGAAAAGGGGGCTATGCCCATCCGAAACAGGAGAAGGACTGATTGGGTTGGGCAACATGCTACTCTCTCTCGCCTTCTCCCTGACCCTCCGATCATTAGTGATCGGAATGATATTGAAATTGCGGTCAACAATTTGACTAATGCGTTTGATAGAGCGATATCAGATTCATGCAGACCTAGTATCTGCAGAGGTAGGAAAAAACCACCTTGGTGGACTTCCGAGATAGCGAACACTCGTAGAGAGTGTCGCAAACTTTTCAATGAGGCCAAGAGACTGGGCAACTGGTCTGTTTACAAGTCCTCTGTGAATAAATTCAAGAACCTGGTTAGGAACGCGAAGCGCAAATCCTGGAGGTCCTTCTGTAGCGGCGTGGAAGGTTCCTCTGAGACGAGTCGCTTGCGCAGGATCTTGTCATCTTCGACCGCTGTCCCGAGTTATATTCAGAAATCGAGCGACAGCTGGACTACTAGCGGAAAGGAAACCCTAGAGGTTTTGATGGACGCTCATTTCCCTGGCAGTGTTCCCCTATCTGAGGGTAACACTGCGATATCTTATACTGGGCCTTTTGAAGTCACAATTCTCATAAATGAGGAGAGACTAAAATGGGCCCTGCGTAGCTTTGACCCATATAAATCTCCGGGTCCTGATGGCATCATTCCGGCGGATCTGCAACGGAATGAGGATTTAATTATTCCCTGGTTGACTCGTATATACTCGGCCTGCTTGGCTTGGTCATATATTCCGGAGTCGTGGACCAGATGTACGGTGGCCTTCATTCCCAAGGGAGGGAAGGCATCTCATACTAGACCCAAGGACTTTAGGCCTATTAGCCTATCGTCCTTCCTCTTGAAAACTATGGAAAGGTTGATTGATCTACACCTTCGTTCATCGATTAACCCGAACCGACTATCCTTGTCTCAACATGCCTATATGAAAGGTAGATCTGTTGAGACTGCTTTACATTCGCTTGTGGGATTCGTAGAAAAATCACTCGAGCATAAGGAATATGCATTGGTGGCCTTCTTGGATATTGAGGGGGCCTTTAACAATGTGACGCCAGAGACGATCCTTTCGGCTCTAGGTGGTCTGGATATAGATCAATCTATTATCTGCTTCATAGGTAGACTTCTGACTAATAGAGTCATTATCTCTTCTATGGGAACTGCTACTATTTTTAGATTAGCGAACCGGGGCACTCCACAGGGAGGGGTTTTATCTCCACTCTTGTGGAATCTTGCCATCAATATGTTACTCATGAAATTAGATTCCATGATGTGCAAAACTGTTGCATATGCTGATGATGTTGCCGTAGCTGTTTCTGGAAAACACTTGGACACATTATCACAATGCCTGCAAACTTCACTCAGTACACTCAGCCAGTGGAGCACTGCAAGTGGACTAGGTGTGAACCCTGGGAAAACGGACCTTGTGCTGTTCTCCAGAAGGTACAAAATCCCTCCGTTCCCATTACCGCGCCTTAACGGTGTGGAACTTAAACTCTCGGATAGTGCTAAGTATCTGGGAATTATACTAGACTCTAAGCTATCCTGGAGCCTTAATATTCATGCGAGAGCGTCCAAGGCGGCTGTCGCTATCTATGCCTGCAGAAGGGCCATTGGGAGTACCTGGGGAATAAGCCCTAGGAATGCGAAATGGCTTTTCGATATGGTGGTCAAGCCCATACTAATGTATGGAGCACTAGTTTGGTGGAAGGCTCTAAGTAAATCCACCTACTGTGGGATAATTGAGAGAATCCTGCGAATATCCGCACTAATGATCACGGGTGCGCTGCGCAGTACTCCGTCTCGTGCTCTGTTTGTAATGATGCACTGGCTACCGGCTGATCTGATGGCAAAACAATTGGCCATAAATTCGGCGGTTAGGTTAAGTACTGTTGGAGCATGGAGGTCTAGTTGTACTGGCCATGCGTCTATTTTGGGCGGTATATCTTATATACCTGCTAATATTGACTACTGCACTCCCTTACCCTTTATTGACAGACGCTTCTCTGTGTCATTGACGGGCGGGTCTCATTCTTCCATGGACACGTTTGTCATATACACAGATGGCTCTAAGTCTGCGGATGGGGTGGGTGGAGGCTTCTATATTCCCCATCTTCAGAAGAGGGTGTGTTTCAGGCTACATGATCAATGTAGTGTAATTCAAGCTGAGATTTCAGCGATCAAAAGGGCGGTACACTGGATGAAGTACTATAGGCTATTTGGTGTGAATATCCGAATCTGTACCGACAGTAAGCCTGCTATCAAATCCCTATCTGGCGTCTACTCGACATCCAGATTGGTACATGAATGCCGGGTATCTCTTAATGAGATGGCGAGACATTCTAACCTGGAGTTATTCTGGGTGCCTGGTCACTCTGGTGTACCTGGTAATGCTATTGCGGATGAACTGGCCAAAAGAGGCTCTCGCCTACAAATTGACGAGATCGATAACTTGGTCGGTTCACCGCTGTCTTGCTGTAAGTCAATCATACAGCGTAAATTATTTGAGTCTGCTCAACTCAGATGGTCTAACTCGACAAACTGCACGATATCGAGACTCACCTGGCCCGTTTATGACCATCGTAGGTCAATGTCCCTCACGGGGCTACCTCGGGCTAGGCTTCGAGCTCTGATGTCAGTGCTCACGGGGCATTGCTTGATAGGTGAGCATGCTAGGAGAATGAATACTCCATATAATGACTTCTGTAGAAGTTGCCATGATGAAGACGAGAATGAGACGATTGAACATCTCCTCTGTCTTTGCCCTGCCTTAGCAGGGGTGCGGACTGCGACAATAGGTAGTCCATTTTGCACGGCCTAGCGGATCTATCTACTCTTGATATCAGGAGGATGGATTCGTTCATTCGTGCGTCAGGTTGGTTCGGCATTGAACCCAGTTCTGACACGTGAAGAATCTCTTGAGGTTCTGAGCATGATCTTTAGGGTAACACAAAGGGACCAATTTCATGGACCCAAGTGAGCTGGCTGATAACTAGCTGCCTTCATAACCTAACCTAACCTAAAGCACCCCTTCAAGGATATACTATAAAAAAAAATTTTAGTTAATTTTTTGTTGCAAATCCTTTGTTTTGGATGGCACAAGAACATCTCATGGCATAGAAGATAATATGTTTTTATGGCGTTTTTCGATATTCCTTCCCAGGCTATTTTAACGGCATGAAATAAATCGTGAACATTTCCAATCCTTATTTCAACAATTTTCACGATTTATTTTCATATTAACAATGTGCCACAAGTTCTCAATAGGATTGAGATCGGGAGATTGACCAGGCCAATGAAGAACTAGAATCTTTTTGCTGTGAAGCCAAGTCTTACAAACTTTGGAGGGATGCTTAGGATCAATATCCTGTTGGAAGCTCCCTATAATTGGCATCTCTTCACTGGCATAAGGCAACATTACAGCTTTCAATACATCACGGTACATGAACCGATCCATAATTCCATAAATTTTATGATTTGGCCCAAATTCTTGACCAGAAAAGCAACCCCAGACCATTACATTGCCTCCTCCATGTTTAATTGTTCCTTTGCAATACCTAGGATTCAGTCTTCCTCCTTTTGGTCAGCGTACACGCCTTATTCCAGCGGAACTTTTTAAGTTGTATTTGGATTCGGCAGGGAACAGTACTGTCTTTAATTTTTGGACACTCCAGTCGATGTGGGCTTTGGCAAATTTCAGTCTAGCTTTCTTGTTCTTAGCTGATAGAAATGTTTTTTTTTGCTGGTCGTCAGCTGAAAAATCGGGCTTAAACTTGTTCGTACTTGAATAGCTGATGCTGTAGGATCTTTTTGTATTGCTCTTTTGATCAAGAAATCATAATATCGTGTTTTTTTTTTGCGAACGACCTCCAGAATGCACCGGAGATTATCGACCAGTCTTAAAAAATTTTGAAACGAGCCTGGAAATAACTGGTCTGTTAATTGAATATTTTTTACTAAATTCATGTAGTGATAAGCCCGTCTTCCAGTCTTCAATAACTTTAAATTTAAATTTACTGGAGTACTTGTTCCCTGTCATTGTTTTTTTTGCAATAAACTCTATAAAACTTAAATTTTGCACACTACGTCTTCCTATATTTTTATCTTTTGGAATTTTTAAGTCCATTCATTGTGATTCCCGATAACACACATTGCAAATATGCAGTACCGAGTCAAATTTTTAAACATCTTATAAGAGGGTGCTTTTGTTAATTAAATTAATTTATTAAAATTAATTTTTAATAAAATTATCTTTTACTAAATGAATATTAAATGAACATTAACAATATTAGTTAATAAAATATATACAAAATACATCCCAAAAAAACCGTTTTTATCAAAAAAATTATGATTTCAAAAAATCCATTGAGGGGGTGCTTTAGTTATGGCCAATACTGTAGCTCTCGTACTTGTTTTATAATGGCCCATAATCATAGTCAAACACTAAAGTCGGTTCTTTTTAGAAACAACTTTAAAATAAAAACCTGCTTTTAATTATACTACTCAAAATTAAAGTATGTTTTAAATTGAACCGACTTTAACTGTGTGCCACCGCAAATGTAGAAAATGTTTTCATACAATATACAACAAAATACAGACAAGTGGCAAAAAATTCGTGTTAAAATTTTTTTTTACCGATTTTGACCCATTGTAGGTCCAACTTACTATGGTCTTATATACGTCGTTGCAAATGTCTTTGAAATATCTATCATTAGATATCCATATTGTCTATATTAATGTCTTAGTAATCCAGATATAGGTCAAAAATCGAGGTTGTTTTGCCATTTGTGGACCGATTTTGCTGATTTTAAATAGCAAAATTCTCGAAAGCATGTCTGACAGAATTATTGAAGATTTGGATTCCGAAGATATCTGGGGTCTTCAGAAAATTGATTTCAACAGACAGACAGACGGACATGGCTTAATCGACTCCGCTATCTATAAGAATCCAGAATATATATACTTTATAGGGTCGGTAATGAAAAATGTAGAAATTACAAACGGAATGACAAACTTATATAAACCTTTCTCACGAAGGTGAAGGGTATAAAAACAAAAAAGGTAAACAACAAAAGTATCCGGGACAACTAAAGAAAAAAAGTTGTTTGTTGTGGAAAAATAAAATATATAAGATGAATATCATAATTAGAATATTTTGGTACTAATTTTATTGATAACTGTTCACTAATCGCAAAATCTCTACCAATATCTTGTAACTTAAACATTTTTTACTTTCTGACGAACTTTTTTACTTGGTGAAGAACAGCTGATGCTGTTGTTAAACGAGTTAATAACAGCTTCAGCTAGTTTTATATTTAAAGCCGACTTCAACGTCAGAAGTATACTTTAACTTGTCTATGATAGACCTAAAGTCCACTGTAGAGTAAAGTCGAGTTTAATTCTGTTAAAGTATTCTTTATTTCTGACTATGATTATGGGCCAATGGCTTTGATTTGATCAAAAGTACAACTATGGATGATATTGCCACAGAAAGGCCAATATTAGATGCTAAGCCATTTTTGTGTCTGTCGGCCAACAGGTCAATGGCTTCAGTGTTGTTTGCTCGAATTTCTTTTGCCATTTCCAATGATATGGTCTCTTCCATATTTTGTTCCAAATGTCTAGATTGTAGGATGGCTGGAAAGGGATGTAGCCAGTGTTGCCAATTTAGCCCTTTTTGGGCTAAATTTAGCTCTTTTCAATCTTGTTTAGCCACAAAAAAATTAATTTAGCCTTTGGCCATTTTTTAGCCTTTTTATACCCTTCAGCTTCGTGAGAAGGGTATATATAAGTTTGTCATTCCGTTTGTAATTTCTACATTTTTCATTTCCGACCCTATAAAGTATATATATTCTGGATCCTTATCGATAGCGGAGTCGATTAAGCCATGTCCGTCTGTCTGTCTGTCTGTCTGTCTGTCTGTCTGTCTGTCTGTCTGTCTGTCTGTCTGTCTGTCTGTCTGTCTGTCTGTCTGTCTGTCTGTCTGTCTGTCTGTCTGTCTGTCTGTCTGTCTGTCTGTCTGTCTGTCTGTCTGTCTGTCTGTCTGTCTGTCTGTCTGTCTGTCTGTCTGTCTGTCTGTCTGTCTGTCTGTCTGTCTGTCTGTCTGTCTGTCTGTCTGTCTGTCTGTCTGTCTGTCTGTCTGTCTGTCTGTCTGTCTGTCTGTCTGTCTGTCTGTCTGTCTGTCTGTTTGTCTGTCTGTCTGTCTGTCTGTCTGTCTGTCTGTCTGTCTGTCTGTCCGTCTGTCTGTCTGTTGAAATCAATTTTCTGAAGGCCCCAGATATCTCCGGGATCCAAATCTTCAACAATTCTGTCAGACATCCATAAATAACGGATAAATAACGTCCATAAATAACGGAGATATGAGCAAAAATCCGAGACAACCTCTGAAAATTTCATCAAAAAACACAATGTATTGCATGCTTTGACAAAAAAACAACAAATCGTATGGTTGGATGTGCAAGCTATGCGTATTTTTTTTTTTGTGTTTTGTTTCTTTTGGCGTTGTTGTTGTTTTTTATACAACTAAACGTTTGTTTGGTTGTGTGTTTGTTTTTTTGACAAAAAAACAACAAAACGTATGTTTGGATGTGCAAGCTTTGCGTATTTTGTTTTTTTTTGTGTTTTGTTTCTTTTGGCGTTGTTGTTGTTTTTTATACAACTAAACTTTTGTTTGGTTGTGTGTTGGTTTTTTTGACAAAAAATCAACAAATCGTATGTTTGAATGTGCATGCTTTGCGTATTTTGTTTTTCTTTTGTGTTTTGTTTCTTTTGGCGTTGTTGTTGTTTTTTATACAATTAAACGTATGTTTGGATGTGTGTTGGTTTCATTGCCTTGCGTATTTTGTTTTTGTTTTTTCTTTTGGTGTTCTGTTTCGTTTGGCGTTGTTGTTGTTTTTTGTGTTCTTGATAAATTTAGGATGCTGTACGCTGAAAGTGGGCAATGTACATACATACCTATATACTTATTATAAAAAATAATAATGCATCCACAACAAAGGCGAAGGGTATATAAGATTCGGCATAGCCGAATATAGCACTCTTACTTGTTTTATTTTCATTTAGCCATTTTTGTGACTAAATCAAAACTTATATACATATTTACTTATTAACTAAAAATTTTGAACCAGTAAACAAATTAAGCACATATAAATTGTTGGAACCTTCCATAAATTCTTCAAAATTGCTCTAGTTCCCAAATTATATATTTAAATTTTGTCCAAAAATACATGTTGTATTATTGCATGGTTGCTCAGAATTGTGTGTTCAACGGCCAAAACTCTGTTACTTTTGAAACGATTGCGATATTTTTGTATTTTTTTTAATGTACAGATAAGTTTTTGAACACCCATAGTTAAATGGTCATAAAATCATATATTAGACTCATAAAGATTTAAATAAAAATGCCATAATTATTATAGAGAAAATTGGCGTTATTTGAATAAAAATTGTTAATATTAATGTTAAGGTTTTACGCGCGAGTCCGGGCGTTTATAAAATTAACTTTATTTGGGCAATGTATTTTTTGATTCTTAAAAGTTAGGTTCCTCTAAAATTTAAATTTGACATACACACCATTACAAAAGTATACATACGATCGACTTATTGGGCTTTTTTGTAAACATCTATTATATTAAAATACAATTTTAGCTGATGGCCTAGGCAGCCAGTGCTATTATTTTATATATTAATCTTGTATTTATATATTTTAATATCATGTAAATAAATAAATAATTAAAATACAAGGCCTGACTCTTTCATTCACTCACACATTCACTGACTCATTAGTGAGTGAGTGAGTGAGTGAATGAATGAATGAATGAGTCAGGCCTAGTATTTAAATATATATATGTTTAAAAAAAGCCCAATAAGTTGATTTCTAATGGTGTGTAAATATAGTACTTTAAAAAATATTTTATAACGCCTTATACATGCCATGTATACCGTTTTCAAAGACTACAATCCAACCAATTTAGAAAGAAAAATTCAGTTCATTATCGGTAATAGTTTAGCTAGCTATGATCATTATATCTGATCAAATATAAAAAACTAACTTTTTTCCAAAATTAAATATTTATGATTACGGCATGCCACACCCGTGATTTCTAATATTTTGATTAAATATTTTTGCTACCGTAGTTTTGATACGTTTACTAACTAATGGCAAAATTTATGTTTTTGCCAATGAAACTCAATTCTGTCCGACTGTTAGAATATTTTTTTCTGCATTACATGAGAGGCATATTTGCCATATATTCACTTATCAAAATATTCTCCATCGATTTCGAATTTGCCCTGTAGCATTTTGCAGGACAGGTGATAAATACGAGATTTTTAAAACATCGTCATATGATATACGTGTGGCCATTACGTTATTTTAAAGTTAAGGATCAACATACAGGAATAAATATTCTTATTTTCTTCCATTTGAACGTGTGTTATATTCATACATTTTTGTTTGTCTATTCGGCATAGCCAAATGTAACATTCAAAGTTGTTTTTTGTGTCAAATGTATGTATTTTTTTAATGAACAAATTTTAGCCTTCTTTTAGCCCCTTTTTTAGCCTTTTTTTCTAAGTATTTAGCCCTTTTTGTTCATCAAGAATTGGCAACACTGTAGTTGTGTTGTCTCAAAAAAGTTGTTAGTTTTGTTAGCTACGGTTACAGATGTGTTGCAGAACTGTATTACGTAGGTTCCACTTAGATTCTGTGGTTCTGCATTAATAAGAATTGTTTCATTGAATTGGTTTAAGAGAATTGTTCCGGGTTCAATCTCTTAAAATGTGGGGTACTACGATTGTCTATTAAGCTGCAGTTTGCTACCTTGCTTTTAATTAAATCTGCTAGACACATATTATTTTCTAAATTATCTAAATTATTTCTGTTGCAAATAGCTTTTACATTCATTTTTCATACTGTTACGAAATTGTACTTGAATTCAAATATAACGATTTTAAGGGCTGATTTAAAAGTAGCATAATGCTTTCAAATAACATTGCTGTAATAGCAAACTGTAACATATCTGTGGGCATTATTAAATAAAAGCTTTCAGTTGACCATTGGTCGTAAGTTGGGAACGCTGTTTGAATTCGAACATTCAGTTAAATAACATTGTGGAAAGTACACCACAGTTGGCGTATGATCTAGAATATTCGAACTTTGACAGTTAAAAAGCAATCTAGAGTGCAGGTGGCAGTGTTATAAGAGACGCTTTTCGAATAAACATCAACTAGTGCCTTAAAGTGTGTTGTGTTTTTCAAGTAAATTCGTGTACATTATAAATTGTGTCTGTATTTCTGCGAATTTGCAAACGTGTATAAAAAACATTGAGTGACTATTTAATTCTGTTGTTGTACATTTGAATAAATAAAGAGTTGTTACTATTTTCAAACTACTAAACGGCTTTTATTTGCAATCAAAAGTATCAGGTTTATTTAAAGGAAATAAACCAGCATTTTGAAAAGGTTAAAACGTAACAATTGGTGTCAGAAATGGGATTGCAAATTAATAAGCATGAAGTTTGAAGAACTGAAAGTTGAACAACTCAAGAAAGAATTGAGTAAGTTGGAGCTATCAACAGCAGGTAACAAGGCAGAATTGCAAAACAGGCTAATAGATGAATTCAAGCAGCGTGATATTGACATCGGTACTTACGAATTTGAGTACAAAGAAGAAATTGAGATATGTACCCGTTCAACAACGAGCAACATGGACTTAAACACAATGTTTGCCGCCATGATTGAGCAAATGAACGAAAATTCTAGAACATCTTAGAAACTTCTAAAGTAAACAACCAGAAACTTCTTGCCGACAATGAGAAACTTCGTGCTGAGGTTAAAGCTGAAGTCAAAGAAACTTTCAAACACTTAGCTGAAATGGAAGCGAAACTTCAAGAATCCTCTCGAGTTACAGATGAGAAAATTCAGGAAATGTCTAAGGTTATTAACAGCAGAGTGGATGTCGTTGACAAAAAGGTGTCCGAATTAGAGAACGGCTTAGAAAAACAATCCCAAAAAGTTGATAATAAATTTCTCGATCTGGAAAGGAGAATTAATAATCTTCAATGCCAAGACGGACTGGTGAGAGTTATTTCAGAAACATCGAGTAGAATAAAGGCTTCTAGTTTTGATGGTACCACACCATTTAATGTGTTCAAGTTCCAGTTTGATACGGTTGCCATTAGAAACATGTGGAAAGACGAAGAAAAAGCTATCGAGTTGATTTTGGCCTTAAAAGGAAATGAAAGTGTGCCAGTGAGTAAAAGAAATTGTTATGATGACATAATGGAGGCGCTACAACGTAAGTACGGTGGCGAACATAATAAAGAATTATACCGAACGTAATTGCGTGGTAGAGTGCAGAAACCCAATGAGACGCTACAAGATTTTGCGATGGAAATCGAGCGTTTGCTACAGCTTACTTATCCAGGGGAAAACAACCCATTTTTGGACCATATCAAGATATATGCATTCGTCAATGGCATTCGCGATCCTGAAATAAAACATGCGGTTTGTGCTACACCTAAACCATCATTTGCTGAAACAGTCTCATTTGCGCTGGCGCAAGAAACAGCAAAGATAATTTCAAAGCCCCAGGAGTGTAATGTGCGGAAGATCGAGGTTGTCGCTGAAAATGATAGAAGTATGGTCAACGAATTAAAGGAATTAATAGAGGCAGTTTTAAAGGCTTTAAGTAAGAGACAAACTAAAGCCAAAGTTAAATGTTATAACTGTGGAAAAATGTGTCACATTCAGCGAAACTGCAGAGCACCAATAAAGCGAATCAGAAATGTTTCAGCATCAAGAAATAACCACCTGGCGAATCATCAAGCATTACAGGAGCCACCTTTAAAGCGAGCTTGCACTGAGGTACAGGATCGGACACCCACACCTGATGGCCCTACCATCTCCATATCAGTACTGCAGCAGGAAAATAACAATCTTACTGCTAGTGGGTACATCAACGGTCGGAAGCACATCCTTACTATGGACACGGGAGCGTCGCAGTCTATCATCAGAACAGATTTAGTAAAGAAATCGATGGAACCAATTTGCAATGTAAGTCTATGCACCGCTACTGGAGAGCGTGTCACTGTCCATGGTAAAGTTAATGTGAAACTAACTATTGGTGGTATTAGCGTAAATCATGTCTTTGTTGTTGCCGATATTGTGGACGAAGTAATCATTGGTGCAGACTTCATGATTAATCACAGCATTACTTTGGATATGGGACAAAAAGTCATGAATTGGCGAAATGTTAAAATACCCCTTGACGTCGGATATGAGAGCAAGTCTCAAGTAAGAAAGTTAGTTTTCGTTGAGCACAAAAGGTTGCCACCGCAGTCAGAGGATTTGGTATGGGCCCGTGGAAGTGGAGGATTGTATAGACAATGGTTTGTTGGTGTTGGAACCAGCAGAAGTGAAAAGTGGCCATGTAACAATGGAGGCCCCCGTTGAACAGTGCAACGGCGGAATGGTTCCTGTTGGATTGCTTGGTCTGTCCCGCAGAGAAAAGATCATCAGGCCGGGTTCCAAGATGGGTGAAGGTGCTTCAGCAGAAAAAGAAATGAATGAACTCGTTCGGAGACGAATTAAAATGACAAATGACCAAATGAAAACCAGATATAGCTCACAACGTAATAAGGGTTTGTCATCCAAATTAAGGAATCACTGCATAGGACCACATAGGGCAGTTAAGAAATTGGACGACATGGTTTATAGAATACGGAAATGTGGAAGACTGATATCGGGAATGAAGGTCGTACATCTAGAACGACTAGCCGCCTATAGTGAAGTGAATCTATGCCTATTCGGGACGAACAGGCTTAAGCGGGGGGCAGTGTTACGAAATTGTACTTGAATTCAAATATAACGATTTTAAGGGCTGATTTAGCATAATGCTTTCAAATAACATTGCTGTAATAGCAAACTGTAACATATCTGTGGGCATTATTAAATAAAAGCTTTCAGTTGACCATTGATCGTAAGTTGGCAACGCTGTTTGAATTCGAATATTCAGTTAAAGAACATTGTGGAAAGTACACCACAGATGGCGTATGATCTAGAATATTCGAACTTTGACAGTTAAAGAGTGTTATGGCAGTGTTATAAATAGTGGCAGAGGTTGCAGTCGTTAGTCAGTTTATCAGAGACGCTTTTCGAATAAACATCAACTAGTGCCTTAAAGTGTGTTGTGTTTTTCAAGTAAATTTGTGTACATTATAAATTGTGTCTGTATTTCTGCGAATTTGCAAACGTGTATAAAAAACATTGAGTGACTATTTAATTCTGTTGTTGTTGTACATAAATAAAGAGTTGTTACCATTTTCAAACTACTAAACGGCTTTTATTTGCAAACAAAAGTATCCGGTTTATTTAAAGGAAATAAACCAGCGCACAGTGGGAAAAACCCTATTTAGTGGAATTAAATTCGTATCTTCTAAACGCTTGGCCAAATTAATTTCATTTATATGGAAATATTGCAGGCAAGGGGGTAAGCTAATAAAGTAATGCAAAATGGGTACTGCTACTTCTGTAGAATGAGCGGGAGAGGCTGCTAAACTACACTACTTCGGAAGAAATTCTATACTATTTTCAATTCTAAGAAATTATTTTAATATATCTTTCAAAAAAGTTAAATTTTATAAGTAATTTTATTTATAGCATGTAACTATTTAAATCTATAGATTTTGGACATTTACCCTATTGCCGGCATAGGTCGAAATATTCATATAAAATTCAACTTTTTTTAGTTTTATTAATAAGTTTATTTTTAAAAACGAATAACAATTATACTGTGCAACAACCAAAATCGGAATGGAGAAAATCGGGAAATATTTGGACCCGCTGTCATCAAAAAACTGGAGTATTATGAATCACTAGGAAGTAATGGATCCAACAAAAGTTGCTTAACATCTTTCGATAACGGTTCCACTTTTTTATAGCTGCTTAATAACAACTTTGAAAACAGTTATTTTGCGCCACTAAATTGTTGATTTCTCCCACAGTGCCCCGAAGGAAATGTGGACACTATAGACAAAATTGTAAAAAATACTGTTACGTTTTAACCTTTTCAAAACGCTTTAAATAAACCGGATACTTTTGATTGCAAATAAAAGCCGTTTAGTAGTTTAAAAATTGTAACAACTCTTTATTATTTCAAAATGTACAACAACCACAGAATTAAATAGCCACTCAATGTTTTTTATACACGTTTATAAATTCTCAGAAATACAGACACAATTTATAATGCACACGCATTTACTTGAAAAACACAACACACATTAAGGCACTAAGTTGATGTTTATTCGAAAAGCGTCTCTGATAAACTCACTAACGACTGTAACCTCTGCTACTATTTATAACACTGCCATCTGCACTCTAGATTTCTCTTTAACTGTCTAGAGGTTTCTAATACATACGCCATCTGTGGTGTACTTTCTACAATGTTCTTTAACTGAATATTCGAAATCGAATACAGCGTTGCCAACTTACGATCAAATCAACTGAAAGCTTTTATTTAATAATTCCCACAGATATGTTACTGTTTTACAGCACTGTTATTTGAAAGCATTATGCTACTTTTAAATCAGCCGTTAAAATCGTTATATTTGAATTCAAGTACAATTTCGTAACACTGCCCCCCGCTTAAGCCTGTTCGTCCCGAATAGGCATAGATTCACTTCTCCCATAGGCAGCTAGTCATTCTAGATGTACGACCTTCATTTTAGATCTCGGGCTCTTTTCTTTCTGTATTCTGTACACCACGTCGTTTAATTTCTTAATCACCTTGTATGGTCCATCCCAATGGGTTTGTAGTTTGGGAGACAGTCCTTTCTTGCGTTGTGGGTTATACAGCAGTACAAGTTGGCCTTCATTAAATCCATCAGAATTCGCTGCTCAATCGTATCTGGCTTTCATTTTGTCGCTGGTCATTTTTATTCGTCTGCGTACGAATTCGTAAAGTTCGTTAAGGTCATCTTGCTCTTGGGAAGTGTTTTCATTATTTGATGAGGGCTTAATACCGAATTCTAAATCACCAGGCAACTTGAGTTCTGTTCCGAAGATAATTTTTGCAGGTGTTCGAGAGGTTGAGTCATGAACAGCTGACCTGTATGCCAATAGAAATTTTGGTATGTGTTCATCCCAGTCCTTCTGGTGTGCACTGACCACTTTTCTTAAATATTCCTCCAGGGTGCGATTGAATCTTTCGACCATGCCATCAGATTGAGGATGCAGTGGCGTTGTTCTGGTTTTTCTTATTCCGTATAAGTCGCACATTTCCTTGAATACGGCGGATTCAAAATTTCTACCCTGATCCGAGTGCAACTCCAGTGGAACACCATAGCGACATACCCAGTTGTTCACAAATACGCTTATAACCGTTTTAGCTTCCTGATTGGGTATTGCATATACCTCTGGCCATTTGCTGAAATAATCCATAACCACTAGAACGTAACGGTTTCCAGCATCACTCACAGGGAAAGGGCCTGCTACATCCATCGCAATCCGCTCGAATGGCGCACCTGAGTTATACTGAAGTTGTCCACGACTTCTTCTTACTGGACCCTTCGCTGCTATGCATTGTGCACAATTGGCTACCCAATCGGCTACTGCTGACAACCCACCCAATAAAAACGTTGTTTTAGCTTCTCTAAGGTTTTTGTCACACCAAGATGACCACCACTGGTCCCTTCATGAAACTCTTTCATTACTTCGTTTATTTTAGAGGATGGTACAACAATTAGATTTGTCACTGTTTTACCGTCAGCACTTTCCCATATGCGGTATAAGCAGCCATTTAACAATTGTAGACTATTCCATAGGGCCCAATATGATTTCATCAGAGGACTTTCGGCCGATATTTCATTGCGGGCTGGCCTTCTGCCTTCTTCTTTTGCCGATATTATTTTTGACAGTATGGGGTCATTTCTCTGCGATACAGACCAATCTGCACTGGACGTTCGACTAATGCATATAGACATTAGTCGAACGTCAATGACACATTCCTTTCTCTCGGCTTTTACGCAATGCAAGGCCGTCTTGAGAGCGCGTCCGCATTGCCGTGTTTCAAACCCATCCGGTGCTCGATGCTAAAGTCATAGCTCTGAAGCCGCTCAATCCAATGAGCTAGTTGCCCTTCAGGTTGTTTAAATTGCAGAATGATCGGTTCTCAGTTGGAAGTGCTGACCATACAAATACTTGTGGAAATGCTTCACACACTCTAATACTGCTAGGAGTTCACGTCGCGTTACGCAGTAATTTCTCTCAGGCTTGGAAAGTATTCGGCTGTAGTAGCCTATGACCTTTTCCGTCCCGTTGATCACCTGCGAAAGCACACCGCCTATTCCGTATCCACTCGCATCGCTGTCTAGCACAAACTTCGCCCCTGGGATGGGATATGCCAAAATTGGTGCTGTACACAACAATTCCTTTAACTGAAGGAATGCCTGTTCTTGAGATTCACTCCACAGGAACGCTCGCGACTTCTGCGTTAGCTCATGTAGGCTTGCGGCAACACTGGCAAAATTCGGTACAAATCGTCGGTAGTACGTGCAAAGGCCTAGAAAACTGCGCAATTCGTGAAGATTTCTCGGACGAGGCCAGTCCTTTACGGCTCGTATTTTATCCACATCTGTTGATATGCCGTCTGCTGTTACGCGATGCCCTAAATACTTAACTTCTTTCTGGAACAATGCACATTTCTTTACGCTAAGTTTTAGTCCAGCCGCTGCTATTCGTTTAAGGACTTCTTCAAGGTTTTTCAAGTGTTCATCGAAAGACTTCCCCATGACAATTATGTCATCGAGGTACACCAAACATGTCTTCCAGTGAAGTCCTTTCAACACATGTTCCATTAAACGCTCGAATGTGGCTGGAGCATTGCAGAGTCCAAAGGGCATCACATTAAACTGCCATAATCCATCACTAGCACTAAACGCAGTTTTCTCTTTGTCTTTTTCTGCAATCTCTACCTGCCAATAACCACTTTGCAAGTCCAATGTGGAGAACCATTTTGTTCCAGCTAATGTGTCCAGGGTGTCGTCAATTCTTGGTAGCGGGTAGCTGTCTTTTTTGGTAACGTCGTTCAGCTTTCTATAATCGACGCAAAACCTAGTCTTTCTTTTTAACTAACACAACAGGCGAGCTCCAAGGACTTGAAGATGGTTCGATTACTCCATCCCGCTCCATTTCGTTAACCAACTCCTTCACCTCACTTCGTTTTGCTAGAGGAATACTTATGGGCGCCTCTTTTATGGGCCTCGCTTCGCCAGTATTTATTTGATACTTTACAATTGCCGTTCTACCTTTGCTTTGACTTTTTAAGGCGAAGACTGATGTATTTCTATCGGGCGGCGCTAATCCTCCTACCCATTTCCCCACATATTCCGCTAGTAGCTCGTGTTCCTTGGTGGATTTATTGGCATGTTCCGGATTTTTCTCGCAATTGATTACTGCCTCTGCTGAAGTGCATCGACCTATTTCGGAATTTGGCTTAACGACTTTTACAGAGCTGCACAGGTTAAGCACTCTTACAGGAACTATTTTGTTGTTGCAGGGTTTAACGAGGGCTTTGCTGTTATAAGATCACTTTTTATTTCTGCTGGTTCTACCACCCACAAACTGTTGTCCTCACAATCTCCCTCCATACAGGCCCATACTAAAGTTTCTGACTGTGGTGGTAGTCTCTGATACTCGACGGTAACTAGTTTTCTTACTTGAGTCCTATTTTCATATCCCACGTCAAGGGGTATTTCCACATTTCGCCAAATCATAACTTTTTGTCCCATATCCAAAGTAATGCCGTGAGTAATCATGAAATCAGCACCAATGATTACTTTGTCCACAATATCGGCAACAATAAATACATGATTGACGCTAACATTGGCAATGGTTAATTTCACATTTACTTTACCGGAGATTATCGACCAGTCTTAAAAAATTTTGAAACGAGCCTGGAAATAACTGGTCTGTTAATTGAATATTTTTTACTAAATTCATGTAGTGATAAGCCCGTCTTCCAGTCTTCAATAACTTTAAATTTAAATTTACTGGAGTACTTGTTCCCTGTCATTGTTTTTTTTGCAATAAACTCTATAAAACTTAAATTTTGCACACTACGTCTTCCTATATTTTTATCTTTTGGAATTTTTAAGTCCATTCATTGTGATTCCCGATAACACACATTGCAAATATGCAGTACCGAGTCAAATTTTTAAACATCTTATAAGAGGGTGCTTTTGTTAATTAAATTAATTTATTAAAATTAATTTTTAATAAAATTATCTTTTACTAAATGAATATTAAATGAACATTAACAATATTAGTTAATAAAATATATACAAAATACATCCCAAAAAAACCGTTTTTATCAAAAAAATTATGATTTCAAAAAATCCATTGAGGGGGTGCTTTAGTTATGGCCAATACTGTAGCTCTCGTACTTGTTTTATAATGGCCCATAATCATAGTCAAACACTAAAGTCGGTTCTTTTTAGAAACAACTTTAAAATAAAAACCTGCTTTTAATTATACTACTCAAAATTAAAGTATGTTTTAAATTGAACCGACTTTAACTGTGTGCCACCGCAAATGTAGAAAATGTTTTCATACAATATACAACAAAATACAGACAAGTGGCAAAAAATTCGTGTTAAAATTTTTTTTTACCGATTTTGACCCATTGTAGGTCCAACTTACTATGGTCTTATATACGTCGTTGCAAATGTCTTTGAAATATCTATCATTAGATATCCATATTGTCTATATTAATGTCTTAGTAATCCAGATATAGGTCAAAAATCGAGGTTGTTTTGCCATTTGTGGACCGATTTTGCTGATTTTAAATAGCAAAATTCTCGAAAGCATGTCTGACAGAATTATTGAAGATTTGGATTCCGAAGATATCTGGGGTCTTCAGAAAATTGATTTCAACAGACAGACAGACGGACATGGCTTAATCGACTCCGCTATCTATAAGAATCCAGAATATATATACTTTATAGGGTCGGTAATGAAAAATGTAGAAATTACAAACGGAATGACAAACTTATATAAACCTTTCTCACGAAGGTGAAGGGTATAAAAACAAAAAAGGTAAACAACAAAAGTATCCGGGACAACTAAAGAAAAAAAGTTGTTTGTTGTGGAAAAATAAAATATATAAGATGAATATCATAATTAGAATATTTTGGTACTAATTTTATTGATAACTGTTCACTAATTGCAAAATCTCTACCAATATCTTGTAACTTAAACATTTTTTACTTTCTGACGAACTTTTTTAATTGGTGAATAACAGCTGATGCTGTTGTTAAACGAGTTAATAACAGCTTCAGCTAGTTTTATATTTAAAGCCGACTTCAACGTCAGAAGTATACTTTAACTTGTCTATGATAGACCTAAAGTCCACTGTAGAGTAAAGTCGAGTTTAATTCTGTTAAAGTATTCTTTATTTCTGACTATGATTATGGGCCAATGGCTTTGATTTGATCAAAAGTACAACTATGGATGATATTGCCACAGAAAGGCCAATATTAGATGCTAAGCCATTTTTGTGTCTGTCGGCCAACAGGTCAATGGCTTCAGTGTTGTTTGCTCGAATTTCTTTTGCCATTTCCAATGATATGGTCTCTTCCATATTTTGTTCCAAATGTCTAGATTGTAGGATGGCTGGAAAGGGATGTAGCCAGTGTTGCCAATTTAGCCCTTTTTGGGCTAAATTTAGCTCTTTTCAATCTTGTTTAGCCACAAAAAAATTAATTTAGCCTTTGGCCATTTTTTAGCCTTTTTATACCCTTCAGCTTCGTGAGAAGGGTATATATAAGTTTGTCATTCCGTTTGTAATTTCTACATTTTTCATTTCCGACCCTATAAAGTATATATATTCTGGATCCTTATCGATAGCGGAGTCGATTAAGCCATGTCCGTCTGTCTGTCTGTCTGTCTGTCTGTCTGTCTGTCTGTCTGTCTGTCTGTCTGTCTGTCTGTCTGTCTGTCTGTCTGTCTGTCTGTCTGTCTGTCTGTCTGTCTGTCTGTCTGTCTGTCTGTCTGTCTGTCTGTTTGTTTGTCTGTCTGTCTGTCTGTCTGTCTGTCTGTCCGTCTGTCTGTCTGTTGAAATCAATTTTCTGAAGGCCCCAGATATCTCCGGGATCCAAATCTTCAACAATTCTGTCAGACATCCATAAATAACGGATAAATAACGTCCATAAATAACGGAGATATGAGCAAAAATCCGAGACAACCTCTGAAAATTTCATCAAAAAACACAATGTATTGCATGCTTTGACAAAAAAACAACAAATCGTATGGTTGGATGTGCAAGCTATGCGTATTTTTTTTTTTGTGTTTTGTTTCTTTTGGCGTTGTTGTTGTTTTTTATACAACTAAACGTTTGTTTGGTTGTGTGTTTGTTTTTTTGACAAAAAAACAACAAAACGTATGTTTGGATGTGCAAGCTTTGCGTATTTTGTTTTTTTTTGTGTTTTGTTTCTTTTGGCGTTGTTGTTGTTTTTTATACAACTAAACTTTTGTTTGGTTGTGTGTTGGTTTTTTTGACAAAAAATCAACAAATCGTATGTTTGAATGTGCATGCTTTGCGTATTTTGTTTTTCTTTTGTGTTTTGTTTCTTTTGGCGTTGTTGTTGTTTTTTATACAATTAAACGTATGTTTGGATGTGTGTTGGTTTCATTGCCTTGCGTATTTTGTTTTTGTTTTTTCTTTTGGTGTTCTGTTTCGTTTGGCGTTGTTGTTGTTTTTTGTGTTCTTGATAAATTTAGGATGCTGTACGCTGAAAGTGGGCAATGTACATACATACCTATATACTTATTATAAAAAATAATAATGCATCCACAACAAAGGCGAAGGGTATATAAGATTCGGCATAGCCGAATATAGCACTCTTACTTGCTTTATTTTCATTTAGCCATTTTTGTGACTAAATCAAAACTTATATACATATTTACTTATTAACTAAAAATTTTGAACCAGTAAACAAATTAAGCACATATAAATTGTTGGAACCTTCCATAAATTCTTCAAAATTGCTCTAGTTCCCAAATTATATATTTAAATTTTGTCCAAAAATACATGTTGTATTATTGCATGGTTGCTCAGAATTGTGTGTTCAACGGCCAAAACTCTGTTACTTTTGAAACGATTGCGATATTTTTGTATTTTTTTTAATGTACAGATAAGTTTTTGAACACCCATAGTTAAATGGTCATAAAATCATATATTAGACTCATAAAGATTTAAATAAAAATGCCATAATTATTATAGAGAAAATTGGCGTTATTTGAATAAAAATTGTTAATATTAATGTTAAGGTTTTACGCGCGAGTCCGGGCGTTTATAAAATTAACTTTATTTGGGCAATGTATTTTTTGATTCTTAAAAGTTAGGTTCCTCTAAAATTTAAATTTGACATACACACCATTACAAAAGTATACATACGATCGACTTATTGGGCTTTTTTGTAAACATCTATTATATTAAAATACAATTTTAGCTGATGGCCTAGGCAGCCAGTGCTATTATTTTATATATTAATCTTGTATTTATATATTTTAATATCATGTAAATAAATAAATAATTAAAATACAAGGCCTGACTCTTTCATTCACTCACACATTCACTGACTCATTAGTGAGTGAGTGAGTGAATGAATGAGTCAGGCCTAGTATTTAAATATATATATGTTTAAAAAAAGCCCAATAAGTTGATTTCTAATGGTGTGTAAATATAGTACTTTAAAAAATATTTTATAACGCCTTATACATGCCATGTATACCGTTTTCAAAGACTACAATCCAACCAATTTAGAAAGAAAAATTCAGTTCATTATCGGTAATAGTTTAGCTAGCTATGATCATTATATCTGATCAAATATAAAAAACTAACTTTTTTCCAAAATTAAATATTTATGATTACGGCATGCCACACCCGTGATTTCTAATATTTTGATTAAATATTTTTGCTACCGTAGTTTTGATACGTTTACTAACTAATGGCAAAATGTATGTTTTTGCCAATGAAACTCAATTCTGTCCGACTGTTAGAATATTTTTTTCTGCATTACATGAGAGGCATATTTGCCATATATTCACTTATCAAAATATTCTCCATCGATTTCGAATTTGCCCTGTAGCATTTTGCAGGACAGGTGATAAATACGAGATTTTTAAAACATCGTCATATGATATACGTGTGGCCATTACGTTATTTTAAAGTTAAGGATCAACATACAGGAATAAATATTCTTATTTTCTTCCATTTGAACGTGTGTTATATTCATACATTTTTGTTTGTCTATTCGGCATAGCCAAATGTAACATTCAAAGTTGTTTTTTGTGTCAAATGTATGTATTTTTTTAATGAACAAATTTTAGCCTTCTTTTAGCCCCTTTTTTAGCCTTTTTTTCTAAGTATTTAGCCCTTTTTGTTCATCAAGAATTGGCAACACTGTAGTTGTGTTGTCTCAAAAAAGTTGTTAGTTTTGTTAGCTACGGTTACAGATGTGTTGCAGAACTGTATTACGTAGGTTCCACTTAGATTCTGTGGTTCTGCATTAATAAGAATTGTTTCATTGAATTGGTTTAAGAGAATTGTTCCGGGTTCAATCTCTTAAAATGTGGGGTACTACGATTGTCTATTAAGCTGCAGTTTGCTACCTTGCTTTTAATTAAATCTGCTAGACACATATTATTTTCTAAATTATCTAAATTATTTCTGTTGCAAATAGCTTTTACATTCATTTTTCATACTGTTACGAAATTGTACTTGAATTCAAATATAACGATTTTAAGGGCTGATTTAAAAGTAGCATAATGCTTTCAAATAACATTGCTGTAATAGCAAACTGTAACATATCTGTGGGCATTATTAAATAAAAGCTTTCAGTTGACCATTGGTCGTAAGTTGGGAACGCTGTTTGAATTCGAACATTCAGTTAAATAACATTGTGGAAAGTACACCACAGTTGGCGTATGATCTAGAATATTCGAACTTTGACAGTTAAAAAGCAATCTAGAGTGCAGGTGGCAGTGTTATAAGAGACGCTTTTCGAATAAACATCAACTAGTGCCTTAAAGTGTGTTGTGTTTTTCAAGTAAATTCGTGTACATTATAAATTGTGTCTGTATTTCTGCGAATTTGCAAACGTGTATAAAAAACATTGAGTGACTATTTAATTCTGTTGTTGTACATTTGAATAAATAAAGAGTTGTTACTATTTTCAAACTACTAAACGGCTTTTATTTGCAATCAAAAGTATCAGGTTTATTTAAAGGAAATAAACCAGCATTTTGAAAAGGTTAAAACGTAACAATTGGTGTCAGAAATGGGATTGCAAATTAATAAGCATGAAGTTTGAAGAACTGAAAGTTGAACAACTCAAGAAAGAATTGAGTAAGTTGGAGCTATCAACAGCAGGTAACAAGGCAGAATTGCAAAACAGGCTAATAGATGAATTCAAGCAGCGTGATATTGACATCGGTACTTACGAATTTGAGTACAAAGAAGAAATTGAGATATGTACCCGTTCAACAACGAGCAACATGGACTTAAACACAATGTTTGCCGCCATGATTGAGCAAATGAACGAAAATTCTAGAACATCTTAGAAACTTCTAAAGTAAACAACCAGAAACTTCTTGCCGACAATGAGAAACTTCGTGCTGAGGTTAAAGCTGAAGTCAAAGAAACTTTCAAACACTTAGCTGAAATGGAAGCGAAACTTCAAGAATCCTCTCGAGTTACAGATGAGAAAATTCAGGAAATGTCTAAGGTTATTAACAGCAGAGTGGATGTCGTTGACAAAAAGGTGTCCGAATTAGAGAACGGCTTAGAAAAACAATCCCAAAAAGTTGATAATAAATTTCTCGATCTGGAAAGGAGAATTAATAATCTTCAATGCCAAGACGGACTGGTGAGAGTTATTTCAGAAACATCGAGTAGAATAAAGGCTTCTAGTTTTGATGGTACCACACCATTTAATGTGTTCAAGTTCCAGTTTGATACGGTTGCCATTAGAAACATGTGGAAAGACGAAGAAAAAGCTATCGAGTTGATTTTGGCCTTAAAAGGAAATGAAAGTGTGCCAGTGAGTAAAAGAAATTGTTATGATGACATAATGGAGGCGCTACAACGTAAGTACGGTGGCGAACATAATAAAGAATTATACCGAACGTAATTGCGTGGTAGAGTGCAGAAACCCAATGAGACGCTACAAGATTTTGCGATGGAAATCGAGCGTTTGCTACAGCTTACTTATCCAGGGGAAAACAACCCATTTTTGGACCATATCAAGATATATGCATTCGTCAATGGCATTCGCGATCCTGAAATAAAACATGCGGTTTGTGCTACACCTAAACCATCATTTGCTGAAACAGTCTCATTTGCGCTGGCGCAAGAAACAGCAAAGATAATTTCAAAGCCCCAGGAGTGTAATGTGCGGAAGATCGAGGTTGTCGCTGAAAATGATAGAAGTATGGTCAACGAATTAAAGGAATTAATAGAGGCAGTTTTAAAGGCTTTAAGTAAGAGACAAACTAAAGCCAAAGTTAAATGTTATAACTGTGGAAAAATGTGTCACATTCAGCGAAACTGCAGAGCACCAATAAAGCGAATCAGAAATGTTTCAGCATCAAGAAATAACCACCTGGCGAATCATCAAGCATTACAGGAGCCACCTTTAAAGCGAGCTTGCACTGAGGTACAGGATCGGACACCCACACCTGATGGCCCTACCATCTCCATATCAGTACTGCAGCAGGAAAATAACAATCTTACTGCTAGTGGGTACATCAACGGTCGGAAGCACATCCTTACTATGGACACGGGAGCGTCGCAGTCTATCATCAGAACAGATTTAGTAAAGAAATCGATGGAACCAATTTGCAATGTAAGTCTATGCACCGCTACTGGAGAGCGTGTCACTGTCCATGGTAAAGTTAATGTGAAACTAACTATTGGTGGTATTAGCGTAAATCATGTCTTTGTTGTTGCCGATATTGTGGACGAAGTAATCATTGGTGCAGACTTCATGATTAATCACAGCATTACTTTGGATATGGGACAAAAAGTCATGAATTGGCGAAATGTTAAAATACCCCTTGACGTCGGATATGAGAGCAAGTCTCAAGTAAGAAAATTAGTTTTCGTTGAGCACAAAAGGTTGCCACCGCAGTCAGAGGATTTGGTATGGGCCCGTGGAAGTGGAGGATTGTATAGACAATGGTTTGTTGGTGTTGGAACCAGCAGAAGTGAAAAGTGGCCATGTAACAATGGAGGCCCCCGTTGAACAGTGCAACGGCGGAATGGTTCCTGTTGGATTGCTTGGTCTGTCCCGCAGAGAAAAGATCATCAGGCCGGGTTCCAAGATGGGTGAAGGTGCTTCAGCAGAAAAAGAAATGAATGAACTCGTTCGGAGACGAATTAAAATGACAAATGACCAAATGAAAACCAGATATAGCTCACAACGTAATAAGGGTTTGTCATCCAAATTAAGGAATCACTGCATAGGACCACATAGGGCAGTTAAGAAATTGGACGACATGGTTTATAGAATACGGAAATGTGGAAGACTGATATCGGGAATGAAGGTCGTACATCTAGAACGACTAGCCGCCTATAGTGAAGTGAATCTATGCCTATTCGGGACGAACAGGCTTAAGCGGGGGGCAGTGTTACGAAATTGTACTTGAATTCAAATATAACGATTTTAAGGGCTGATTTAGCATAATGCTTTCAAATAACATTGCTGTAATAGCAAACTGTAACATATCTGTGGGCATTATTAAATAAAAGCTTTCAGTTGACCATTGATCGTAAGTTGGCAACGCTGTTTGAATTCGAATATTCAGTTAAAGAACATTGTGGAAAGTACACCACAGATGGCGTATGATCTAGAATATTCGAACTTTGACAGTTAAAGAGTGTTATGGCAGTGTTATAAATAGTGGCAGAGGTTGCAGTCGTTAGTCAGTTTATCAGAGACGCTTTTCGAATAAACATCAACTAGTGCCTTAAAGTGTGTTGTGTTTTTCAAGTAAATTTGTGTACATTATAAATTGTGTCTGTATTTCTGCGAATTTGCAAACGTGTATAAAAAACATTGAGTGACTATTTAATTCTGTTGTTGTTGTACATAAATAAAGAGTTGTTACCATTTTCAAACTACTAAACGGCTTTTATTTGCAAACAAAAGTATCCGGTTTATTTAAAGGAAATAAACCAGCGCACAGTGGGAAAAACCCTATTTAGTGGAATTAAATTCGTATCTTCTAAACGCTTGGCCAAATTAATTTCATTTATATGGAAATATTGCAGGCAAGGGGGTAAGCTAATAAAGTAATGCAAAATGGGTACTGCTACTTCTGTAGAATGAGCGGGAGAGGCTGCTAAACTACACTACTTCGGAAGAAATTCTATACTATTTTCAATTCTAAGAAATTATTTTAATATATCTTTCAAAAAAGTTAAATTTTATAAGTAATTTTATTTATAGCATGTAACTATTTAAATCTATAGATTTTGGACATTTACCCTATTGCCGGCATAGGTCGAAATATTCATATAAAATTCAACTTTTTTTAGTTTTATTAATAAGTTTATTTTTAAAAACGAATAACAATTATACTGTGCAACAACCAAAATCGGAATGGAGAAAATCGGGAAATATTTGGACCCGCTGTCATCAAAAAACTGGAGTATTATGAATCACTAGGAAGTAATGGATCCAACAAAAGTTGCTTAACATCTTTCGATAACGGTTCCACTTTTTTATAGCTGCTTAATAACAACTTTGAAAACAGTTATTTTGCGCCACTAAATTGTTGATTTCTCCCACAGTGCCCCGAAGGAAATGTGGACACTATAGACAAAATTGTAAAAAATACTGTTACGTTTTAACCTTTTCAAAACGCTTTAAATAAACCGGATACTTTTGATTGCAAATAAAAGCCGTTTAGTAGTTTAAAAATTGTAACAACTCTTTATTATTTCAAAATGTACAACAACCACAGAATTAAATAGCCACTCAATGTTTTTTATACACGTTTATAAATTCTCAGAAATACAGACACAATTTATAATGCACACGCATTTACTTGAAAAACACAACACACATTAAGGCACTAAGTTGATGTTTATTCGAAAAGCGTCTCTGATAAACTCACTAACGACTGTAACCTCTGCTACTATTTATAACACTGCCATCTGCACTCTAGATTTCTCTTTAACTGTCTAGAGGTTTCTAATACATACGCCATCTGTGGTGTACTTTCTACAATGTTCTTTAACTGAATATTCGAAATCGAATACAGCGTTGCCAACTTACGATCAAATCAACTGAAAGCTTTTATTTAATAATTCCCACAGATATGTTACTGTTTTACAGCACTGTTATTTGAAAGCATTATGCTACTTTTAAATCAGCCGTTAAAATCGTTATATTTGAATTCAAGTACAATTTCGTAACACTGCCCCCCGCTTAAGCCTGTTCGTCCCGAATAGGCATAGATTCACTTCTCCCATAGGCAGCTAGTCATTCTAGATGTACAACCTTCATTTTAGATCTCGGGCTCTTTTCTTTCTGTATTCTGTACACCACGTCGTTTAATTTCTTAATCACCTTGTATGGTCCATCCCAATGGGTTTGTAGTTTGGGAGACAGTCCTTTCTTGCGTTGTGGGTTATACAGCAGTACAAGTTGGCCTTCATTAAATCCATCAGAATTCGCTGCTCAATCGTATCTGGCTTTCATTTTGTCGCTGGTCATTTTTATTCGTCTGCGTACGAATTCGTAAAGTTCGTTAAGGTCATCTTGCTCTTGGGAAGTGTTTTCATTATTTGATGAGGGCTTAATACCGAATTCTAAATCACCAGGCAACTTGAGTTCTGTTCCGAAGATAATTTTTGCAGGTGTTCGAGAGGTTGAGTCATGAACAGCTGACCTGTATGCCAATAGAAATTTTGGTATGTGTTCATCCCAGTCCTTCTGGTGTGCACTGACCACTTTTCTTAAATATTCCTCCAGGGTGCGATTGAATCTTTCGACCATGCCATCAGATTGAGGATGCAGTGGCGTTGTTCTGGTTTTTCTTATTCCGTATAAGTCGCACATTTCCTTGAATACGGCGGATTCAAAATTTCTACCCTGATCCGAGTGCAACTCCAGTGGAACACCATAGCGACATACCCAGTTGTTCACAAATACGCTTATAACCGTTTTAGCTTCCTGATTGGGTATTGCATATACCTCTGGCCATTTGCTGAAATAATCCATAACCACTAGAACGTAACGGTTTCCAGCATCACTCACAGGGAAAGGGCCTGCTACATCCATCGCAATCCGCTCGAATGGCGCACCTGAGTTATACTGAAGTTGTCCACGACTTCTTCTTACTGGACCCTTCGCTGCTATGCATTGTGCACAATTGGCTACCCAATCGGCTACTGCTTGCTGACAACCCACCCAATAAAAACGTTGTTTTAGCTTCTCTAAGGTTTTTGTCACACCAAGATGACCACCACTGGTCCCTTCATGAAACTCTTTCATTACTTCGTTTATTTTAGAGGATGGTACAACAATTAGATTTGTCACTGTTTTACCGTCAGCACTTTCCCATATGCGGTATAAGCAGCCATTTAACAATTGTAGACTATTCCATAGGGCCCAATATGATTTCATCAGAGGACTTTCGGCCGATATTTCATTGCGGGCTGGCCTTCTGCCTTCTTCTTTTGCCGATATTATTTTTGACAGTATGGGGTCATTTCTCTGCGATACAGACCAATCTGCACTGGACGTTCGACTAATGCATATAGACATTAGTCGAACGTCAATGACACATTCCTTTCTCTCGGCTTTTACGCAATGCAAGGCCGTCTTGAGAGCGCGTCCGCATTGCCGTGTTTCAAACCCATCCGGTGCTCGATGCTAAAGTCATAGCTCTGAAGCCGCTCAATCCAATGAGCTAGTTGCCCTTCAGGTTGTTTAAATTGCAGAATGATCGGTTCTCAGTTGGAAGTGCTGACCATACAAATACTTGTGGAAATGCTTCACACACTCTAATACTGCTAGGAGTTCACGTCGCGTTACGCAGTAATTTCTCTCAGGCTTGGAAAGTATTCGGCTGTAGTAGCCTATGACCTTTTCCGTCCCGTTGATCACCTGCGAAAGCACACCGCCTATTCCGTATCCACTCGCATCGCTGTCTAGCACAAACTTCGCCCCTGGGATGGGATATGCCAAAATTGGTGCTGTACACAACAATTCCTTTAACTGAAGGAATGCCTGTTCTTGAGATTCACTCCACAGGAACGCTCGCGACTTCTGCGTTAGCTCATGTAGGCTTGCGGCAACACTGGCAAAATTCGGTACAAATCGTCGGTAGTACGTGCAAAGGCCTAGAAAACTGCGCAATTCGTGAAGATTTCTCGGACGAGGCCAGTCCTTTACGGCTCGTATTTTATCCACATCTGTTGATATGCCGTCTGCTGTTACGCGATGCCCTAAATACTTAACTTCTTTCTGGAACAATGCACATTTCTTTACGCTAAGTTTTAGTCCAGCCGCTGCTATTCGTTTAAGGACTTCTTCAAGGTTTTTCAAGTGTTCATCGAAAGACTTCCCCATGACAATTATGTCATCGAGGTACACCAAACATGTCTTCCAGTGAAGTCCTTTCAACACATGTTCCATTAAACGCTCGAATGTGGCTGGAGCATTGCAGAGTCCAAAGGGCATCACATTAAACTGCCATAATCCATCACTAGCACTAAACGCAGTTTTCTCTTTGTCTTTTTCTGCAATCTCTACCTGCCAATAACCACTTTGCAAGTCCAATGTGGAGAACCATTTTGTTCCAGCTAATGTGTCCAGGGTGTCGTCAATTCTTGGTAGCGGGTAGCTGTCTTTTTTGGTAACGTCGTTCAGCTTTCTATAATCGACGCAAAACCTAGTCTTTCTTTTTAACTAACACAACAGGCGAGCTCCAAGGACTTGAAGATGGTTCGATTACTCCATCCCGCTCCATTTCGTTAACCAACTCCTTCACCTCACTTCGTTTTGCTAGAGGAATACTTATGGGCGCCTGCTTAATGGCCTCGCTTCGCCAGTATTTATTTGATACTTTACAATTGCCGTTCTACCTTGGCTTTGACTTTTTAAGGCGAAGACCGATGTATTTCTATCGGGCGGCGCTAATCCTCCTACCCATTTCCCCACATATTCCGCTAGTAGCTCGTGTTCCTTGGTGGATTTATTGGCATGTTCCGGATTTTTCTCGCAATTGATTACTGCCTCTGCTGAAGTGCATCGACCTATTTCGGAATTTGGCTTAACGACTTTTACAGAGCTGCACAGGTTAAGCACTCTTACAGGAACTATTTTGTTGTTGCAGGGTTTAACGAGGGCTTTGCTGTTATAAGATCACTTTTTATTTCTGCTGGTTCTACCACCCACAAACTGTTGTCCTCACAATCTCCCTCCATACAGGCCCATACTAAAGTTTCTGACTGTGGTGGTAGTCTCTGATACTCGACGGTAACTAGTTTTCTTACTTGAGTCCTATTTTCATATCCCACGTCAAGGGGTATTTCCACATTTCGCCAAATCATAACTTTTTGTCCCATATCCAAAGTAATGCCGTGAGTAATCATGAAATCAGCACCAATGATTACTTTGTCCACAATATCGGCAACAATAAATACATGATTGACGCTAACATTGGCAATGGTTAATTTCACATTTACTTTACCATAGACGTAATGGTTCAATTGTGTTCTTGACTAAATCGGGTTTGACGATGGACTGCGACATTCCTGTGTCTATAGTAAAAATGTGCTTCTGACCTTTGATGTATCCACTAGCCGTAAGATTGTTATTTTTCTGCTGCATTACTGATATGGAGATTGTGGGGCCCTCAGATGTTGGAACTAGCTCTTGCCTCATAGTGCTTGCTCGTTTTAGTTTAAAGGTGATTCTTGTGACGATTTGACAGCTGGTTGTTTCTTGGAGGCGAAATCGATCTGGTTCGTTTTCTCGGTGCTTTGCAGTTTCGCTAAATATGACCAGATTTACCGCAATTATAACATTTTACTCTGGCATAGCTATGCTTATCATTAAACGCTTCCAAGACCTTTTTTAATTCGTCGACTATATTTCGCTCATATTCAGCAACAACCTCGATATTGCGCACCTTGCATATTTGCGGATTTGAAATTATTTTCGCCGTTTCTTGCGCCATGGCGCGCCAGTGCAGTGCCAGGGCCGCTCTCTAATTCGGACACCTTTTTGTCAACGACATCCACTCTGCTGTTAATAACCTCAGACATTTCCTGAATTTTTTCATCTGTAGCTCTAGAGGATTCTTGAAGTTTCGCTTCAATTTCAGCTAAGTGTTTGATAGTTTCTTTGACTTCAGCTTTAACCTCAGCACGAAGTTTCTCATTGTCGGCAAGAAGTTTCTCGTTGTTTACTTTACAAGTTTCTAAGATGATTCTAGATTTTTCATTCATTTGCTCCATCATGGCGGCAAACATTGTGTTTAAGTCCATGTTGCTCGTTGTTGAACGGGTACATACACACAAAAAAATCCATTGGTTATATTTCCTAAAAATATAGTATAAATTTAACTAAGCGCAAGGGTAGAATGGGATTTACAAAGTTTCTTAGTTAATATAACAACAATTTTAAATGATTTCTATGTTCGAAAATTCAACTAAAAATTTTGTTAAAATTACTTATAAACTTTTAAAAATTACCAATGATAACAAAGTTAAATCATAATTTTATTTTTGGTAAACTATCGATGAATGAAATGTAACGAAACTAATTTTTTAGTTAAATTAACTTTATTATATGTAAATTGGTCATTTATATATGTTTTACATTAATAACAAATAAATCTATTTATTATTATATTTATTAAATAATTATTTATTATTTATATTATAATTAAAAAATATAAACATAAGAGCTTTATGAAAGTCACAGTACCAGTATTAAAGATTAAAGAAACAAATTATAATCGTTTGACTTTTTTTTGATACATCAGCTGCTATTTGGTCACTTTTTCAAATTACTATGCTTATGACATTTACATGTTCATCACTGTTTTTCCAATATATTGTCTAAAAAGGCTTTACATCAGGAGTTAAAGTTGTATGAATGGATGTGACCCGGATTTATTTGTTTAATATAATGATAAGACAAAGCTTCTGATTGTTATACATTACACCTCAAGTCGACTCACAAACCTCCTCGTGGTGGTCCCTGAGCGATATTCTATGCTTGTATAATGTAAATCCATTAAAATTGTTCCCGAGTATCTGCCTATAGTTCGTATGTTGCCTGACACAAAGGTTGCTTGATATTACTGACCATAATTTGAATTTATTTTGCTAAAATATAAAATTAGTTTATTTATTTAAATATTGATTTAATTTAATTTGAAAAAATATATACCAGTTTGTACAAAAAATATTTTGAATTGTCAACAAAATTAAAAAATGTGTAAAAATTATTTCGAAGATAATACCTTATTCCAATAGTTGTATTAACATGGATTTTAGGTAAAATGTATTGTATAAATTACCTATTAGCATGGATAATAAAACTTAGTTTTTTACTTCCATATAAAAAAATTACCTATGAAAGCTTAGTTAATATGCCCTCGAATATTTTTTTGTGTGTATCTCAGTTTCTTCTTTGTACTCAAATTCGTAAGTACCGATGTCAATATCACGCCGCTTGAATTCATCTATTAGCCTTTTTGCAATTCTGCTTTGTTACCTGCTGTTGGTAGCTCCAACTTACTCAATTCTTTCTTGAGTTGTTCAACTTTCAGTTCTTCAAACTTCATGTTTATTAATTTGCAATCCCACTTCTGACACCAATTGTTACGTTTTAACCTTTTCAAAACATTTGGTTTATTTCCTTTAAATAAACCGGATACTTTTGATTGCAAATAAAAGCCGTTTAGTAGTTTGAAAATTGTAACAACTCTTTATTTATTTAAAATATACAACAACAGAATTAAATAGTCACTCAATGTTTTTTTATACACGTTTATAAATTCTCAGAAATACAGAAACTTTATAATGTATAAGAATTCACTTGAAAAATACAGCACACTTTAAGGCACTTAGTTGATGTTAATTCAAATAGCGTCTCTGATAAACTGACTAACAACTGCAACCTCTGCCACTATTTATAACACTGCCATCTGCACTCTAGATTGCTCTTTAACTGTCAAAGTTCGAATATTCTAGATCATACGTCATCTGTATTGTACTTTCTACAATGTTCTTTATATATTCGAATTCAAACAGCGTTGCCAACTTACGATCAATGGTCAACTGAAAGCTTTTATGTTACAGTTTGCTATTACAGCACTGTTATTTGAAAGCATTATGCTACTTTTAAATCAGCCCTTAAAATCGTTATATTTGAATTCAAGTACAATTTCGTAACAATATTATAAACCATAATAACAAAAACATTAAAAATTCATAGGAAAAAAGTCTACATACAGCAACCAACAAATAAATATTATTTCAAAATTTTATATAAAATTAAAAAAAAATAACTCTTTATACTTGGTTGGTACACCTTGGGCATCAATAAGACGACGGTGCATTAATTTCACCAAATTCTCTGTAATACAGGGTGTTTTTCGGCTTATGCTCGAGTAAGAGCGATTTTTAATGTTTCAAGGCAACTGATGTCATATTTTCGCACAAATTTTTACAAAACGTCCCATATGTGCTCTATTGGGTTTAAGTCTGGCGACTGGGGTGGTGAATATAGTAGCTGTCTTGGGGCATAATAAAGAAGCCAGTCTCGAACAATGTGCGCAGTATGCTTAGGGTCGTTATCTTGCTGGAAAATCCATTGATTTCCCAGACCCAAACTATCAACAAATGCCTTAATATTTTGTTCCAATATGTTTTTATATTGATAGCGGTCCATGTTACGCACGGCAAAAACCAAACGACCCACTCCAGATGACGTCATGGCACCCCAAACCATAACTTTGCCTCCACCATGTTTGACTATAGGTACAATATTCTTTGGATCAAGAGCAGTGTTTGGTTTTCTCCAAACTTTGGATCGGACATCACTTACGAAAATATTATACTTACTTTCGTCGGCGAATACAATACAATTCCCAAAATCCATACCCTTGTCCATATGAGCTTCAGCAAACTCTAGCCAAAGTTTATGTTTCTTCGCTAAAATGAGTGGTTTTTTGCGTGATGTTCTGCTATTAAATCCATTGTCATGTAAAATGTTTATAATTTTTCGTGAAGTAACAATGTTATTGGAACATTTATCGATCTGTTCCGCAAATTTTGGAGCGCTTATTTTCGAATCCTGGTTCACTACTTTCAAAATACTGGTAACATCATAGGTTTGCCAGATCTTGGATTATTTTCGGTTCTATTGGTGTTATTATAATGTTTTATGATCGTCTGTACAGTAGCTGACTTAATTTTGTTGTCTTAGCAATTTCTCCATAAAATTTATTTTCCTTTCGGAGATTTACGACCATATTCCGAACTGGAATATGAACCCCTTTTTCAATTTGCCATTTTCAAGGATAAAAATTGTACTGAGTCTACTTTATTAATTTACTTTGATTATAACGTTTTATTCAAGACGTATTTAACAAGGTGACAGCAGTGGCGAATTAAAATAAATACAGGCGAATTCACTTATTTTTTATATATAGAGTTTGACATACGGGCGTACAGGCGAATATTTTTTATATATGAAGTTTGACATTTGTGCGTGCTATTTCTATAATCAGCTGTGCTGCCGATTGCACCTTGGTTTTATTCAAGGCGTATTAACAAGGTGAGTGCATATTAACAAGGTGAGATGTTATTTACATTTGTTATTGTAAATAACATAATATTTTAATTCGCCTTGATTTTGACATTTACCCTACATTTTAACAAAAACAAATTGCCTGTTGTTTTTGCATTGTTGTATTTGTTGCCGGGACGCACTCACCTTATTAATACGCCTTGGTTTTATTGAAATCCCATTATATTTTCTTTTTCACAACCCGCAAAAATTAATTTTTGTACCAAACCACTGGCACCGGCGAGTATATCCCAGCCGAGAGCGAAAACGTGTCGTTACACTGCGAATAGGTTCACTGTATCGTATGAAGATAAAAACTCATATACAAGTAAATATGGATATATTTTAAGTAAGAGTAAACTTTTGTTTTAATATTTCTCAAAATATGTTAATTTTGTTCGTTAATGGCCTGGCGATTTTTTATATCTCATTAGAACGACAATTACGTACATATTTCGATTCTTTTAAATTAAATTGCAAAAGTAATTACTTAATAGCAAAATTTTTTTAAAAAAAGCATTTTTCCCCTTCTAAATGCACCTCAAAACTAAATCGAAAGTCGGCACGGGTTGCCCTTCTTAAATGTTCTATTCTATTAAATGTTCCAAATAAGATTGTTAAGCTCATTTTGTTATATCAGTGACGAAGAATATACTTGGTCAGGCCATTAGCTTCAATATAACATGCCATCGTTAAAATTGAGCCTGATTTTCTATGAAACGAATAACAAATTTCGATGATATTGTTACGAAATTGTTCTTGAATTCAAATATAACGATTTTAAGGGCTGATTTAAAAGTAGCATAATGCTTTCAAATAACAGTGCTGTAATGGCAGACTGTAACATATCTGTGGGCATTGTTAAATAAAAGCTTTCAGTTGATTTGATCGTAAGTTGGCAACGCTGTATTCGAATATTCAGTTAAAGAACATTGTAGAAAGTACACCACAGATGACGTATGACCTAGAATATTCGAACTTTGCCAGTTAAAGAGCTTTCTAGATGGTAATGCAGTGTTATAAATAGTGGCAGAGGTTGCAGTCGTGAGTGAGTTTATCAGAGACGCTTTTCGAATAAACATCATCTAAGTGCCTTAAAGTGTGTTGTGTTTTTCAAGTAAATTCGTGTACATTATAAATTGTGTCTATAAATTCTGAGAATTTATAAACGTGTATAAAAAACATTGAGTGGCTATTTAATTCTGTTGTTGTTGTACATTTTAAAGAAATAAAGAGTTGTTACAATTTTCAAACTACTAAACGGCTTTTATTTGCAATCAAAAGTATCCGGTTTATTTAAAGCTGGCCACACACGGATGATTTGTTAGTCCGATTTGTTCGTGTTCGACTAGTTAATGGGGCTGTGCGCGAACAAAATCACAAGTAATTGAAAATTTTCAATCACAAATCAGGCGAACAAATCATTCCGTGTGTGGCCAGCTTAAAGGAAATAAACCAGCGTTTTGAAATGGGATTGCAAATTAATAAGCATGAAGTTTGAGGAACTAAAAGTTGAACAACTCAAGAAAGAATTGAGTAAGTTGGAGCTATCAACAGCAGGTAACAAAGCAGAATTGCAGAAGAGGCTCATAGATGAATTCAAGCGGCGTGATATTGATATCGGAACTTACGAGTTCGAGTATAAGGAAGAAATGGAAGTTTCTACGCGTTCAGCAACAAGCAGCATGGATTTAAGCACAATGTTTGCGGCTATGATGGAAAAGATGGAAGGAATGCAAATGAAACTTCAAGAAACTTCTAAAGTAAACAACGAGAAACTTCTTGCGGAAGTTAAAGAATAAAATAAAATAATGGAAATGAAATTTGAAGAAACTTCTAGAGCCACAGACGAGAAGCTTCGGCAAATATCGGAAGTTATAAACAGCAGAGTGGATGGCATTGAGAAAAAGGTGTCCGACTTAGAAAGCTGTTTAGAAATACAAGCCATAGACGTCAATAAAAAACTCTCCGACTTAGAGATTGGTGTCGACAATAAACTGCACGATCTGCAAATAAAAGTTAATAATCTTCAATGCCAAGATGGACCGGTTCGAGTTATTTCAGAAGCATCTAGCAGAATAAAGGCCCCTAGTTTTGATGGCAGCACACCATTTAATGTTTTCAAGTTCCAGTTCGATACAGTTGCCATTAGAAACATGTGGAACAATGAAGAAAAAGCTATAGAATTGATATTGGCCTTAAAAGGGAATGCCGCAGTAGTTCTTGAAAGCGTGCCAGCAAGCAACAGAAATTGTTATGATGACATAATGGAGGCGCTACAACGTAAGTACGGTAGCGAGCATAAGAAAGAATTATACCGAATGGAATTGCGTGGTAGAGTGCAGAATGCCAATGAGACGCTACAAGATTTTGCGATGGAAATCGAGCGTTTGCTACAGCTTATTTATCCTGGGGAGAACCATCCGATTTTGGAGCATTTGAAGATAGAGGCATTTGTGAATGGTATTCGCGATCCAGAGATAAAATATGCGGTATGTGCCACACCAAAGTCATCATACTTTGAAACCGTCTCATTCGCGCTGGTACAAGAAACTGCAAAGATAATTTCAAAACCCCAGGTGTGTAATGTGCGGAAAATCGAGGTTGTCGCTGAAAATGATAGAAGTATGGTCAACGAATTAAAGGAATTAATAGAGGCAGTTTTAGAGGCATTAAGTAAGAGACAAACTAGAGCCAAAGTTAAATGTTATAACTGTGGAAAAATGGGTCACATTCAGCGAAACTGCAGAGCACCAATAAAGCGAATCAGATATGTTTCAGCATCAAGAAATAACCAGCTGGCGAATCATCAAGCATTACAGGAGCCACCTTTAAAGCGAGATTGCACTGAGGGACAGGATCTGACACCCACACCTGATGGCCCTACCATCTCCATATCAGTACTGCAGCAGGAAAATAACAATCTTACTGCTAGTGGGTACATCAACGGTCGGAAGCACATCCTTACTATGGACACGGGAGCGTCGCAGTCTATCATCAGAACAGATTTAGTAAAGAAATCGATGGAACCAATTTGCAATGTAAGTCTACGCACCGCTACTGGAGAGCGTGTCACTGTCCATGGTAAAGTTAATGTGAAACTAACTATTGGTGGTATTAGCGTAAATCATGTCTTTGTTGTTGCCGATATTGTGGACGAAGTAATCATTGGTGCAGACTTCATGATTAATCACAGCATTACTTTGGATATGGGACAAAAAGTCATGAATTGGCGAAATGTTAAAATACCCCTTGACGTCGGATATGAGAGCAAGTCTCAAGTAAGAAAGTTAGTTTTCGTTGAGCACAAAAGGTTGCCACCGCAGTCAGAGGATTTGGTGTGGGCCCGTGAGGAAGTGGAGGATTGTATAGACATTGGTTTGTTGGTGTTGGAACCAGCGGATGTGAGAAGTGGCCATGTAACAATGGAGGCCCTCGTTGAACAGTGCAACGACAGAATGGTTCCTGTTGGAGTGATAGGTCTGTCCCGCAGAGAAAAGATCATCAGGCCGGGTTCCAAGATGGGTGAAGGTGCTTCAGCAGAAAAAGAAATGCATGAACTCGTTCGGAGCCGAATTGAAATGATAAATGACCAAATGAAAACCAGATATAGCTCAAACGTAATAAGGGTTTGTCATCCAAATTAAGGAATCACTGCAAAGGACCACATAGGGTGGTTAAGAAATTGGACGACATGGATTATAGAATACGGAAATGTGGAAGACCGATATCGGGAATTAAAGTTGAACATCTGAAACGTCTAGCCGCCTATGGGAGAAGTGAATCTATGTCTATTCGGGACGAACAGGCTTAAGCGGGGGGCAGTGTTACGAAATTGTACTTGAATTCAAATATAACGATTTTAAGGGCTGATTTAAAAGTAGCATAATGCTTTCAAATAACAATGCTGTAATGGCAGACTGTAACATATCTGTGGGCATTGTTAAATAAAAGCTTTCAGTTGATTTGATCGTAAGTTGGCAACGCTGTATTCGAATATTCAGTTAAAGAACATTGTAGAAAGTACACCACAGATGGCGTATGACCTAGAATATTCGAACTTTGACATTTAAAGAGCTTTCTAGATGGTAATGCAGTGTTATAAATAGTGGCAGAGGTTGCAGTCGTGTGTGAGTTTATCAGAGACGCTTTTCGAATAAACATCATCTAAGTGCCTTAAAGTGTGTTGTGTTTTTCAAGTAAATTCGTGTAGATTATAAATTGTGTCTATAAATTCTGACAATTTATAAACGTGTATAAAAAACATTGAGTGGCTATTTAATTATGTTGTTGTTGTACATTTTAAAGAAATAAAGAGTTGTTACAATTTTCAAACTACTAAACGGCTTTTATTTGCAATCAAAAGTATCCGGTTTATTTAAAGGAAATAAACCAGCGTTTTGAAAAGGTTAAAACGTAACAATATCTTACACACACTCTGTTTTATTTAAATTTAAAGATAGGAAGCGCTTAATGAAAAACTTTATTAGTACCAATAAATTAAACTATAGTAAACTTTGTTCTGAAACTTATTAGTTTATTTATCTTAGATCTATGGAATTTATTTATGGAGCGTATCGCAACACATATTACTTACTCAATGTTTTGTCCCAGAGTTAATCTTTTTAATATTAAGGACATATTGACCAGATAAGTCAGATTTGGTATTTGCGTTTTTAATATATTTATCTATACATACATATCGCAAACCCAGTTCAAAAGTGACACAACTCAAAATTTAAATTTTTCAGAAATCGAAAATAAATATATACCAATTGAAACATAATGAAATACATTAGCGTTTTTTTAGCAACAGTTAACAACAACAGAATACACTGATATATTTTGTATAGATAAACAAGTGTATTGTGCATAGTTTAAGCGTAAAATTAATTTTTTGGGTTTATATAACCCGACAAATTAATTTTGAGTTGTGTCACTTTTGAACTGGGTGTGTGATATGAAATAAGTTTATTAGTATTATTCATATAAGGTAGACAAATTTCTAGATGTACATTTATTTATCATTTCTTTGTGCTTTTTGCAAATAACTATACAAAACTATTTTGTAATAAAAATATAATTTGCTAATTTAATTTTTTATTTATTTTTATATTGTTGTATTTCTACTATGCATTAATATGTGTCTGTTTATTCTTTATAAAATCCATACATTTATTCTTAATCCGTTTCAATCCAATCGGCACTTCCCCAGTTTGGTAGCATGGTTTCATATTCCCATCCAGGACCCTAGAAAAAATAAACAGTAAGCAGAACTTTGTTATACTATGTATATTATATGCAAACTAATTGAAATATATTAACATTAAACAATTACAAGAGATTTGTTGGACTAACATATCGTCTCCTTAATAAAAGAATAGTGTATAATTTTTTTGGCCATTTCGAAATAATTGAGTTTAAAATGTTTGTGTTAGTAGACATCTAGAACAAAAGTAATATTTCAATTGATCTTTTGACCCACTTTGTGGAAGTAGAATTTCACCAAATTTTGACCATATATAGAATCAGATATGTAGATTCTTATTATCCAAAAATAATGGTGTAGTCGCTTATACACTATTGATTTATTGAGGGGACGATATATTCCATATTGTGATGTTACACTCATAAAGTGAACATTTTTCAAACATTTTGAAAAAAAAAACCTAAAGAATTTATATTACATCCGTATTTGTATTTCCTATGTAAAATAAGTATTTTTTAAATTACTTAAATTTTACATTAAAAATATTATGTAAAATAAGTATTTTTTAAAATCAATTATCTATATACATATGGGGCATTTCACGTCAAGTGAACCAACTTTTGACCCTAATAAAAGATTTTAGACTCATTCATTAAAACGTACTACCTATATGATCTTAAAAAACTATTTATTGTCATTCTGAAGACATACGGAAATCAGTTTTTTAGAAACAGCGTTAAAGTTAAGACGTGTGTTATTTACATAAATACTTACAAAATTCAAAATGTCTACGACTTCTAAAAAGGCTAAGGTTGAAAATGAAATTTATTCGTCTTTTTGTTTTAATCCCTTTAACAAAATGAAGCACAGATCATCAGATAAGCGAAATATTTCCGACGGCTTATTAAAAAAATTCCCTACGCTGTCAAAACGATTGAAAATTTGTGGATCATGCAGGAAAGAACTCGGAAAGTTGAACGAATTACCGAAGTTGAAGTTATTCCAGATGAAGACAAAAGTAATTCCGAGAATGAAGACAGAACTGTTGATGATGATGGTTATTCTAACTTTTCAAATTCAACGAATGAGTGTCGAAACCAATACCATAAGGATGCAGTAGAAGTTCTTGAACAAATAAAAGAGAAATACAAAACGTCACAGAGTGAAGCTGAAAGAATTCAACTTCTCACGCTTGCTCCAAGAACATGGAGTTCTGCAAAAACAATGACTGAGTTTGGAACGTCTCAACGAAAAGCAAGAATTGCTAAACAATTGGTTGCTGAGCATGGGATTCTCACACTCCCAAACAAAAAGAAGGGAAAAACTTTGGAGTGCGATACTAAATCTCTAATAACTCAGTTTTATCAGCGAGATGATATGAGTCGCCTGATGCCAGGGATGAAAGACTGGATGTCTGTACGAATCGATGGCAAGAAAGTTCAAATGCAGAAGAGAATGGTTCTCTGTAACCTAAATGAATTATTCGCAACATTTCAATCTGAATACGAGGATGTCAAAATTGGATTCACAAAATTTACACAACTGAGGCCAAAACATTGCGTTTTGGCAGGAAGCAGCGGAACTCACACAGTATGTGTTTGTATTTACCATGAAAATGTTAAATTGATGTTGAAGGAAATCAACTTAAATTACTTAAAAGATGATTCATCAGAAGATTTACACCATAAATTGACTATGTGCCCTAATGCTACAACTTCTTGCCACTTAGGTGAATGTTCGAATTGCCCGGAAACCACATCCATCAAAGAAAATTTAATCAACTCTTTTGATCGAGAATGTATTGAGGAGTTAAAATTTGAATCTTGGCTTCAGACTGAAAGATGCACACTGAAAACCATAATTTTAAATGTGGATGATTTTGTGGAAGAACTGTGTAGAGGATTGCTAAATTTGAGAACCCATGACTTTTTAGTCAAAGAGCAGTGGTCATTCTTCAAGGACTTGAAAACACATTTGAAGTCTGGTGAATTCATTATTTCATTTGATTTCGCAGAGAACTATAAATATGTTCTTCAGGATTCCATACAAGCATTCCACTTCAATAACGACCAAGCAACTATATTCACAGTAGTTATTTACTACATGAAAGAAGAAAACCTGGAACACAAAAGTATGGCAATCATATCCGACGATTTAAAACATGACACCGTTGCAGTTTATGAGTACCAGAAGATAATACTAAATTATCTAAAATCAAAATTTACAGTAGAAAAGGTATACTACGTTTCGGACGGAGCTCGTCAACATTTTAAAAACAAAAGTAGCTTCGCAAATCTTACAGCTCATGAAAAAGATTTTGGAATGCCAGCTGAGTGGCATTTTCATCCTACTGCTCATGGTAAAGGAGCATGTGATGGTATTGGAGCAAACCTCAAAAGAAATGCAGCGAAGTATAGCCTCCAGTGCTCTCATCAAGATCGCATCTTAGATGCGACTGCTTTATTCCATTGGGCAAAGAATTATTGTAAAGAAACTAAAATAGTTTTTAGTAGCAAAGATGATCATGAGGAAACATTGAAAACACTAAAGAGCAGATTCCATGCTGCGGTAACAATCGATGGCACTGCTCAATACCATGCTTTCATACCGCTTGTCGATGGAAGACTCAAATTAAAAAAGTTTTCTGCATCTACTCAATGCGATTTCTTTCCAAAGCCAAAAAAGAAGCCAGCATCGAAATCAGTAGCTGAATCTAATAACGCCAAGAAAGGATTGACAAAAAAAAAGCAGCTAATAAAGGTGACAAATAAGGAGGATAAAAGTATGGATATTTGAAAATTTAAAAACTTCATAAATTAAGTGTAAAAATAGTTATTATATAAATTGATCTATTGTGATTAAGATTAAATTTTACTAAATTATTCATCTTTTTATTATTATTATTAAATTAATTATTATTACAAATAAATAACAAAATTAAATTATTCAACATTTCCATAGAAAAAGAGTGATTTTTATTCCTGAGGTTAACATATTATGAGTATTACAGTATCGAGGCTATGAAATTTTAGTTGGGTATGTTACATACCATCGGAAAGGCTAATGTGTCTAGTTTCTCTGCGTAAGTTTAATTTTTAAGGTTTACACACAAATATGAAAAAAATTAAAATAGTGCAAATTTAAAAACCTTTGTCTTGAGTTACAAAACATTTATTTTGATAGATATCCCACTCGCATCCCACTAAGCGACCAAAAAGGTTTTAAAGGAAAAGACCTAAGCTTTCTTTTGAGAAAAAAAAATTAATAAAAAAAAAGAGTCCATTTTGGAAAAAAAAAGTCAAAAACGTTTTTGATTTTTCAAAAAAAAGTAAAAAATTGTATGTCTTGAGTTACAAAACATTTTTTTTATAGATATCCCACTCGCATCCCACTAAGCGACAAAAAGGGTGTTAAAGGAAAACACATAGGCTTTCTTCTGAGCAAAAAAAAAAATTAAAAAATGGGTCCATTTTTTTAAAAAAAGTCAACAAAGTTTTTGATTTTGCAAAAAAATTCAAAAATTTTAAATCTTGAGTTACAAAATATTTTTTTTGATAGATATCCCACTCGCATCCCACTAAGCGACCATATAGGTCGCTTAGGAAAAGACCTAAGCTTTCTTAAAAAAAAATAAAAAAAAAATAAAAAGGGCCCATTTTGAAAAAAAAGTCAAAAATATTTTTGATTTAAAAAAAAAAAATCAAAAATATTTTATTAAATTTTTTTAATTTTTTTTCGAAAGATTGCATAAATAGCTATCTAAACTATTTGGGACACATTTTGCTAAGAACAATAGGTAATAAGTTATATGGATAAAAAAAAAACACCTGTTTGGCCAAAATGTCAAATGTTGACCTCCTATAACTCAGAGAGTTCTTGACCGATCTTGTTGAAAAATGGTGTCCAAATTACTATCCAATAGAACTAACATTGGTGCAAATTTCATCGCGATCGGAAGACATCGATTTCAAAAGTTGGTTCACTTGACGTGAAATGCCCCATATATAAAAATGAAATGGTCCATGTATGTAATGCCAACACGTGAGAACGGCTGGAGCAATTTGGCTGATTTTTTTCGGGTAAAAGTCGGACATTTTTTTTTGAGCCCAGTCAACTGTAATAAAAAAGCTCCCTAAGGTATGCAGTACAAATTTAGATATTTTATTTGCAAATAAATAAGAACAGGCAGGTGTATGTGGGTTGGAGAAACTTGACGAACTAATATTAGTAAAAGCTACCGGGCGAAGCCGGGGCGCTCAACTAGTTAAATATAAAATTCGTTTACACAGACAATATAAAATACTGATAATGATTAAAATTAAATAATAGTGTTGTTGTCCATACTTTATATGTATATAACACATATGTATAGGAGAATCCATATCAAAACGGACAGAAAACTGTTATTTTCGGATTTTAAATCTTCGATATTAATAAAATTTACCACACATATTCCAAAGGGTTCCTCAAATCAATGATTTTTTCATCGGAAACCCATTTCATTACAAAAATATCGCGACTTGAAAAATTTGTTAAAATTGTCTGAAATTATATACACATAATTGCCCATAACTTTGAAACTACTCAAAGACCAGCATAATTTTGTACTCCATTTTAAAGCCAAATATATTGTCCTCCGATCTAGACAATTTTAACAACTTTTTCAATTTTCAAATCGCGATATTTTTTAAGATCGGAATGCGTTTCCATTGAAAAGTCACTGATTGGATATATTATGTAAGTGGTAAATTTCATTAAAATCGGAGATGCTGTCCGCTTTCACATGGATCTTCCCACATTTTTCTTACATTTGTTTAAGACATTTGAGATTTTGGCATTGATTCTACATTTTACAATATCAAAATCTTGTATTTCATCTTATTGAATACGCTTTGGACTAGTTCACATAAATAGAAAAGTATTTTGTCAGTGCAATATATGTATGTGCATTAGACCTGCCCTTTTGCTTTGGTTGGGTCTCATTTTGTTCTTCAGTATCTAAAACTAACTTATGCAAAAATTTAAAGCAAAATTGCAACATGTTTGAAAAACAAAAAAAAAGTTATTATTTTGCAACTTTCAATCGATTTCCGGTATGTGTCTTCATAGGATTGAGTTCGAATCATGCATCAGCTAGCCTAGGAAATAAGATCCAAAGTAAATATATTTTTTAAGGGCAGATTTAAAGTAAATATCGCACTTAATCAACAAGAGGGTATTAACTCAAAATTTTAAAATTTTCAGTAGAGTTCAAAAACTGTTTGTGGTTACATTTTAAGAGAATTTGAAAATCCGAATACATCACAGTAAGAAAATTCCATTTGAAAATATATTTACATTAAGGGTATTCATTTAAAAAAAAATGGAAAATTACACTCTGATTTTTTATACTTTTAGACAACAAACATAAAGAAAAAAAATCCATTTTTTGAAATGAATAAGAAGGGCACACTTAGAAAGGTGACTGCGATGAAACAGCTGATTATTTTTTTATTCAGTTTGAATTGTCAATTCACTTGTGGTTGTTGTGGCGAAAAATACAATAAACCCAAAAGCAAAAACAACAACAGGCAACTTTGACAGTTCACCTACTTTTTAACAAAAACAAAGTACCTGTTGTTTTTGTATTGTTGTAGTGATGCAGTCACCTTTCTAAGTGTGCCCTGTGAATAAGGGTTTTTCTTTTAAATTATTTCAATTGCACAAAAAATCTATTTTATGTGTTAATACCACTTTTCTTAAACTTCTCGATGTTTTTTTTGTATTATTTTATCAACAAAACAGTATCAACTCAAAATACAAACAAATTTAAATAAAACAATTTGATTACTTTCAACTTGAATACAGGCTCAAATCAAAATACTTAATACCTTTTTTATGAAAATATACGATGCATTTTGAACTTTTGCATTAACTCAAAATAATACCTTTTTGTTGATATAACGGTCACTACCCTCTTCAATTTGTAAATTATGTATATTTTCATTGAAATTTGTTTTTTTATTGAAAAAAAAAAAAAAAAAAACGGAAAATAACTTTAATTACACACCTTATATTTCCATGCATGCAAATACATAACAAGGTCCTTTGGTTTCGGATCTCTGTAGCGAACTTTACATTCATAACAGTGTTTATCTGAAGTCATTTTTTCAGCATTGAATGCCATGTCTGGAGCCTCGTGACCAGTTTGTGTAGCAACTGTTACCTGTAATATTGGATTAAATAATAAAGAAAAATATATAAATAAACATATAGAAAATTTTTAAACATTCACAAAGCCACCCACTTCTACCTTGATGTGAGAATATGAATCATTTTTCTCATACACTTCATTGCTATTGTTAGTATCGGCAATTGTAAGATTGCTAATGTCTGAAGCATGCGTAATTTTAACTAGTTCCACTTCATTTACATTTTTCAGAAGTTGTGCAGCAGGGTCCGCAAGACGTGGACTGTTGGGGCATGTTGGTGAAGTTTCACGAGATGTAATTTCCGAATCGTCATCACTTAAAACATGTCCTTTAAATGCGTACAAAAATTAAATTATTCATACGGCATTAATTGATTAAAATGTATTTTATATATACCTTTTGTTTCGCTTCCTAAGCTTATAGTGTCAACATCACAGTCTCCTTTAATAGTTTTAAACATTGATATATCAGAGTCACCATCGATACCCAACCAATTTTCAGCATTATGAATATTGATTAAATCACGCACTAGCTCTTCGTCAGTTTTACCACCAATATCACCACCTTGGCCTTTAAGGGGTCCAAACACTTCATGATTATACAAAGGATCGTTAACAACAGGAAATCCTAAAAGATAAGTAGAAATATATATTTATTTTAAAATAATTATGGTGTGTGGTTGTAAACTTCAAAGATAATTTTAAATTAAAAACACATACTAAACAGAGAAGATTTGTGGAATCAAAAATGTGTTAGATAATAATTGTATTCCGGACCGATATCTTCCTCCTTAGGGTATCACAAAGGGACCAATTCATGGACCCAAGTGAGTTGGTAAATACTGGCTGCCTTCTTAACCTAGCCTAAACATGTCGTCACTTTCCATTCGAAGTGAAGTGTGTTGCGTTTGTATGAATGGGAGCTATTTCTAAACTGCTCCATACTCCGTGCAACAAAGCAGAATTGGGTGTTCTTTAAAAAAATTAAATCACATAAGTAGCAGTCAGTTAAAATTGTGATTGTGATTACTAAAAATGTCATCACTTATTAGTTTAAATTTCAATTTAGTATTACAAAATTGAATGAGGAAGCCTACTTCCTAAGCAATTGTACATTACGATTCATTATAAATGCCTTTCTAAATTCGTCAATAATTAAACACTTAAAAATATCACACAAAACTGTTTTTAAATATGATTTGGGAATTTAAATATTTAACATCAATTTAAAATGTTATAAGATTAAAGAGTTTTTAGATTAAATATAGAAATAAATAAGAAATTAAATATACCTTTGTTTTATTAAAATGTATTGTACATTTGACTTTTTTTCTATACTTTTTTAAAATATCTTCCACAATGCATATACCAAAAAATTGGTTTCACCACTGATAGAACGTAGTCGATTAATCAAACTTGCATTGGTTCTATGCAATCATTCAAATGAAGAGTCGTATATTTAAATATTTGCATAAACAAACAATCTCCAATGACACCGACTTCATCATCAGATGAACACCTGAATGACCTACTTCATTGAATTATTGTTTATTTATTATCAGATTTTGATGAAAATTCAGAGAAATATGGTAATATATCACATATTGAAATTGGAGTTTTAAAAATTGTATAAAATACAATTAATAACTCAAAATTTTTTCAAATTCAGTATCAGTACAATATTGCCTTTGTATATCACTAATTTATATGTTTGTAAAGTACTTTTGAAAATTGTTTTATTGTATAAAAAACTATTTTTTTAACAATCATACCGATTAAGAAATGTTTTGATATTTCATTACCTTTAGTACTAAAAATTATAATTCTAAAAAATTCACTAGCATTAAGTGATAATTATATTATTTTACATTAGCAATGTTCCCAAATAATGCCAATGAAACATCAATGCCCATCAAGCTTATTTTGTAACCCTCTTATTCATAATGAATTTTTAATTTTATAAAAGGTTTATAAAACAGATTTTCCATACAAAATTTGTTTTATAAACCTGTAATAATGTGCTGTTTTTCTATAGCAAACGATTGCTTTGAGTGGAAATTTTACATGTGTTTTGGTTTTGTTACAATAACAAAACACATGTTAAATTTCCACTCAAAGTACTTGTTTGGATTGGAAAAACAGCACATAAATTTAAAAAATTGATTATGAACAAGGCCTTAAGTATTTACATTATGTATGTGAAAATTAGCTTATATAATAAACAGTTTTAAAACTTACCTAGATATTGTAAGTGGACACGAATTTGATGCATACGTCCTGTTAGTGGTTTGCACAATACAACACTTGTTTTTCCATTGTAAGAAATTTTCTGAAATGTTGTTGTACAATCCTTGCCCTTTGGTGACACTTTACAGACTCCAATTTTATAGCTAACAACTTCAATTGGTTCGTTGCATTCGATAACTCCCCTGTGAACAATTTAATTTTACATTCAAAAGACAAGTTTATAAAACAAACGAAATCAAATACATTCAACTGCAATGCATTAGAGAACAACAAATTTAATGGAATAATTAAATAGAATTCACATTTTATATGTTGATAGCAAAATAGTGTGTTTATATGTATGTATAATGTGCTTTTAATTAGAAAGAGCAATAATTACATACATACATATCTCCCAATTACTTCAAGACTGTCATAAATAAAAAAAAATAATAAATTTTTTAGTATACTCTCACCTATGCTAAAAATATAAAGATATTCTCCTCTCAAGTGGTGAGTATACAATATATTGATATCCATTTTCTACAAAAGCATGATAAAATGATAATTCTACATCATTAACTCAATAAAACCGTTTTTGATTTATGACAGTCTTGAATTAAATGAGCGATATATACTTATAAATATGTAAGTACACAGGTACATATGTATATGCATGTAATAACTCAGCAAAAACATTATTTACCTAAGCCAGCAAGTAGTAAGTATTACACCTAATGAAAAACTACTTATAATTTGGCCGAAAAACTAATTACTGTGTGCTACACAACATATAACAATTCTGTTTTGTTGCAGTCCATAGAGTACGGAAATACGCGTACTTGGATGTAGTTTATTTTAGTGAAATAACGATATTCTTAAAGTTACAATATTAAAAAAAAATCGTAAGTTTCCAAGCTGTAGAAAAGTAAGTACCATTCTGCTAAATAAATTAATATGATGTGTAACGTTTACTCATTACAAAGTAATGTAATACATAAGTAGTTTTGGCTGTGAAATAAGTGAATTAGCATGTAGTATATTTATGATTCCTAATGCAGCATTGTCAATTTTACAAAATAGAAATACTTACTCTGGAAATTCACCTTCCACACGACAAATATACTCCTTTTGCACTTGCCTATTGCGGATTTGATGTTCCATTTGTCGTGCTTTTTTGGGACTGCGGCCAAATAAGAGAAGACCTGAAGTAAGACGATCTAAGCGATGTATTGTACGTAAATTCTTCAAATTATATTCTTTGGCCAATATAAAAACTACAGTGTTATGCCGATATCTGCCACATGGATGAACCTTTAAAGTAGATTTTTATATACAAAATTATTTTCATATTTGTATTACAAAATGCAGTGCATGTTTTATAACTAAAACCTAAAGTAAGTAAATAGGATAGAAATAGGCATTAAGCACACAATACAATGTGCAGTGTTATCGCATTGGAATGTTGCAAAGATAACACAGAACATTTTTAAATTGACCTTGATCAGACATTATTTATTCTATATAAATTTTATTCATGAAACTCATTTATTAATTTTAATTTAAGAAAATTAATAATATAATACAAATGGAATGAATGAAGGTTGGAATAAAATATTCAGACTTATTACGAGTATCGTAGTCATTGGCGTTGTCGTAATCCTTTTTATTTGGTATTATTTAAATTTTTCGACAACGACAAAGTAAAATATATAGAAATGTTGTGGTATTCGAAAATCGTAATACCAATTTAAAAAAAGACTTATTTTCGACCATGACAACGGCAACTACATTCGCCATAAGACTGATTACTTATGTGTAAATGTATCCGTCTTTGGAATTTACGAATTTAGTCGATGACTAGTTTTCGTTTCAGAGGTGTTACATATTTTTTTGTAAACGCATTACAATGCTATAAGTGATAGTACAACATTTTAGCAAGATTCGCAAAAATCTTTTATAAAACTATATGACGTTAATTTGGTTATTTTTTTCGTATTTTAGTAATGATAATAATTAATAACTTGTTCATAATTAAATAAAACAATAATACTCAATTCGTGAATACTGTTTTAAAGATTAAAATTTGTTTTATTTTATGATGATTTCTTCAGGGAAGTTTAAAGGAAATCGAAAAATCCATAAATAGTAATTTTTGTTAATATCCTATTGGATTATTATTTTTTTTTTCAAATTTACAATTATTATTTATATAGTATATAGGAACTGTTGGCATTTTAGGTCTACTAAGGGGTAACACAATTGGATTTAAAAATAAAATAATGTTTCGAAAAGAGTAAGTTATGTGTAGGATTTATTGGTGTGAACAATGGAACAACTTTAAATACATATGTCTGTATATGTAAGTAATAAATAGTTCAAATTTAAATCGTATGTAACTACAGTTATCAGGTATAAGTTAAGCGTTTTTATTAGAAAATCATCATAAAATAAAAAATCTAACTTTTTAAGGCAGCAACCCCCTAAACATACATATTTGTTAATTATGGTAAATAATAATAATAATGGCAGTCTTTAAGCCACTTACTGGTATAGATGCTGGTTTATTAACAACCACAATATCGTCGTCCATGTGTACTATTGTGATTGGTTGACTAGTAACTGGAACTTCATGTCTGTAAATACATATACATTTATACATATTATAAGTTTAAGTAAATATGAAATGGATGATTATATTTCATTTTTTACATATGATAATATAAATTAATTAATCATATTCTATTATTAAAATTAGAAATGTTTGGCTTAGATCTATAAATTATATATTGTTTATTCGTTAGAACATCTTCAAGTATTACATTAAATGAACAAACATATGTGCAATTATAATTACATATAGAAAAACCAGTGCAATTTGAAATATTTCTTTAATTTATTATTCACATCTTTTTATTATGCCCTTCAAAATAGAACTTATAATGTTAAATTGGTGAGTTTGTAGTTTTATAAAGTTTATATTTAGTTATAAACTCGATAATCACGACTACATTTCCAACTCATTGTGTATTCTATCCGAATTGTTATTAACTAACTCTATAACCGAATTGAATACAGCTATTTTTTTAATTTCAATTTTATTCAAATCAGTCTGAAAAATACAGCCAAATTATACTGTATGAGTTTTTATTTCGACTGCGGTTGTTTCATAATACCTTCGTTTTCAGTTTAATATTGATAATATGTAGGCGAGACTGATAAAAATTATTTTGATAAAAAAATCGGGATTACTATCGAAAGTAATGTACTGGATATACATATTAGTTGTATTGTATGGTGGGAGGCATAATACACAAGACAAAGCTCAAAGATGTGCCTCACTTGGCATGACCGCAACAATATCTACCGATTGATGGCAAATCCGTATAAATATTGTACAATTTACAACCTATTGCATCTAAGTTGTATCTCGTCCCATTATATAATGCAATACAATTTTATACAACACATAAAACATGTGTACCTCGTTTTATTTTATATAATATCGAGTATGAATGGATCAGTGATGGAAAAGTAGATACTAATATCGTATAATAATAATGATTTTGATTCAATACATTTTATTTGGAATTCAAATTTATACTATTTTTAAATTTTTAAAATTGTATTTTAATTTTGTAAAGTAAACTTGTATAATATTACATGTTAACTCTTAACGTTAGCAGCAAAACACAGATTAATTAAAATTAAAATTAATGTTTTTATTTTTACAATAAGTTTTTATCTATCAGTTTCTAATCAAAGGCTAGATATGTTTATATAACTATCTGGAGCAGCGTTTAAAATTTGGAGTTTGATATTTCACCATAAATTCTTATAGGGAAAATATTTACACTCGTTGCTCAGAGCTTATTTTTAAATATTATTAAGTCTGTTAATAATCGCAATGCAAGTATATTATATTAAAGAAATAATTCAAGGAGTATGTGATTTCCTATTTGATATTAATATTATTTAAATCAATATTTTTCTTGTCAAAATTTATAATTAGTGAAAAAAGATTTCAGAAATAACTCAACTTTAAGAGCCCATGTAATTTGTGTAATTATTGATTATGATTTTAAATTTTGTTGAACATAAATCATGAAAACTACAAGCTTTATTTAATGTCTTTTGTAAATATATTAAAAATTATAGATATTAAATAAATAAACATACAGTGTCTTATAACACACACTTATAAGACTATTAAACGTTTATGAATACAAATTTTTGAATATTTTCTTATTTACGACTTATAAAGCTGTTTCAAGTTATTCTGAATTAGACCGTGAATATTTAAATTATAATTTTAATCCATGACACAACAATATAAGGTACACTCAGTAGAAAATAAATTCTCAATTATACAATTCTTGTAACGTCAAACAAAAGAAAATATGAAAAAAAAATAAAAATCAAAGTTTGACGTTATAGGAGTAAATATTGAAAACTCTCCCTAGTGATTCTACCTTCTACAATTATTGTATCATGATTTTAATCCTTAAATCTTTTAAGTCCTCTAAAAAGGAAAAACTAAGTGAAAATGAAAAACTGAGTACGCATTTTTACTTCATTTCAAATCTAGTTTCATATATACATATATGGTATCGTTTAAGTGCAAAATTTCCAATTTGTGTAATAAATAAAAAAGGAAAATTTTTTTGTGAAATTTTGTTCATGTTTTTGTTGTATAAAAGTGTAAAAAAATCAGAGTGTAATTTTCCTTTTTTTATAAATTTTATTTGGTAAAATTGCTTTCTGAAAATGACTGTGGTTAAGTGGAAATTATAAGAATCACTATTTGAAATTTTCCATCACACGAAAATAAATAACTTTTTTTCACCAGGGATATACAAATGTTTTTATCGCATATTATGATATTAACCATATTCAAAAAACGACTTAATTGGGTATGTTTTTAATGTTTATATATGTAGCCGTGCCTTTTCCTTCCTCTTATCTCCTAAAAATTCCATCTACGTAAAACGAATATCATTTAAAATAACAATATTTCACTGTATAATTGATTAAAAAAAAGAAATACTAATACATGGTTATTGTAAAAAGAAAAACTTGTTTCTCATCGTTGAGTTTGTCTGTGTCGTATAGGTGTTACTTTAAAGTTTTAAAAATTTTATTTTTCTTCAAAGTATTTTGACCGAAACTGTATGTTTGTAGGAATCTGTTTACATACATACAAATATACACATTTTCTTAAGTATATAAATACATATTTGAATTAAATTTGATTAAAAATTCATACGTACCGATGAACAATATTTGCTAACAAATCATTGTGTTTTAGTCTGTAATCAACAGGCACTTTATCATAATTTACTGTTAAAGTTCCTGATTTGATGCAGCGTTCATACTCTTCAGCTGGATGTGCTCGAAATTCACGAGCGAATACATCTAGAATCTTTTCACCTACCCAACGTCCTTTGGTAAATGTTGTAAAAGTAAAATAATACGGATAAACCTTTCGTAATCCTTTAATCGAAAGATGATTATTAATTAATGGTCAGAAATAAATTGATAGTAATTGAACAATGTCAAAATAAATTAAAAGTTTACTAAATTTAATACCGTTTTCAATGTAGTACGATGTCTCGTGATACCGCTCATCAGTAAAGCCGGGTCTTTTAGCCTTCAAAGCCTTTGTTTCTAGTTTTGCCTGCAAATAAAATGTATTAATTATATAACAACTATCAATAGCTTGTATTATCGTTTTAAGAATTAGGTTTGAGTTGAATACATTCGCATGTTATACGAAATATTAAATAATATTTAATAATATTAAAATTTAATGTTTAAAAACTTACCTTTTTCAAATCTTTCAATTGATCGGAATCGTCAGCTTTTCTTTTTTCAGGATTCTGAATTTTTGGCTTTTCCTTATCATTGGGAGGCAATAACTGAAATGAAGAAAAAATATCAATTAAAAATAATATTATACTTTTCTAATCTTTTTTTTTTATAAAACATTCTTTTATAGAGGTCTCATGATATTTAATTATTGAAATTGTACCTAAGTTATTTTAAAACATAAACAAGTTTTTGCGCTTTCTTTCCAGTTTTAAATATTATTGGAAAAATTCAATGAAATATATCATTCGCTGCTTAAGCAGTAAGATCGTAATATTCTTAACACACGCTTTTCATTAAAACGTTTAACCCAAGTATTAGTTGACTTTTGTTTTGATCAAGTCACCTTTGTAAAGCATGTCAGTTATTATGTTTAATGTCAATTATGTTTATTTGTTGTTAATCTGATTGAAATGAGTGACCAGAAAAATGTGCGTACTAAAATTATTAATTATTATTTTCAACAAATCCCAACTTGGTCCCACAAAAAAGTTGGCCAAACAATCAAAGGTCTGCTATCAAACTGTTTCCAATGTTACTAAACAGTACCAGGAGAACTTGTCCGTTGATATAAAACCTGGTTCAGGTAGGAAAGCAATCCGGTTAGGTCAGTACTCGGACTATTTGGTACGAAAAGTCAAGGTCAATGCAGATTTAAAAGCATACAACAAGGCTCAAAAAGTTCCTGCCAGGAACTCTGCTAAAAATTTGGAGGCCAAAGACAGAGCACGGAAATTGAAGACACATTTTATACAAAAAATATACCTGCTGCATAATGGATGACGAAATGTACGTATGGAAAATTTTTCGCAGCTTCTGGGTCAATTTTTGTATGTTGCACATGCTCAAGGGAATGTTGAAGAAAAGTTTAGGACCCAAAAGTTCTTGGTATGGCAAACAATATGCGGTTGCGGCAAAAAAGCCAAACATTTGTTACAAAGGGCTCTATAAATTCCGAAATTTACATCAAGGAATGTTTACAAAAATGGATGTTTCTATTCATAAGACTTCTTAATGTGTCCACTTATTTTTGGCCTGATTTGGCATCTGTCACTACGGTAAGAATGGTCTTGAGTGGTACAAGAATAATAATGTGGTATTTGTATCAAGAGAGGCAATTCCTACAAACTGCCTTGTGTTGAGGCCAGTGGAGAGATATTGGACTCTTGTTAAAAGAAAATTGAAATTGGTAGATTTTAAACGGAAATGGACAACCTGTTCGAACAAAGTGACAAAAAGCATTATAAAAATCATAATGGAAGGGTTTTCGAAGGGTTTCATCATTAGTGATTAGAACTATAAAAATATTTTTTTTTTTGTAAATTGTAACAATAATTTCAATCAAATAAAAAAGATTTAAAACTGTAAGTTTAGTGTTTTCATTTTTATTAAGATATATGTATGTTAAAAATTTTTCGATCTCAGTCCTTAGGTAATATCATAAGGAAACCTTCTGCTCATTATGCTGTTCATAGGGGTAAAATAATACTGCAAATGAGACATTTACATCTGCATGTAAATACATATATGAGTCAACTTTTATTTCACTGCAGACATAACCACATAATTTTAATAATAAACTAATTAATGCAAATCAATATGTTGATGGATGAATTGATCAGTATTTATTTGATGAATGAATGCCTCAGAAATCATATAAATATGTACGTATGTACATATTTGTGTTCAGCATGAATTTATTAACTTATGGGAAAAAACTTTGGTCTAGACTGGCGAACACAAAACGGCCCACGCCACACCGTGCATTCATATTCTGATGATCATGAAAATAAATTTTATTAGTTTTTTTAAATTTATTAAACACTTGTTGAATAACCTATAGTTTCACACGTGATTTCAAATAAAAATAATTCAGACCACACTTTTCATAGTTTGTTGTTTTTCTATTCACAAGAAATTGAGTGATATTTTCATTTTTTTTAGTTCTAGAAAACACATAAAATTTGTTGACATATTTTGTGTATTAATAAATTTAAAGAGATGGTGTAAAGATAGGTATATAACATAAAATTATATATGAACATAGATACATTCGTACATACAATATATGACCATAGTATGTAGTACATATGTATAAGTACATACATATGTAGGTAAATACATAATTATACTTATGTATTCAAAATACATATAATATGCATACACTGAAAATAATCTATATATGACACATTTTTCTTTTAGAAACATTCATTGTCCCCTGTTTTTTTTTCTATATAAGAAAATTTCGTATTTAACCAATTATTACAGTTTCAGTCAAGTGAATTAAGGGGAAGACGGACATACCGCATCGATGGCTGAGTTGAAATACAAATTTGTGTGCAATTAAAAACATTATTTGACTAACAACTTTTTTAGTGCTCCACAATTTATGTATTACGCGTAGGTACATAATATAAGTCATGAATATTTTTTCAGTGTAGACATTAAAACAATATTTGGCAAGTTATCAAATGTTCTCCTGGTTTATATTAACTACAAAAAATAGTTGTCAATAGTAGACCAAACCATTTGCTACTTATTATACAGGGTGGTGTAGGATTAGCGGAGTTCACTATTAAGTGCGAATCATTGCAAATGCAAAATTGTATAGGTTTTTGTGTGTATTTTGTTATTGGATTACGGTAAAATTTTGCATTTGCAATGATAGTGAACTCCGCTATTATTTTTTCTTTGTTTTTTTCAGAATTTTGTTAAAAAGACTTGGGGAAAGAATAATTAATAAAGTTATGAAAAATATGTTAAAAAGAACACGAACATGTTAAAAAGAACAAAATTAATAATAATCGCATAAATAAAAAAGTTATGTCAATTCATAATCCAGGAATTCGAATAAAATTTAAAAAATTAAAAAAAAACAATTCGAAATCATTTTTTTTTCCAAAAAATTAAAAAAATATACATATTTGGAAAAAAAATAAATTTTGATTACCTAAATATATTTAAAATTTTTATTTTGAAGTATAATTTGGTGAAGGGTATATAAGATTCGAATATAGCTCTCTTACTTGTTATATACAGTGGTGGCCAGCTAATTAGGGACAAAATTGTTTGCTAAATTCCATGTGACTCTCAATTAATTTTTCAAATATTTCAACAAATGTATATGCAAAAGGACTGTTGTAACAAAAAAGTGTATTTTATTCAGCTGTGTCAATTCATTCATATTTACCACGAACACATACAGTTTTTCTACAACTTGACCAAAATTTTATTTTTTAAATAAACATATTTCCTAACTTTTATATAATTATATTTTCATTATTAGAATATATTTAGACCAAATTTCGTACTTTTAATTCCATTTCATTCGGCCATATCATGTTATTAACAGCGGATGATCACTGATATCCACATATTTTTGTCAATATATGTATATTGTAAAGCTTTTTCCAAAAATTTTTGAACAACTAAAAATAGTAACAATTAATTTCATAACCTTTTGTTTTGGCACTTTCGCACTTAAAATTAAATAAATACAAAAAATTCAAATATTTGTCTCTAAATAGCTGGCCGCCACTGTATATATAGATGAAATATCATTTGTTTACAATTTATTTTAATTTAATCTATTAGTTTTTGTTTTGTTATATCGTTAGCTTAGTATGCAAACGTGCTAAGGACTGGGATCGCAAAATTCTTAACACACGTTTTTTATTATAACTTTTAACCCAAGTATTATTTTATTTTTTTTGATCAAGTTACCTTTGTAAAGCATGATTAATGACAATTATATTCATTTGTTGTTAATCTGATTAAAATGAGTGACCAGAAAAAAGTGCGTACTAAAATTATTAAATATTTTCAACAACACCCAAATTGGTTCTACAAAAAGTAGGCAAAACAATCAAAGGTCTGCCGTCAAACTGATTCCAATGTTATTAAACAGCAGCGGTAGAACTTGTCCGTTCATACAAAACCTGGTTAAGGTAGAAGGAATGATCCACATGATGTTTCTAAAGCCCAAAAAATAGAAAGCATTTTCAAAAGAGCTCCCAACACCTCTGGTATGAAAGCAGTCCGGTTAGGTCAGTACTCGGACTATTTGGTACGAAAAGTTAAAGCCAATGCAGGTTTAAAAACATACAAGGCTAAAAAATTTCCTGACAGGAACTCTGCTAAAAATTTAGAGACCAAAGCCAGAGCACGGAAATTGAAGTCAAATTTTACACAAAAAAATATACAGTAGATCAATTTAATAACCGGACAATTATCCATTTTTTAATTAATTTCTTTTTTAATGTGAACAGATTTTTCTAAAAACAGAAAACCCTTCTTAATTTCTTAATTCATCTTTATATTGCATATTTCACTTGTATTAACACCACAATAATATATGCATACCATTTTATAAGCGAAAAACTGAAGTCTGGTAAAATAAAATATCAAATTAATAATCGGACATGTGGCAACTACCATGCTTAAGTGTCATTTTATACCGGAATTCCCCGAACAAATTTAGTTGGCAATTAGCTGGAATTGTAAAAACCTTTATAGGGAGTTTTTTGAAAAAGAAAATTTTTAAATCTGTTGCAAGAGTTTCGAAAAAACGCGATATGAGCAGCAAACGTGTTCAAACATCGATAGAAGTTAGAGAGTTGATAATAAAACATCATCAAATGGGAATGTCCGTACGTGAAATTGGAGCTGCAGTTCAAAGAAGCCATTCCACAGTTCACGACATTATAAAGCGCTTCAAAACAAGCAATTCCGTAGAAAATAAGACAAAATCTGGGCAACCAAAAAAGTTTACTCCGTCTGATGAACGATGGATTGTTAATCAAGTAAAGAAAAATCCTAAACTCAGTGCTCCTAAATTGACAAAATTGGTGTCAGAAAGCTTACAAATAAGTGTCAACCCAGAAACTGTGCGAAATGTACTGCGTAAACACAATTTCCATGGTAGAGTTGCACGTAAAAAACCATTTGTAAATAACGTAAATCGGAAAAAGAGATTGAAGTTTGCTTCTGAACATAGAAATCATGACTTTTCGTACTGGAGTAATGTGCTTTTTACAGACGAAAGCAAATTTAACGTTTTCCGGTCAGATGGACAGGCGTACGTTTGGAGAAAGCCGAATGAAGAACTAAAGGCTTGTAATCTTCGTCCTACAATAAAGCATGGTTCAGGAAGTGTCATGGTTTGGGGCTGTATGTCCGCCACAGGACCTGGACAGCTAGTTTTTATAGATGGTATAATGGACCAGTTTAAGTATATCTCAATTTTAAGGGAAAATTTGGCTCCAAGCGCAGAAAAATTAGGCATTTCGGAAAACTTTATATTCTATCAAGACAATGATCCGAAGCACAAAGCGCATAACACACGTATGTGGTTGCTGTATAATTGTCCTCATGTCATGGAAACTCCCCCTCAGTCACCAGACATCAACGTTATAGAGAATTTATGGGCTTATTTGGAAAATAAACTAAAGTCTCGGACAATTTCAAACATCAGTCAACTAAAGATTGCTCTAAAGGAAGAATGGGAACATATTGATCCAGCTTACTGCAAAAAACTAGTGGAATCAATCCCAAAACGATTAGAAGCTGTCCGTAAGAGCAAAGGAATGCCCACAAAGTATTAGATTGACCAACAATATTAAATTTTAAAAGTGTCCGTTTATTAATTTGATCCAACTTGTTAACATATTATTATTTTGTTGTTGTTTCTCTTAGAATTGAGATTTTTTTTGCAAGTTATGTTAACGTTTTTATTAGCCAAAATTAAATAAATTAATTGCCTTAATAATTTTTTTAGTTTGATGGAAAAATCGTGTGTATTTGCTCAAAATTATTATTACTCGTTTCTGTCCGATTTTTAAGTTGAGCCACTGTAAATATATATAATGGATGATGAAACGTACGTATGGACAATTTTCGCAGCTTTCGGGTCAATATTTTTATATTGCTGATGCTCGAGGGAATGTTGTAGATAAGTTTAGGAACCAAAAGCAGACAATTTTTCCAAAAAGTTCTTAGCATGGCAAGCAATATGCAGTTGCTGAACTATTTGTAAAAAAATAATGCTTCCATTCATAAGACTCCTTAATGTGTCCACTTATTTTTGGCCTGATTTGGCTTCCTGTCACTATGGTAAGAAAAGTCATGAGTGGTAAAAGAACAATAATGTGGTATTTGTACCAAGAGAGGCAAATCCTCAAAACTGCCTGTAGCTAAGGCCATTGGAGAGATATTGGGCTCTTGTTAAAAAAGATTTGAAGAGCACAAAAAATGGGTCCAAAAGTGTGGTACAGTGTTTGAACAGTGACAGAAAGCACTATAAAAACCAAGATGGAAGGGTTTCCGAAAAAGGTTAAAAATTTCATCATTAGTGATTAGAACTATAAAAATATTTTTTTTGTAAATTGTAATAATATTTTCAGTCAAATAAAAGAAAATCAAAATTGTAAGTTTAGTGGTTTGATTTTTATTAACATACTAGCTGTCCCGGCAAACGTTGTTCTGCTATAGCTCACGCAAAGTTTGAAGACTCCCACTATAATAGTACTCCAGATATGCAATAATAAATGTTTACTTTGTATGGGAGGTGCAATGCCCATTGTTAATATATAGGTCACTTGTGAATCTAAACCATCCAGGGATCAACTCAAATACACACAACAAATTTCATTGAAATCGGCCCAAATGTTAAGGAGTTACTAACACACGTACAGAAGAATTATATATATAAAGATAACATATATGTATGTTAAAAATTCCGATTTCAGTCCTTAATTCCATTTTCAAAAAGTTTACAGGACACAAAATTCTATAAAATTCATTGAAATCTGGATGATATAATCGCAGTCTAGAATTATATCATTTTGTACTACATATTTTGTTTTTATTTTATTGGACCTAGCACATTATCTAATAACACTTTTGTTATTTGTTATCATTTTAACTCTAGGAAAACATAACATAAACATAATACATGATGCAACTAAAGTTGCATCAAATATTAAAATTTAATTATAAAACTAATGATTAAAAGAAGTTAGTGCCAAACTTGTTTTAACATAGTTATACCCAATTCCATTTGACTAAGATAATAATTTTGACTTTGGCATACCACAGTATAACGAGAAAAACGAAATAATTTTAAACGGTCTTTAAGCAAACTGTATATTTATTTTTACTTGCTCTAAAGTTTTGTAGTATTAAAATCTAAATTTTTATAAAACGATATTTTTATTTAAATTGAGAAGAAAGGAAAATCATGGAAATTCGAAAATGTTTTCTTGAAAACAAAATAATAAAATGTTCTTGATGGCACTTGCCAGAGATAGTAATGAGCTACATACTATATTTGTTCTGCATCTTTATGAACGATCCACATCCATTTTGGTCTGAAAATTCTATGTTGAAATTTGTCCAAAATGGCTAACATTTTCAGCACTAATGTATCATATCAAGTATCGCAATATTCCGACCGAAACCGAAAATAGCTGCCACTTTAATGTACACTCATACATACATATGTTCATAATATATATGTATGTATATGAATGAATGTATGTACAATACATTTATATACATGACGATTCTTTGCATTAATAAAATTCATAAAAAATCCCCAAAAAAAAATTAGATTAGAATTTATACGTAAAAATGTTTTAGATGACGTTTAATTTTTAATGGTAGCACACTTTTTTTTATTATTTAGATTTACGTTTGTTGCCAAGTTTTAGCAGAAACGAAACAAGTGTTTTTGTACGCTAAAATTGGAGATGTATACTTGCGCAGTCAGAAGGTTTGTAACAACTAATGAACAAATTCAATTGATAGTTTTTAGTTTGTTTTTATATTTTCTAATTTCAATGAAATTCGATTAAATGTATGACTTAAAACTGCGGGATTTGCAATAGATGGCGTATCTTTTGAAAGCGGTTTTTGTTTTTAATAACTTATACATATGAAATTTTGAAGCGTACATGGCTGTCATTTATTTTCACATAGTTATTGAACATTATACAGCCCAATTATGAATAAAAAATCCTTCAAAACATCAATTTTATTGGTAACAAACCACTCTTTCCCACATTTCGATGTGTGTTTGATGTCATTATCATGTTGGTATCTCCATTTAAGCGGTATTTCATCCTTGTAAAAGATTTTAGCCCACCTTCTACAGCTCGTCTTTGGATCGTTCTAGGAGTAATGTTTAACGATAAATGCGTGGACTTTGACGACACAAACGGATCCTTTTTATTAAACGTACTATTGCTTTGTCGTCGCGATCGTTAGTTTTCCTTGGGCGACCAACCCTATGTACTACAGTCAAAGAGCGAACGAAAACGGCTTATTAAGCTGGATGCATGGCGTAATGATTATAAGGTGTATGCGTTACGGCAACAAATACAACAATACAAAAACAAATAACTTTTATAGTGTCAAAAACAGCTGACATAACGTATACAAACTAGGGATGCCAAACGGGACTGGGTTTTACAAATCCCGGGATTCGGGATTTTAGAAATGTAAATCCCGGGATCCCGGGATTTTTCGGGACCCCGGGATTTTTCGGGATCCCGGGATTTTTCGGGATTTTTCGGGACTTCGGGATTTTAGTTAAACGTCAAAAACATCAAATTCAACAATAAAAACTATTAATTTCATTAATATATTTAAGTAAAAATATATCAAATCAAAAACTAATGCATTAAATTAAAATAAAATGGTCCATGATTTCCCCTTGTTCCATACAATTGTCCCCCGGAGTACTGTTTGAGCAGTCATAAATATCTTGATTATGCGGCAATCCTTATAAAATTTTGCACAAAATAAGTTGTAAGTACTCTGAAATTATACTGTAGAGTACTGCGGAAATCGAGCTACATTTGCTTCTAGTCCCCTTCAAAAAATAACTTGAACATAAAATTCGTAAAAGTGTAAATTGTGTAAAAGCCTGTCAATGCAAGGGAGACGTGCTGTTCCCTGATTCAAATGAAAAAATCTGGCTGCGTTTGGATTTGAAGCGAGATTAGTATTATAAATATGCTGAAATTTAGCTTTCTAAGTATTTTGGGTGATTAAAAATCTTCCTAAAATATCAAAAATCTCATAATATTTCGGGATTTGTTAATCCCGAAAAATCCCGGGATTCTTTTTCACAAATCCCGGGATTCGGGAAATCCCGATCCCGAAAAATCCCGGGATTTTCGGGATCGGGATTGGCATCCCTAATACAAACTACAGCAAAAAAAAATTTTGACAAGATTAAAGTTGTAACCAAACTCGAGCAAAAAAATAATCAGCTGTTTGATTAATGTCACCTTGTATATCATTACACCATGGCTGGATGTCTACACTACGCGTCTTCGTATCAAAGCATTGCGTGCTTTTCATACCTACTTCGCATTCTACGCCTCAAGTTATATGCGATGCTTTTTAAGCGTCAAATTTTTGTTTTATTATTAAAAAAAACTTTTTTAACTTTTTTTCTGCAGCTTTTATTTATTTTTTCACCATTAAACTTGTTTTAATTTATTAAAATTGAAAAATACACATTAAAAAAATAATATAAATTGTCAAAATCAGCTGACATGTTCGTGCGCCGCTTGTGACGCTTATAAAAGTAGATCTACTTTAAGCATTCTACGCGTCAAGGCATTCTAAGCTTTTGTACTTGTAACTTGCAGCGTACAAATACATTGATTCTACTTTTTTGACAGCCGCGTAGAATGCGAGAAAGCGTAAAACGCGTGGTGTGGACCTCCAGCTTTATTGTGGAAATGAATATAAATTTTTCCAATGTACATCACCGAAACAACATTATTATAATCTGTTATTATTTTATCATTTAATTGATCCGAATATTTGTTATTTCTTTAAAAGCACAGAAAAAAATGGTAAATGAATAAAAATTGTTTCTATACACTCTTAGTGATCTGTGAAAAGGAATAACGATATTTGTTGTTGGTAATTTCTAACACTTGTATATAACAATAAACATTCAGGGTTACGTGCTTTAGTTTTGTCGATGCAGTTTTAGACATATTGGTAGAAATATATAAAAACAAAGTTTTGAAATTAAAAGCAACAAATTATTTTTCTATACAATTCATATATATACTATACATATATACTATTCTTTGAATGATAATAAAAATTTAAATGGAATCGACATTTTTTAATAAGTAGAAGTCCGTGCTTTAGTTTTGTCCGATACTGTAGATATTAATAAAAACGGGAAAAGTTTCATCACAGGCGACAAAGTTTTAAATATTTGCGATTTTGCATTAAAATATCTATTTATTGGTGGTTTTTGCTGAAACATTAACAACATTTTTAACTAGGTTCTGAAATGTTATTGGAATCAAAAATATGAAATTAACCCACAAAATGATTCATTAATTTGTTTATTTTAAAAATCCATAAATATTTTAAATTTCTTCTTTCAATCATTTCAATCAGCCTGTGTTTTCAAGCGTTTTGAAAAATGTTACTGATTTTGAACCCTGCCACCATGTACCCATACATTAATGGAGTCTTTACTATCAGACCATTTATTTCGACTTAAAATCCACGCATAGCATCTAGTCAATTATACAGCTACCTCATATGTTTGGAGACTTGGATAACTGGCGAATATGAGTCAATGATTTACGGCTTATATATAAATTTAAAAGCCTGTAAACCTCTGCGATGGGTAGTCATCTTGACGCGATGCAGAGGGGCATATGGTGAGCACATACTAAGAACTACCCTTCCCCTTGTCAAGTAGCGTCTGTATATCCCCTATGGGGCGGCTACTTGACGGTACTGTCTGAGGATTTTCCCTTTCAATGAAATTGGGCCTTCTTGACAGTACATGTCCGTTTTTCTGGATCCCTTGGGTCCTCTGTCCCTTTCCCCTACAGAGTCAGAAATCCACCAGCGTCTGTTCCCATATTGGGCGGCTTGGTGGTCTTTTTGACCCCAGTGGGTCGGCAGTTCTTTCACCTGGCAGCTAGGTATAAAATGCAACTTTTATGTCGGTCCGTCCGATAATGAATGACGACAAACAGTGCCCTATGTATCCGGTCGGAGGCCAGGGTTAGGCAACAAACCTGCCGAGTCACTTTCAGCTGATGATTTATCATCACTAAACTGGGCAAGGAACATCCTAGCTGACCTGCAGAATCCTCCTCATGCGTCTAAGGACGCGCCTAAACGCAACGTTCCGAGGAGGAGGCGCAATCGCAGTGCCAGCAGCCCGCGACGAAACGTCCTAAGTCTCAACGGTCGGTTGACAAATCCTTCAGCGAGGTGGCAAAAGGTCATCTTGTTAGGGCTGTCATCGATCGGAGTGACTCTGACTGCTCCATATCTCATGCAAATTGCTGATGGGAGTGTTCTGGAGAGTTCTCAAAGAGAACCCGGGACCCCCCCCCTCAGTGTGATAATGCCGGCTGGTATCGTGGTCGGGTTAAACTGATGGCATGTTCAAACGAGCGATCTGCCATGCTTTTTAAGCAGGCTGTCGCTCTGTTGGACGGCCACTGCGGGTGAAAAGGTACAGAAGAAATAAGAATATCCACAGCTACTTGGAAGTACCATTCATTCTTTAAGGATAAGAAAATCAGAGATTCAGATTAAAGGCTGTTAGCTGTTAATAAAAAGCAATTAGCTTTAATTTTAGTTATAATATTTTAATACTTATTGTTAGGTCTAAGAAACTGCTTTATTTCGGACATTAACGAAAAATCTAATTTTTGCTACAAATAGATGAAATTACAATCTGCTTTCCAAACTGGGAATTTTTTTTGACAATCGTAAACAAACATAACTATTTTCCTTATCCCCATTAACACGAAGTCTGGTTATGTGTTAACTAATAGTTATACTGTCGTATATATATGAGAACTGTTAGTTTAACTATTAGTTAACCCATAACCTAAGCCGTGGACGTTTTGATATTTCTCAACAAATGAAAATAAGATGTACCCTAATGTACACAAGTATTTACTGCAGCAATTTTGCCTACTATAAATTATTGTAAGTCAAGTTTACTATAAATATAAACTTCAAGCTAATCACAACGTAAGCTAAGCAACGTATAAGCTAAATAAAAAAAATATATTTTATCTACTACTTACTGTGGGAAAAACTCAGAGGATATCCGTAAACTATGAAGAGTAAACATCTAAAGGTAGGGTCACACATGGCAAATATTTGACGAAAAACGCGTAACTGCTAAATAAAATATATTTTAATTCTTTTATTTATTGTCAAAAAATCCTTTCACTTAAGACAATTCAAAACAAATATTTAGTTTTATTTTATTTGATGCTGTTTGTTCTTACAAAACACTTGTAAGAGTAAACACGTCAAACAAATTTGTGCTAATAAAAAGTGGTTATGCTTTTTTGAGTAAATATTTGCCATGTGTGGTACGGTCACGTGTAATTGCAGGGTATAGCAATTAAAGTGTTATTTTTATTTTGTGAAAGGGTTATACATTTTGCTTATAAAGCAAATTTTGTGTGAAAATTTTTGTTTTAAAAACCTTTTTAAATTGATTATGAATATGGGGGTAAAAAAGCAACGGTGTTACTGAAGTACAAATTTATGCATAGATTTTAATTAAGCCATATGCTCGTTTCATTTGTAACATTTTGGTCGATAAAGAAAAACAAATATATTAAGTCGATTTCGATATTTTTTTTGGCACAACATTTTGAATATCTCCAAAACTCTTGTTTAAAAAATAATTTGGGTAAAAATTAAACATAATTTGAATATCCAAAAATATGTGCTGCAATCTTCTTAATTTCATATAAAACGGTTCAACACCAGAACCAGAGTGTATTTTATAGCTTTAGAACTTGGAATAACATGCTGCTGATTCAGTGTTGTCCAGTGTCATGAAAGTAATAAAGCATTTTTAGTGACTTATAAAAATATATGTATGTACATTTTTATTAAAAGATAAACTTCCTTCAGACCTACAAACCTTAATTTAAATATAGTGTGAGAACAAACTCAGGATCACAATCTACATCACAAATTCACAGAATGTGAATTTCCATTGAATTATATTACATACATACATAGATATACATACATTCATACATATATACTTAGCTGCAATTATATTACGAGTATATTGGAAATACTTATTATTAAACCACATTCAACTATTTATATTGTAAAAAAACAATCGCTATATATGTATGTAAGTATATACAATTCTACCTGTTATGCACCTGTCTATTTAGTAATTTAAACAATATTGCGTTAAAAAGCTGAATAGATAGATGGAAAGAAAGTAAGAAAATTATTACAAGAAAGACAAAACAACATATTTATTTATTTATATATACATACATACCAGTCTTGCCAGGGGCTTGGAAAAAGTTACAACTTTTCTCATAAAAAATTACATTTACGAATTTTCCCAAATAAATGCTATATAGAATTAGGTTATATAACTATATATAACTAACAATAATAACACGGTGCTACGATGGAAAAAAAACTTGGAAAACGACCTAGCGTGTTATAGGGCTTGCTGAGTACATTAAAAATTGTGTCAAAAAAATGTTCAAAATCACCCTCAAATTCAGAAGTTATTCTGAAAAAACCGTTTTCAGTGATGTTCGTCAACTTATCGATCTGTAACTCAGTCAGTTTTTGTCCGACTTAAAATTAGTTAACGGGTTTGGAAAGAAAACTGATTACGCTTTAAAATTACGTGCAGTTTTTTATACATTTGTAAGTTATCAGTATTGTTTTTCTTAAGAATATCTAAAAGAAAAAGAAAATTTATCAACTTTTTTGATTTTAGTCGCTTTTCATTGTTTATTTTGATATGAAAGTTTATAAAACTTTATACCAACTAAATTTAGTTTTTAATAAAACAGGGTTTTAATTATTCAAATCGGATTAAAATTGTAAAAGTTAATCAACTTTTAATTAACACCATTTTTAGTATTTTCTCCCCCAGCGCATATGAATAAACAAAAAACTGTAGAAAAAAAAATATTTGTAAAATTTTGAATTTACAAGGTAAATTTTTTCGAACTTTTTTCAAAAAAGTTTAATAACTTTTGCAAATATAAAGCGATTTTAACAAGTTATATCTCATTTTTTCCCATATAAAGTTGTCTTTAAAACACTGTGCAAAAAGGAATAGTTTTTTATAGAAACAAATTAAAATAAATATTGTTGAATTTAAAAAATTATTAAAAAAATAAAAAATAAAGCGAAACTTTTTATAAAAACTTACGCAATTTACGCAAATTTTCGATATACATTTTATACATACATTTTATGATCTATACATAATTGTTTAAAATTTTGAAATCGGTCTAAAAATGTGTGAGTTAGAGGTACTAAAGTACTACGACCTACCCTAAAACAGTTTTTTAAAAAATATCTCAAAATTTTGTGTTTCAAAATCTTTGAAAACGGTTTTAGTATGTCCTCACCTAGGCCTACAATCCCCATTAGGTCGCTTTTCAAGTTCTGACAATAAGTGTAATTTTGTAGCAGAGTGTAATTTTGTCCGTAGTCAACCGATTAATATATACATACATATATAGAGTCCGAATTACCGAATCGATTGCGAATTTTTATGGTTGTCTAATTAAAAGAAATGTTGGTATTTTGAAATTTATATAACATTTTGGAGTTTCAACAAAAATATGACGCGATATTTTTCATCATACCTCAATTTAAACTTCTAGTATGATTTTAAGGCCACTAGGTATATGAAATGACAGCTGCATTAATTACATACGATATTTTCCAGACTTATTTAAGTGTCTAAAAACAGAGTTACAATTGTTGTATCTGGTGAAATCATAGTACATTACTATGACCTTTCGAATTTCCAGAGTCTGTTTCAAAATGATATAAACCTAGTTGGTAATAAATTACAAATAAATCACATTATTGTTTTAGAAACATCCATGGCTTGATATGAATTTAAAGTACTAAAAATGTTTACTAATTTTTCATATTGTACTTTATTTAGACGCAGGGCTGAAAAGTTATGAAAATAAGGTCCAAAACAAGAAAATTATACATGTTACGTAGAGGGTTGAAAAGTTACGAAAAATGTAACAAATGTAACCAAACGGCACCACTGATACATACATAAGTACTTATATATGGTATGTACACAGAAAGAAAAAAGCACTTCTAAATTTAAGTTTATTTTACTCAAATTTAGCCAGAATTATACTTAAAAATTTAAGTACGATTCATACTCATTTGTACTTAAAACAAGTATAAACGGGATTGATTAAAAAAATCAAGCGGAAATTTTCTTAAAACAGGAACGAAATTCTTGAATTAATTAAGAAAATCTTGTTTTAAGTACAAGTGAGAAGTTAAATCAAGTAGTTAATTCTTAAACTTCAAATTCTTATATTGATCCATAATAGAAAAAGAGCGGTATAAATTTTACTCTTTGAGCTGTTCTGAAAGTAATTTTCTACTTGCGCTGTGGGTTATTTACATGAATAAATAAGCAATTTGCATCAGAAAGAAGACACCCTCCTGCTCCAGCTTCTCCAGGAGTTTCATCAGCCAAATAATTTTTTCACCCAAAAATTTTTTTTTTAAATTTAAAAAAAAAATTAAATAACAATTTTAAATTTTTTTTTTTCCAAAAAATTAAAAAACAACTTTAGAAAAAAACAAGTAAGAGTGCTATATTCGGCTATGCCGAATCTTATATACCCTTCACCTTTGTTGTGGATGCATTATTATTTTTTATAATTAGTATATATGTATGTACATTGCCCATTTTCAGCGTACAGCATCCTAAATTTATCAAGAACACAAAAAACAACAACAACGCCAAACGAAACAAAACACCAAAAGAAAAAACAAAATACGCAAGGCAATGAAACCAACACACATCCAAACATACATACGTTTAATTGTATAAAAAACAACAACAACGCCAAAAGAAACAAAACACAAAAGAAAAACCAACACACAACCAAACAAAAGTTTAGTTGTATAAAAAACAACAACAACGCCAAAAGAAACAAAACACAAAAAAAAATACACAAAGCTTGCACATCCAAACATACGTTTTGTTGTTTTTTTTTGTAAAAAAACCAACACACAACCAAACAAACGTTTAGTTGTATAAAAAACAACAACAACGCCAAAAGAAACAAAACACAAGAAAAAACAAAATACGCAAAGCTTGAACATAGAAACATACGTTTTGTTGTTTTTTTGTCAAAGCATGCAACATTGTGTTTTTTGATGAAATTTTCAGAGGTTGTCTCGGATTTTTGCTCATATCTCCGTTATTTATGGACGGATTTTGCTGATTTTAAATAGCAAAATTCTGGAAAGTATGTCTGACAGAATTGTTGAAGATTTGGATCCCGGAGATATCTGGGGCCTTCAGAAAATTGATTTCAACAGACAGACAGACGGACAGACAGACAGACGGACATGGCTTAATCGACTCCGCTATCTATAAGGATCCAGAATATATATACTTTATAGGGTCGGAAATGAAAAATGTAGAAATTACAAACGGAATGACAAACTTATATATACCCTTCTCACGAAGCTGAAGGGTATAACAAGTAAGAGTGCTATATTCGGCTATGCCGAATCTTATATACCCTTCACCTTTGTTGTGGATGCATTATTATTTTTTATAATTAGTATATACAGTGGGGAGCTCAAATGAGTACATGTTTCTATTGTGTGCACTTCTTATGGAATAAAAATAAAACTAATAAAGCAAATCCAAAAATTGTTTCTGTCATTTATTTTATGTTTAATATGTAACAAAATGAATTACAATTCAAACAAAAAACATCCAGTTCTAAATAAAAAAACAGACAAAACTAAAATAACTCGCATGTACTCAATTTTGCACCCCACAATAACCTTAGGGAAGAATTGCATTTTTTAAAAAAATTTTCAAAATCCTTTATTACTTAAATAAAATTTTACACGCATTGGCATATTTTCTATAAATTTTTCATTAACTTTTTTTGGAATACTCTCTCTCTCGTGCTCAATCCGCTGTTAAAGCTCGTACAAATTGGTAGGAGTTAATCGGTATTGTTTCAACCGCCAATTCACGATTCACTAAAAATTCTCAATAGGATTGAACTCAAGACATTGAGCTGATAACTGCATTAATAAGAAATTTTTCTAGGAACACCATTCTTTACGATTTTTGACGTGTGTATTGGGTCACCATCCTATTGAAAAAATACTTCTTCTGCGGGATAAGCGTTATAATCTACAAAGTCAAAAGACGAATGTGAAAAAGACAAAGATGATTACGTATTGAGGTCGGTATATCGAACTGGACACTATTTCGGTAGAAATTTTGCTCACTAAACCATTTTTCAAAGTTTTTGATGAGTGCTTTAATTCGCCGTCCTGCTGTAAAATAACATCTTCGACATGATTGGCGCTCTTATCTACAAAATCGGAATGGCAAGTCTATAAATTTGGTATGATTAGTCTTCAATATACGCAGATAGTCTTCTTAACTCATTATTTCGCCGATTTTTTCAAAATTGGTGACACAGTAAGGAAACAGTAAAACACGGTAATGATATGGGGTTGCTTTATATCGTGCCACCTTGGACCAATGCAAAGAATCAATGAAATAATGGGAAAAGAAAACCATCTGCGTATTTTGCAGACTCACCATACCGATTTTGTAGTCTCATCATCACGTATTTGTATATAAAAGAGGAAATCCTGCAGAAGAAGTAATTTTTCAATAGGATGGTGACCCAATACACACGTCAAAAATCGTAAAGAATGGTGTTCCTAGAAAAATTTCTTATTAATGCAGTTATCAGCTCAATGTCTTGAGTTCAATCCTATTGAGAATTTTTAGTGAATCGTGAATTGGCGATTGAAACAATACCGATTAACTCCTACCAATTTGTACGAGCTTTAACAGCGGATTTAGCACGAGAGAGAGAGTATTCCAAAAAAAGTTAATGAAAAATTTATAGAAAATATGCCAATGCGTGTAAAATTTTATTTAAGTAATAAAGGATTTTGAAATTTTTTTTAAAAAATGCAATTCTTCCCTAAAATTATTGTGGGGTGCAAAATTGAGTACATGCGAGTTATTTTAGTTTTGTCTGTTTTTTTATTTAGAACTGGATGTTTTTTGTTTTGAATTGTAATTAATTTTGTTACATATTAGACATAAAATACATGACAGAAAAAATTTTTGGATTTGCTTTATTAGTTTTATTTTTATTCCATAAGAAGTGCACAAAATAGAAACATGTACTCATTTGAGCTCCCCACTGTAGGTATGTATGTACATTGCCCACTTTCAGCTTACAGCATCCTAAATTTATCAAGAACACAAAAAACAACAACAACGCCAAACGAAACAGAACACCAAAAGAAAAAACAAAAACAAAATACACAAGGCAATGAGACTAACACACATCCAAACATACGTTTAATTGTATAAAAAACAACAACAACGCCAAAAGAAACAAAACACAAAAGAAAAACAAAATACGCAAAGCATGCACATTCAAACATACGATTTGTTGATTTTTTGTCAAAAAAACCAACACACAACCAAACAAAAGTTCAGTTGTATAAAAAACAACAACAACGCCAAAAGAAACAAAACACAAAAAAAAACAAAATACGCAAAGCTTGCACATCCAAACATACGTTTTGTTGTTTTTTTGTCAAAAAAACCAACACACAACCAAACAAACATTTAGTTGTATAAAAAACAACAACAACGCCAAAAGAAACAAAACACAAAAAAAACAAAATACGTAAAGCATGCACATCTAAAAACATACGTTTTGTTGCTTTTTTGTCAAAGCATGCAATACATTGTGTTTGATGAAATTTTCAGAGGTTGTCTCGGATTTTTGCTCATATCTCCGTTATTTATGGACGGATTTTGCTGATTTTAAATAGCAAAATTCTCGAAAGTATGTCTGACAGAATTGTTGAAGATTTGGATCCCGGAGATATCTGGGGCCTTTAGAAAATTGATTTCAACAGACAGACAGACAGACGGACATGGCTTAATCGACTCCGCTATCTATAAGGATCCAGAATATACATATATAGAAATTACAAACGGAATGACAAACTTATATATACCCTTCTCACGAAGCTGAAGGGTATAAAAATAAATTTTGTTTACCTAAAAATATTTAAAATTTGTATTTTGAAGTATAATTTGGTGAAGGGTATATAAGATTCGGCACAGCAGAATATAGATTTCTTACTTGTTTTTAATCAGTATTATTTGTAGCGTTGTCAATTTAGCGCTTTAAAATAATGTCTTTATAATTTAATTTTCTTTAACTGTCAAAGTTTTATCTTATGATTTTCCAACTATTAAGGTCGACTTCAGAGCTGATGAAATCCTGTCTTGTCAAAGTTTGGGAGTGGTTAAAAAACACTCAAAACTCTGATAAAATAAGTTGGGAGCAATGAAATTTAGTATACAATTTCAATTTATTTTACAAATATTTCTGTTAATACAAATATTATCCTACTTTTACCAAAGGATCTCATAAATAGATGGACTCACAACAATGTCTACAAATTATTCAACTGTATTACGAATCTTTGTTAGAAATATTTTTTTGTGCACTTCGAGCATCATATAGTTTGCATCATCGACCTATATACCACCCTGTCAAACTTGAGTCTCATTGTTCGGTATAGGATGATACGCTACCTAATAGGCCACATCCAGTCTTCGGCGATAATCCAGCTACGATTCCAGACATGGAAGCGAACATTTCTTACGTAATTCTGAAGATACCGTTACCAATGCCGGAAAGAGTGATTGAAAATTGAATCACCCATTATGTACATATGTATCTATGTACGTTGTTTATATACGAGTAAGGAAAGATGAAATTACAGTTACTGTGTTGTTCTTTTGCCATCCGCTTGTTGTTGACCATTTGAGGAGACATGTTCTTGTTTTAATTGGCCTAAATCAATATAGTAATTGATGCTATAGTTGGATCAAGTAAATTGCAGATACTGATAATGGAATTTAAAAAGCTTTTGTGTTGGTTACAAGAGATGTATATATTTTTTTAATGCATTTAATGCTACTGCTACCTCAACTACAAATTTATATAGTGTACGAAGGCTATCACAAAATTTATTTTCAGTTTTAGTTACAGCTCCAATGTGTATGAATATGTGTGTTTAAGAAATATAAATATGAAATATTTATGTCAAAAGCGCATTAATGAAAATAATAGATTGTATGTACTTATTGTTTCCGCATTATTTAACCAGATTTATTAACAAACTATCTATTATGATTTTTGATAATGATGTTATCTGTAAGTTAAGACTGAAACTGAGGCACTAATTATGGAATTAAATAGTGATCGAAATTGTATTTAAATTCAATTGAAATTTTTATCGCTTCACCCTACCGTAAATCTCTGACCGTTCGCAATATCCGGCCGGTATTGAGACATTTGTATTTAAAATTTAGAAACGAAATTTTCGGTATTTTCTTTTAATCGATTTTATTTTATTAAGTTTACATAAATAACTAAATTATATATATTCTAATTTGTTAATTGGGTCCTATCATGTACATTTTTTTTCATTAAAAATTATAGAATGTTTTTTAAATCATTAATTTCATCATACTGCTTGCTTTTGTTTTATAAATAACATATTTAATATTGTTTTAACATCACATTTTTTATGATATTCGTATAAATTTCAAAGAAATTTGTTTTAATTGTTAATAACTCCAACGGCGACCCTATAATTCTGAAAGGGCATGTTGAGTAGATCATTTTTGTAGAATAAACTTATAGTCCACCTGGTCTGAATTTTTTTTACAGTGGGTCAAAGTTTTAATTTTTTGATCGAAGTGAGCAGTATACTAACTGAAAAATTGTTGTAAGTTAATGTCTAAGAAAATTATTATTGTCAGAGTTATATCTTAACACTCTAGCTCCTCTCCTTAGGGGCCAATTTGATCCTTTTTCGAGAAAATCAAAAAAAGTCCTATCAAAAAGGACATTTAAGGATTAAAATATTCGACAAAAATTTCAGTGGGGGTCACCAAAGATGTAAATAAAGCTCTTTACGCTTAATTAGCAAAATTACACGCCCCTTGGGTCTCATATTTTAAAAAAAAATCACCAAAAATCTATTTATGATCCGAAAGAGCTGATATTTAAAATATAAATAGTTTTAGAGAAGATCTACACATATATACACATGTAGGCTATCAGTTTTAGGTCAAGAGTAATTTAGATATATTTTTTTTTTTTTATTTTGCTCGATCTTCTTTTAGTTTTTTATATACATATGTCGGGCCTACGGAGGTTCAAAATTTTTTTTAAAATAACTTCTATATTTGCGATAATATTTCGAATACTACAAAAAGAACTTGCTAACAGTTATCTCTTCCATATAAAAAGTTATAAGCACCAAAGTTGGAAGAATACCATCCGCCAACACCAACATTATTCGTATAAGTCCGATAACAGCTTGAAAGAGTTGTCGAAAATTGGACCATCCGGATGGACCACTTACAGCATAGTCGTAGCCAACATTTGAATAAAATAATCTTTGAAATGTAAATGTCAGAGTTGTTGAGTTTCTTTAGCTAATAGGGCCTGAACTTCCTTAATGTAAATAAAAAATCATATTTTTATTAAAATTTTTCCGACGTTTCGTAGATGTTATGTCTACTTTTTCAAGGGATCGTCTATTTAAATAATAAAACTTAAAATTAAAACAATATTTTCAAAACAAACATTTAGAACACTTACAGTTTTTCGTAGATATTTTCCTTACATCAAATTATTGTTACATTTATCATTAAACATATAATATTAAACATAAAATACATACACTGGTGGACAAAATTCACCGCCATTTCCCCTTTAGGACGTATAAAGGATCGCCACGCTACGTTTTTGTAAATTAGGTTAAGTTAAAAAGTATAATTAAAATGAATTATTGTTTTTGTTGAAAAAATAAAATTTTGTGTTTCAATTATATTTATAACGTGGTAGTCCTTTAAACATTCTAAAGGGAAATGGCGGTGACTTTTGTCCATCAGTGTACATATAACCACAATTGTACAACTTACGGCCATTTTCACAATGTACAATTAAAAGTTAACGTGAACTTTAACCGCAAGTTAGGCTAATATGAATTTCACAATGTACGATTAATTCTTAACTGACACTATTTAACAACTAAGTTGCTGTTAAACATAAACGAATAAATTTCGCCGGTTAGCATCTTAATTGTAAGAAATATAATAAAAGAACATGGAAAAACATTTATATTTTTGTAATATTTATAATTTTTAAAAGTGTAAAGCGAAGAAAAGTAAATTTTGCACGGGGTGATCCATATACCACCCGGATATTGCACTTACAAACCAAACAACAAATGTGCACTTTTCCTTTTTGGTTTTCAGTAATTGTTGTTCAGTTTGTTCTGTAAATTTTACAGTTAGGTACCTTAATATTTTTGAGTTTTATACGTTTTTTTTATTATACCACTAACCCCCATTAACACGAAGTCTGGTTATGCCTTAACTAATAGTTATACTGTCGGTTAAAATTATTTTTGTATGAAAACTGTCAGTATAACTATTAGTTAAAACATAACCAGACTTCGTGTTACTGGGCGTAAGAAAACAAATTATTATTTTTTATGCCGTCTTTTAGACAATTTTTTATATTTCAATCTTTCATTACACTATTTTTCGTAAACAAATGTATGCATTATTGCCATACTTTCTACTGAATGCTTTGGTTAAGTAATCAAATGATGGTGAAACGTAAATCGGTAACCGTTGGTTAAATGGTCCCCGTTAAACAAACCGACAGTTAGTTAATTTTCCGGTTAAAATGAAATAATCGTACATTGTGAAAATGGCCGTTAGTTTAATATCACAGTTCGTTTAATTAATAGCAACCCTGTAACTCAGTCAATTTTTTTGGTGTATCCTCAAGCTTTCAAGCGTATATCTTTTCCTTTCCATGCCCTCTTTGTCCAATATTTTGACACTTTAAAAATCAGCTGAGTGCCCTGTTTCTAAAATATGTTGTGCAAGTGCAGTTGTCCCTTTTCCCCTCATTATGTCCATTTTATGTTCTCCCATTCTTGTCTCCAAGCTTCTCTTTGTTGTACCTATTTATATGAGTTCAAAATTTTTGTTGTCTTTTCCCTTGCATTGAATTTCATACAAAACATTGCCTTGTTGTTGTTTGTCAATCGGTGTTTTCGTTTTAGAAAATATTGCACTTATTGTCTTATTGGGAGATTGTTCCTACATTTACATCTACAGTGGTGACTTTTTTACGGATGCAATCTTTGAAAAGTAGTGGAACAAATTCTATATCGTGTTAATGATATTTTTGTTTATTGAAAATTAAAATAACTCATACCTACTAAACTATTGAAAGGAAATATGTATTTTGTATTATGTGCTAAAGATATTTGTATGTCTTCCCTCGTATGTACCTACATACATTTAAATGTATAGAATAGGTAGGTATATGTATGTTTGTGCAGAATTATTCGTGATGTGTCTTGTCTGCTGCATCAGCATGAACATCAACAAAGTCAGCATCTCACACAATTCCATTCAAACATTAATAAAAAAATATGTACTGTTGTACTAGAAGAAGGTCTCATCTCTACATTGCGAACGAACAGCAACAATTCTATTTCTAATGTAATAAAAGTGCTTTGAATTGAGGTACTTTCATCAATAAAGAATGAAAAAAAGAAGAATAGAAAATAAAATAAAAGAAATTACATTACATTACACCGTATATACATATATACACCGTATGTACATATTTATGTATAAATGAGTAAGTATACCAAACTACGGTATTGCCCACAACAAATGTACCATATTTAAAGATGAGTACGTATTACGTATTCTTTCTAAGATTGGTCATGTCTCTTTAAATGGTCATGTCTTTATTAAAAAACAAAATCAATTTGAAAAAAGTAACAACTAACCTAGTAGCACAAATATTTATTTATTTATTAAACATTTTCTTGGGGTACCGTCCACTAGCCCACATTCCAACTCAGATACTCTATATTTTAAGCCGTGTGTCCACTCACTACCAAGTTTTCTTGCGGAAGTTTTTGTTGTGTAAACATGTATTAGAAGTCGACTTCCCGAAGTCACAGCTTGCAGAAGTTACTTGCAGTAATTATGTGGAAACACGTGTTTGTTGCTTGCTGGAAGTAACTTGAACGACTTGCTGTGAACAGAAGATGCCGATCGTGTTTTTTATGGAAGAGTAACTAAAAGCCGGTCTGTTTGAATACTTGTTTGAATTACAGATAAAATGTATTCAAAATCATCATTAGACATTCTCAGGAAATGTTTCAGTTGCATGGAATCTTCGGTCCACAAATTCTTCAAGCTCCCAATATCTCGCCCAAACCTTTAATTTTGTTTCTTTTTTAATTTTTAATTAAATATGCTGCGATGGCAGCTGCCAATCTTATTTTGTTACTGTACTGCAAGCTGTACTCACATTGTGTGGAAGCACGTCTGCAATTTCTTGCAGCAAGTTCGTCGTAATAACTTCCATAAATTACTTCTGGATGCAGACATCCGCATGTTTCGGTTTGAGTGGAAACACTTCAGCAAATATGACTTGCTAGTGGACACACGGTTTTATATATGATATCGTAATTCCCACCCTTTTATATTTATTGAATTATTATTCAATTTAACCCTTTGTCGACCACGGGGACACATATATACATATATAAAAATGAAATGGTCCATGTATGTAATGGCATCACGTGAGAACGGCTGGAGCGATTTGGCTGATTTTTTTTTATTCTATTCGAAATTTTCAGGAGATGGTTTGTAAAAAAAAAATCAAAAATTCCGGGTAAAACTCGGATTTTTTTTTATTTTTTGAGTCCAGTCAACTGTAATAAAAAAGCTCCCTAAAGTATGCAGTACAAGTTTAGATATTTCATTTGCAAATAAATAAGAACAGGCAGGTTATGTGGGTTGGGGAAACTTGGAAGAACATTAGTAAATGCTACCGGGCGAAGCCGGGGCGGTCAACTAGTTTGTGATATATATGAGGCCTGGTAAGCAAGGTTGCCAACTCTTCAAAAATGGTTAGAAATGGCTAAAACCCAAAATTAACTGAATATAAATTCATAAATATTACATTTCTTGCACCCATTACCACGAAGTCTGGTGTTAACTAATAGTTATACTGACAGTTTTCAAAAATAATTTTTACCGACTTCGTGTTAATGGGGTTTAGCAGATTAACCCCCATTTTCTCAATCTCCGGTTATCGTTTTTCGTAACGATATACTTCCAATTAATACAATTTTTGTATGAGAACTGTCAGTATATCGTCACGATAAAAAATAACCAGAGATTCAGGAAATGAGGATATATATTGTAATATCAACAAATTTTTTTCCTTTTTGATAAATTAAACAAATTTCTGGGCACTTGCATTCAAAATCGGAAGAAATTCAAAATTGATTTTTGAATATGCCTGATGTGTTTGCTTTAGAAACAATTTCGAATCCTGTTTTCATAAAACCAATAATATTCTCATCAAATCATCTCATCAATTCATTTGATAAAAAATACTGTTTTATTTTTAAAAAATTCCAAAAATGTTCAAGAAAAGTATAAAATAAACAAGTAAGAGAGCTATATTCGGCTGTGCCGAATCTTATATACCCTTCACCAAATTATACTTCAAAATACAAATTTTAAATATTTTTAGGTAAACAAAATTTATTTTTTTCCACAGTTGTTTTTTTTTAATGTTTTAAAATTTAAAATTTTTTTTTCCTATTTTGACCCATTGTAGGTCCAACTTACTATGGTCTTATATAAGTCGTTGCAAAGGTCTTCGAAATATCTATCATTAGATATCCACATTGTCCAAATTAATGACATAGTAATTCAGATATAGTTCAAAAATAGGTCAAAATCTAGGTTATCCTGTTTTTCCTCATATCTCAGTCATTTGTGGACAGCTTTTGGATCCCGAAGATATCTGGGGTCTTCAGAAAATTTATTTCAACAGACAGACAGGCTAAATGAAAATAAAATCGCTAGATCTAGCTAAATCTAGTGCATTTTTGTTACATAAAGTTATAAAAAAAATTTTAATGTCAAAATATGTTTTTTTGGCACTAACTGATTCGCATTAAATAGACAAACTTACCTTCATCCGAATAGTCTTATGGCCGTGAAAGGGTTAAACTCTTGAGACTGTCGGTGCACACATGTCTACCTTACATTATTTAAAGTTATTTCTTTAAATTTTTTGTATCAATATACATACGAGTATTTGTGTTTTTTCTTCCATTCCAATTAGATTGAATTTTTTTAAAGCAGGGGCTGAATTACCGCATTGGTGATCGATTGAACTATCGTATCGAAAAATAAATCGTAATTATAACAAAATGTGTTCAATTTTATGCTCGATATAGCATATAGGTATAGTTTTTAGTGGAGGGAAGTGGTTAGTTTACTAACCACCGTGTCGGTTGGCATTAAAATTAACTATGATAAAAATTTGTCTTTCGTATACATTTTTTTGAAATCGAATATTTTTGACTAAATTTTCTGACCAAACAATCGAAATATCAAATTAACACTGATTTCGATGAACAATAAAATAAACACTCTGTGCATTTTTTATTGAATGCGTGAAAATCTCATAAAAAAAAAACTGATTTTTACAATATTTTCAAATTAATATATTTATCTAACCAGAGCACCCTGACAGCAAAGTTTTGCAAAAAATCATAAACAAAAAATATAATTGTTTAGCTAAATGGCAATAGATGCCAATAAACTATGTTTTAAAGACTATAGAAAATGTGGTTAGTAAACTGACCACCCAACAGCAAAGAGTTGTCAAATTTCAAAACAGCATTTTGCTTATGTTTATATTGCTCAAAAATAATGGATCTTAAGGATTAATCAATTTAAAGACTATAGAAAATGTGGTTAGTAAACTGACCACCCACCAGCAAAGAGTTGTTAAATTTCAAAACAGCATTTTGTTTATGTTTATATTGCTCAAAAATAATGGATCTTAAGGACCAATCGACTGAGAAAATAATTTAAAAAAACGACAGGTCGTAAATGTGTCATTGTATATTTATGATCGGTTCAGTATTTCATCTACTACTTATACAAATATCATCTGAAACTAGGACTTTAACGATTCTAAATTTCTCAACGATTTATAACTGGTAACTGGACTGATTTTAAAATTTTATATAGTAAAAAATAATTTATTCTGAATTTTATTAAAAAGCAGGCAGAAACGTTATTTAATATCACTGATATTGATCTATTACAAGATTTAGATTATATTGATTAGATATACATATATTGAATAAATAATGGAGGAAATAATGAAAGCAATTTTGTTCATTCATTCCATGAAAGTTTTATAAAACAAATAATATGAGCGTTTGCTTAAATTTGGCTATTTTGACATTTCGATTTTTTCTAATTATGGAAAAATACGCAATATAATTTATGATTTTTGATTTTAGAAAAAATTAAAATTTTCAGCACTTAACTTTTAGACCTAGTGTCACAATATTCCACCCGGCACTCTTCATAATTTTAACAAAAATTGTTTTCCATACAACTGATTGCCACTACTTATGAAAGGTTATTATGACCTACTTAAATTAAAAAAAATTAATGAAAATGTAATTTTCTGATGCAGTTTTAAAAAAACGTCTACACTTTTGGTCCAAAACGCATGCATTTGCATTAAGAATGCACTTTTACATTAAAATATTCCATTACAATTGTGCAATTTATGGACAACATAATTACTTTTCATTTGTTTCCCGAATAAACAAAATCAGTCTATAGGTTGACAATGATGAATTGAAATATTTTTTTTTATATTAGAAAACTGGTGGATCATTTTATAAACAATTTTCAAAAGTAGATATTTATCAAAAATGCATTAGAAAATTACATTTGCATTATGAATGCACTTTTAAACGAAAATATTAACTTTTAGCTGCTAAATTTAAAGAGGTCATCCGACCACATCTTTACAATATATGACTACATAAACTTACATACTTTGTCGAATTGAATATCATAAATAAAATCGAGAGATTAAACTTAAAAATCGCTTCATAGGGTATATGTGTGCCAAAAATTAACAAAATCTGAAGGCCCACGGTAAATTAGACATATAAATACGTATGTATTTAAACATTCGTATTTATATAACTTGTATGTTTTGATGGTTCGTTTGCATGCAACATTTTTCTTTCAAATTAATCAGAATCTTGAAACAAATTAGTTTAACTGAAACAATGGAAAATAAAAAAAGCACATAACCTTGGCCTATTATTTAAAGATATGTGTGTGAGAATACATAACAAAGTATACTTTATTTTATGCAGTTTTTTAAAACAATGAAATAAAATCTCGTTTACTGGTACTAAATAATTTATGTTAAATTGGAAAAAAATATACACAATGATAGCTTTCATTCCAAACACTACACAGTGCCACAGAATCAAAATATTTTGCAAATAAATCTGCCACTTTTAACTTACTGTTCCCAGCATTTCTAGGAGACAGTCCCGAACTAGTGATTTTACCCATCATTTAGGGTGGCAACTAGTTACATAACTAGCTACGTGACTAGTTGATTACAATGAGACTGTTTAATAGCTGGTCCAAAGTAGTCAACGTATTGGATTCAAATACTGGTTAAATAGCGTCAGTTACCTTACTAGCTACCTAAATGGTAACTCGATCAGCTACATAACTAGTTATTTTAACATGTGCTAATTGACATGAAATCTGTGGTGGTTTGGAAAAATTAGGTAACTCCACTTTTTAAGAAAATTGAGGTAACACCAAAAATCGAAAGTACGTTTTATTTACTATCACTCTGTCAGATCGAATTTTAAAAATTATTTTCATTTAAAAACTTGCTAAATTCATTCAAGGTAATTCCATATTTTCTTAAAAAATTTAAAAATTAGAAGTTTAAAACGACGTTGTTTCGAAAACTAAGATAGAAAGAGCGAAACAGAGCAAATTCGGGTCTTTGGGTTCAAATTTTGAACATAAAACAAGAAAAAAACTTTGATATGTATATAAGAATAAAAGGAAAAAATATTTTTTGAAAAAAAAACTGAGTAACTGCATTTTTTCGTAAAAAAAAACAGATAAAATAACGTAGTGAGTCAAATAGTCAATGATTTACCACAAATGATTACTAAAGATTCCTTAATTCCGTAAAATATAAAAATAAATTCAAAAAATTGTTTTTTTGGATAAACTAGGTAACTCCATTTTTCGAAAAAAAAGTAACTGATATCGATTTTCGGTTCTAATGTCCCAAAATGAGTTCGAGGAACCAGAAATCTTCAACATAATTTAAAATTATGTTTTGTTTAATGCGCATGCATAATAACATAAATTCATATTAAATAATTAGTGAAATACATATGTTTAAAACTTTAAATGTGTTTTTCTCGTGTTTTCAAAAAATGCAGTTACCTAGTTTTTCCAAACCACCACAGAAATATTAATTTAAAAAGACATCATCGACAGTCCAATTAACGATTGCTTGTAAGCAAACCTTCCTTGAAACTCTCCAATATATTGCTTCTATTGGGTAAAATAACTATTTTCTAAAGTGCTGTGCGAATTACCCAAAAACGTTTACTCTAGATTACACACAGAGACACTTAAGTGACGATTGTCTTCACGCTAGATTACCTGGGATGTATAAAGTAACCAATTGTCTTCTCTCTGCACTACAAAGAGCATATATGTGCCAAATGACACAAAATATAAAAATTTGATTCATTGACTAGTTGCTTAACTGCAGTGCTCCGATTGACATGACAACTAAGGACTTCAGAACGTCGCTGTGGGGTCTTAAAGTAGGAAATCGCAGAGATGTACAATTTTTAAACCTTTACCCATTTCGGCATTTATCGTATTAATTCGTATATTCGATCCAACTTTAAAATTCGCTGATTACTGCAATTCTGTTTTATATTTAAGGTTTTTTTACGATTTACATTCTAACTTTAGAAATCCCATTATTAATATTTATTTATAAATGCTCAAGAAGCCTAATTATGCAATTGTGAAATAAACAATTAACGAATAAAGCTTAACAACAAGATTTCTTTTGCCTTCACTTAATTTTTAAATATTTTTCCATCTAATCGTCTGTCCGTCCGTCCATTCGTCCGTCCGTCCGTCCGTCTATCTATCAGCTTGTCTTGTAAGTGTTGGGATACTAAGACTATACAACAGTTCAGAAATTACTAATTTATACATTAATTAGTGAATATGCGCTAACAAAGATTTATATCTATAAAATAAAAGTACAATACCCAGACATTCACACAACTCCCCGTACTTAGATACTTACATACACTCATAGATATGTATATTCGTCAGACATTTACTTATTAGGTATTAGTACATACTTTTTTTTATTTTTCAGTCAAGGTAAGATTTAAACAACAATAAAGGTACGAAACTATACTCGAATATTTGAATTAAATAAAGAAAAAAACAAAATACAAAAAAATAATAAAAATATTAAATAAACAAATAGATAAACAACAAACAAGTCATGCATATCATCACATTCAGTGTTTGGTTGTATGTATGTATGTATGTATGTCTGTCCGTCTGTCTGTATTCTTACTAAGTGTTTCAAAATCCACTTTGATTGAATATTTTATTTTTACAATAGTTTTCATATTTTATTTGTAATTCATCATCATTCACATAAACAAACAACAAAAACAACTCCTGCATTCATTTGTATTTGTATTTTTAATTTGTATTTATTTTTCAGTAATGAGTAATGTTGCAAGTTAATTACAAGACAATACAAGTCTATCGATAGTTGCAACACTCGAAAATTAACCGATACATGTTTTCAAAGTACATAGATATATACAACATACATATGTAATTAGAAAAACGAGGTCAAGAGGTTTCTAAGAGATGTCGCACGTGGTTTTTAAACAAAATCATAGGTTTCGTTTTTGCAATCGATAGTTGTGGAAACACCTTTTGTTATTTTTACACATTAAATAATTGTCAGGTCATACTAGCGCATTCATGACCGTAAATCCACATGAAAAGTTGGTGAGTAGGTCAATAATATCTTTTGGGATGTTTGCAGCTCAAGTTGTCGTATTTTACCCTAATTTAATCGTTCCAGACCGAAGATCATACTGTTAAAGTTCAGATGGATGCAAATAAGAATTCTATATTCGAAATCAAATGACCAAAAATCTTGTGTTTGTAAATTATTGCCCCTTAATGACGATATCTCAAAGTTTCTCATATTTGTTACAACTTTTCATAAGCTGTTAAATTAAAATATTGTATCGCCATTTTGATTTTATTGGAGAAAATCGAGATCAGGGTCCCTTAAAGGTGATACATAAAATTTTTATTACTTTAAAGGAACCTTACCCAGAAACCCTCGCCATAAAAACATATAAAAACCCTAGTGGAATTTCGTATAAAATTTTCTAAACATATTACACTTCAGAAGTTTCTTATTGTATTGCAGAATATTCCAATTATGTTCCATGTTTGTATTTCAGACTTCTCTAATTGCATTTCGGAAAATTCTTATAGCTTATTTCTGAAATGCAATTGGAAAGTGTGTAGCTCCCAGAATTTTAAAAAAGTTTTACCAATTTGATAACACCATCCGACAAATAGAGAAAAAATTCGTTAGACACGAACCGGATGATATACGTCTGAAACTATAAATTTAATGGAGAAAAACTGTGTTTTCAGTTTTTCATTTCGTGATCCTGTGTCCTTTTTTGAGGACTTCAAAGTTTCAAAGAAGTACATTTTTCAAAAAATATTTAAAAATACTCCAGCTATTCCAACAATGACAAATTGTATGTCTGAGTTTTAATATATTTTGTATTATCTTTATTTTATCCTGTAAGGATCAAAAGATGTCAAAAATGTCCTTTAAAATTTTTATCCTTTAATATCCTTTAAGATTGTCAAAAAAATAGTGCGTTAAAGACCCAAATATTCTTTACTAAATGTCAAAATTTCATCCATTATATATATAAAGGTCAAATTAAAATATAAAAAAAAATTATTGGAAATCTAAAAGGATATTCAAGGATAAAAATTTGAAAGGACATTTTTGACATCTTTTGATCCTTACAGGATAAAATAAAAATAATACGAAATATTTTACAACTTTTCTTGATCATTTGACACCAAATTTGACATAGTAGGATGATCAGAAGTATTTTAAAACATTTTTTTAAAAATGTTCTCCTCTGAAAATGGAAATGGAGATTTTCCCCATTTATCCTAGTATGATAATTAATCTGTGTGTATTTCTCCAGCAAATTTATATAATATTTTTTTAATTTGTTCAAAATTTTTCGAATTTGGAGTTGTTTTTATTTTGGTGAGAAAATTAAAAAAAAAATATGTTTGCTGGAGAAATGCACACAGATTTCTCAAGGTTACTTAAATATCATAATTCTATTCGAAAGGCCTAAATTCGCTGAGAAACTTAAAATCAGTTTATATTCAACTAAGTTACTGGCTTATACATATGTGCATAAAGGTATAAAAATCCGATTTTTACCCGTAACTAAGGATTCAGATTCTTGATATACTCGATAACACCTACCAGGGAGATCTGTAGGTATACCCGGTATTTCTACTTTATTCTTTTTTGGATCAGTGTCATCATTAAAGTCTTGCCTTGGGGGAACAATTGTATGGGGACTAGGTGAAATAATGGACAATTTTAAACAGTTTCAATAGGGTGCCCGATCCAATGGTATATGTGTTACCAAAGTATGTTTGATTGCAAGGTTTACATGGATGGATGTATATCAGAAATTGATACTGACTCGATTGGTATACATTAAGGTATCGTTACAAAAACCCGCATAAACACACAATAATACCCTCACCACCTATAGCAGTGTAGGGTGTAATTAACACGAATAAAAATTTGTAAACTGTGCAACACATATGTACAGTAGTGAGTACCACCTTACGAGAAAAAAAAGTGCGCCGTACATCCTCTAGTATAAAGTATTTTTGTAAGGCAGTTACGACAAACGTAGTGGTCGCCTTTTTACATTTTGTCTTATATCTTGGCCATTTACAGTCGGATCTTAAAGTATGATATATCAATGATTTTGTATTTATCCACCAGATCTGTGTTCCCAGTGTAACAAAAATTTTAACAAAAACAAAACACATGTAAAATGTACACTCAAAGTACATAAGCGAATTCACTTAATTGTGAATAAATTCGAAAATAATGCATAGATTTTTATGATCGATGTCTCATTTTGTTCCTACTATTACACGTGGCTTTACGACAAAGCAATAAATCTAAACAATTTCTGCCGTTTTCGATTTTTCATGATTTTTTTATATTTTCACATAAAAAATATATTTTTTGCTTCAATTTGTTATTATAACTCCGAAATTACTGAGCCGATTGAGAAAATTTGTACATAGCATGGGGAAAATGTTTTAAAAATTCAATCAATCGAAAGAAGAACATTAACTACTCAATTTTATGTATATCAAACAAAAAAGTTAAATTTTGTGAAAATTAGCGAATTCAGTTAATCTATATGGGGCATTTCACGTCAAGTGAACCAACTTTTGAAATCGATGTCTTCCGATCGCGATGAAATTTGACATTTTGGCCAAACAGGTGTTTTTTTTATCCATATAACTTATTACCTATTGTTCTTAGCAAAATGTGTCCCAAATAGTTTAGATAGCTATTTATGCAATCTTTCGAAAAAAAAAATTAAAAAAATTTAATAAAATATTTTTGATTTTTTTTTTTTAAATCAAAAATATTTTTGACTTTTTTTTTTATTTTTTTTAAGAAAGCTTAGGTCTTTTCCTAAGCGACCTATATGGTCGCTTAGTGGGATATCTATCAAAAAAAATATTTTGTAACTCAAGATTTAAAATTTTTGAATTTTTTTGCAAAATCAAAAACTTTGTTGACTTTTTTTAAAAAAATGGACCCATTTTTTAATTTTTTTTTTGCTCAGAAGAAAGCTTAGGTCTTTTCCTTTAAACCCTTTTTGGTCGCTTAGTGGGATGCGAGTGGGATATCTATCAAAATAAATGTTTTGTAACTCAAGACAAATGTTTTTAAATTGATTTTTTTCATATTTGTGTGTAAGTGTTTCTAAAACCTTAAAAATAAAAACCACAACAACTGACCGATAATAGCCACTGGAGGGGTGCAATATGAGGCCGACCGCTATTAATTTTCCACCCAAAAAATTTGTCTGAGTTTTGTATCTTGCGGCTTTTTTAGTCAATCCTAGAGGTAGTTTTCAGCGCACGTGATTTTCATTGTTAAAATATCAGGTGCCCCAGAAACAAATTTTTGGAATCAAGTGGAAATATTTTATGGCCCTTCTCCGAAGTACCAGTTTATTTATTATTTTATGACATTTGACTTTAAGAAGTGGGTGGAGAGGTAGAAGTTGACAGGTAGGTTATTTATATGGTGGTTTATTTTTATTATTATTTGTAACACAAAAGTATGGCAATCATATCCGACGATTTAAAACAGGACACCGTTGCAGTTTATGAGTACCAGAAGATAATACTAAATTATCTAAAAAAAATTAATAAAAAAAAGAGTCCTTTTTGGAAAAAAAAAGTCAAAAAGGTTTTTGATTTTTCAAAAAAAAGTAAAAAATTGTATGTCTTGAGTTACAAAACATTTTTTTATAGATATCCCACTCGCATCCCACTAAGCGACAAAAAGGGTGTTAAAGGAAAACACATAAGCTTTCTTCTGAGCAAAAAAAAAATTAAAAAATGGGTCCATTTTTTTAAAAAAAGTCAACAAAGTTTTTGATTTTGCAAAAAAATTCAAAAATTTTAAATCTTGAGTTACAAAATATTTTTTTTGATAGATATCCGACTCGCATCCCACTAAGCGACCATATAGGTCGCTTAGGAAAAGACCTAAGCTTTCTTAAAAAAAATAAAAAGGGCCCATTTTGAAAAAAAAAAGTCAAAAATATTTTTGATTTAAAAAAAAAAAATCAAAAATATTTTATTAAATTTTTTTAATTTTTTTTTCGAAAGATTGCATAAATAGCTTTCTAAACTATTTGGGACACATTTTGCTAAGAACAATAGGTAATAAGTTATATGGATAAAAAAAACACCTGTTGGGCCAAAATGTCAAATTTTGACCTCCTATAACTCAGAGAGTTCTTGACCGTTCTTGTTGAAAAATGGTGTCCGAATTACTATCCAATAGAACTAACATTGGTGCGATCGCGATCGGAGGACATCGATTTCAAAAGTTGGTTCACTTGACGTGAAATGCCCCATATATATAAAAATTAAATGGTCCATGTATGTAATGTCATCACGTGAGAACGGCTGGAGCAATTTGGCTGATTTTTTTTTTATTCGATTCGAAATTTTCAGGAGATGGTTTGTAAAGAAAAAACAAATTTAAAAATTACAGTTAAACCCTGCTTTTTTGAGTTCAGTCAACTGTAATAAAAAACCCCTAAAGTATGCAGTACAAATTTAGATATTTTATTTGCAAATAAATGAGAACAGGCAGGGTTGGAGAAACTTGAAGAACTAACATTAGTAAATGCTACCGGGCGAAGCCGGGGCGGTCAACTAGTTGTGAATAAATTCGAAAAGAATCAATAGAATTTTTTTATTTTTTTTTATTTATTTTCAACAACCTAGCCTTATTGGACATAACCGGTTATAAATTTCTACTTAAGAATAAGAATTTTTATGATCGATATCTCATTTAGTTGCTAATATATGCGATAAAGTAATAAACCTGAACAATATCTGCTGTTTTCGATTTTTCATGAGTTTTTTAAAACACAAAAATTTGCTATTTTCACGTAAAAAATATAGTTTTTGCTTCAATTTGTTATTATAACTCCGAAACTACTGAGCCGATTAAAACGCAATATATAAACGGATTAAAGGTTATGTAAGTTTGAACTTTTCTAAGTTTACTTTAAAAATGAGTTATCATAAATTATGCGCAGAAAAAATCTATAGGATTAAAAATTTTTACCATTTTTGTACTTAGGTAACTATGATGCATCAAATCTATATAGTGGTTAGTGAAGCCTTTTTTTGCTGTTGACCTGTGTTATGGACCGATCGTTTTTAAATTTTATAAAATAACGTTTGTATATATATGTAACTGATTTGTTTTAAATTTTATTGGAATACCAACATTTTTAAAATATTTATGCTAGTTAAAGTGATTTTCGGAAGTGGACCTTATATGGGAGTTATGACTGATTATGGAACGATCGTCACAAAATTTGGTGGTGCGAGTTCGGCTTATATAAAACTTATTTGTGCTGAATTTGGTTTGAATATCTATATAACAAAGATATTTATGGGAGCTTAACTATTTTCAAATAGGGCAATTATTTGGGGGCTAGGAGAAATAGTGGACCTATTCTAACCAAATTCAACAGACTTCGCCCTTGGAGCTTTAGAAAAGCTTGTACCAAATTTTGACAAAAAGACACGATTTCGTTACATCATACTTATACATCCGACGGCAAATGCAGACTGTTCTGCAGGTATAAATACTAGAACGGTCTTCCCGAGACAAAAACATTGATATATCATACTTTAAGATCCGACTGAAAAGATATAACGAAAAATGTTCACCAAAATAAAACATTTTGTAACTGCCTTGCAGAACTACATACATTCTATTAGGGGGTGTACGGGGAACAATTTTTTGAGGTACGGTCTAATGTACAGTGTAGTTTGTAATCTTGAATTTGTAATGTACCTGGTAGAGTGTCCAAAAAACGGGCAAATTTAAAAAACTGGTTTCCGGTTTAGCCGAAAAAGTGTGTTTTTGAAAAAACCGGTTTGATTTTTGTCTTTTAAAAAAACCGGCTAAACGGTTTAGGTTTTTGTCTTCAGAAAAAAAAGGTTAACCGGATTATATTCAATTTTTATTAAAAATTAAACATTTTTGAATTCTTACGGCTCTATCTTTATGCAATTACTTTATATCTTTTACGAAATGTTGTCAAATGCTGAAATTTTCTATAAAATAAAACAATATTTTTAAAAATGATATCAAAGTTTTTCAAAAATATGTTTAAATGAGATTTAGAAAATATATTTCATTAAAACCGGTTAACCGTCTTACAAAAATCGAAAAGTTGAAGAAAACCGAAACCGGTCGAGTTTACAATGATGAAAAAACCGGTTGACCGGTTTTCGGTTTTGGATACTCTAGTACCTGGCATAAATGGAAGATACGAATTGCGTCAAATCAACCAACTTACCTTTTTCAAAGAGATTGAAAGATTATTGGCCGCATTTATATTGTTAACATGATGACGCATTGCAACAACGTCAACATTCAAGTTTATTGCTGCCGGTAGGGTCTGTTGATGATGGTGGTGGTGGTGATGACTGTGACTGTTGAGATGGTGTTGAGGAGATGGAGAAGATGGAACACATGTTAATTGAGGGGTCGACGTATTGACCTGATTTGGTGTTTGTTGAGGTATAACTTGTGAACAACCCGAAAGGGTTGTTTGGTTGGGCACTCCAACCAATGGATTGTTGAGTGCAGCGGCAGCAGCTGCAGCGGAAGAGGCCAAGTATGTACGCAGGGCAAGTGGTGAGAACATTGCGGCCGCAGCAGCAGCAGCTGCTGCAGACGGCAGTAAAGTATTTGGATGTTGCGTATGGTTGTTCTGCATTTGGGTACCTTGCAGATGTGGAAGACCATGTCCGTGGCCGTTAAGCATGTTTGATGATGGCATGGAAGGTGCAGTATGTTGTGGTGGTGGTGCTGCTGCCACAGCCGATGTATTATGGTGTAGAGTAGCTGGTGTATTGCTGCATGCAAATGTCCCCACAGCATTTGGATGAAAGGTTGGATGTTGATAATTGTGTGCCCCTGCTGCTGCTGCTGCGGCTGCTGTTTGCACTTGAATTGTTGTTGCGGTATTGTTGTTAACATTGCTCGGATGTTGGTTCGGCAAGACTTGGCATGTTAGGGTAGCATTGTTTGTCGCTGCATAGGGACTAATTGTTGCTGCATTTGGTGATCCTGGTTGAGGATACGGCATTGTTAGCATTTTTTGTATTGGTATTCCCCATGGTAAATACCATGAACCAGGCTGATACTGCATGTTATTTAATTTGTTTGGTCTTTGTTATCACTTTTTTTGTTGTTTTTATTTTTTGTTTCTAGCTCTCTCTCTCTGTCTCTGTCTATTTCTTTTTACTTTGTACTAATATTTTTGGTTCTTGGTTCTTATTGTTTATTTAAATTTTATTTTTGTCCAATTTAATCAACATTCCATTATATGGATGTTTAGTGTAGGCACATTATAATTATTCTATTTCATTTATAAACATTATACTTGTGTGTAGAAAAAATGTTTTTAACAGTTTTGAATCTGTGAATCAATAGATTGATTAACAATACGCCTTGTTTACAAATAAAATTTACACATCCATGCAAAAAAAAAAAACACAATTTATTATTTACGCGTATTAATTTTTCTATTTTGAAGACTGAAATTAATTCTCGATTTTATTCCAACAACTACTGGATAAATAATTCAGAAATATTGTGTGTGTGTGCTCTTGACTGACGTCTAGATACAAACTGTTGAATACATTAGACCACCTAAGGAAATAATGTTTTACCCAGTCACCACCTAAAAATTAAATTTACATTTTCTTGACAGATCTTTAAATTTGTGAATAATAATAATCTCAATTTGATTTAACTCAAACAGCGTTTTGTTATTGTAGTTCGAGAGGACGTGAACTCGAATCTACCAAAATGGTTACTGTATTTTTCGAATTTACAACTCAATTCAGTTGTCAAAAAAGCTAACACTCTGAGTGATTAGTGAAAAGGACATATTTGGTTATTACATCGGTAACCTGCGGATATACGGTATCATGAACCTTTTTGGTACTGAAAATTTAGCTAAATCGGCACACGACCACCTCGATTTTTATCCAAAATGTATACACAAATTGGTCTATAAATTACCAGTTCGGTTAAAAATTTTAAACATCAATAAAGACAAATATTTGTGTGTGCCAAAAATAATTTCTTATCGGCGACGACCACTTTAAATTTGCAATTATGTTTCCCTATATCTCGGATACTGGGCAATATATTTATATATATATGTCCAATGATAGCGTAACTTCGAAATTTGAACCGACAATTGTCCAATTTCAGAAACAGATATGTATATATTTAGATAAAGGTAGTGTATAACCAAGACATTAATTTTTAATTTAACACATGTTTGTGCTCAAATTCCAAAAAATGGTTTTCGTAATATGTTTGCTTACAATGGTTGGGAATATTCTGAAAACTTCCATATCTCCACATTTCAAGATTATTTCACATTAATTAAAATATTTCAAACAATTGCATCGCGACCCTATTTATGAAACGTTGTTCTAAATCATGTGCTTTTTTGCAAAAATATTGTTCTCGTAATAAACATTCACCAACTTATTGTATTTTTTATTATATGTAAGCTGTTTAAATTAAATTAAAATAAACACATACTACATTTGTATACTCATTAATAAGAGTGTAAGAATACAAAACAATTTGAAATATTCTAAAGCAATCTTTTAAAATAACATAACTTTAGCGTTTTTATTCGAATTTTCGAAAATTGTTTAAAATATGTATATCCCAGCGTAAAATATTCTGGATAGTTTTTCATATTATATTTTATTGTAATATTGTAATTTATGCAAATAGTTCATAAAAATAGTGATTTTTGTTTAATAATTCTGTTTTAATTTAGAATAAATAAAATCAACAGATAAAACGTAGAGTTGGTATGAAAATCTCACCTAACAGGTGACAGGTTTGCCTTAGTCTTTGGTGTGTTTTGGTACAACGAATTTATAGTTTTTATTTTTGATGGTAATCATATTTATCATGTATTTGGAAATAATTTTTTAATTTTGTATTAGATCACAGACATATACATTTTGCTGGGTGTTCATTATGTATATATGGATAAAAAAATTAAAATGAAATGTTTACAATAGTTTTTGTTTTTTTATAAATCTTGAAATCCATTAAAACTGTGACATTTAGTTCAAAAAAATATACTTGCACTAGGGTTGTCAATTAATCGAGTTTAATTTTAATCGAATAAAAGTTAACCATATTTTATATTATTCGAGTGATGGAAATTTGTTTTTAAATTTACTCGATTATTTGAAGGAATAATCAATAAAACATTTACTATACATTTTTTAACAATAAAGAATAATACAGAATTAATAAAATATATAAATTTTATACTGATTCTGGGACATTTAACGTATTCATGAGCATGATAGACTTTGTTCTTGTGCCAAAACAGCTTTCATCTTTAGTTAAGTTTGATAATTTTGTGATTTTGAGATCTTGAGATTTTGATAAATGTATAAACTATTTTTTAATAAATTATCATTATAAATGATTGGTTTTGTTTTTTTTTTGAGATTTATATATAAACTATTTTTAGCAAATTTAGTTATTCGATTATTCGGCAATATCTGATCGAATATTTTTGCATTCCCAACTAAAACCAAACTTACACATACTATGTGTGAAAAATGAAACGAACAATTAAATTTTGTATGAACGTATGTCTAACAAATACCCTCTCAACTTTAGTTCACATCGTGATCGAATACTATACTATAAATTTTAGAGTTAAATTAATCGAGGATATTTTGTTACAGAAAATAATGATATAAATCCAGCAAAATCTTGATAATTGATAATAATTTGTAATTGTTGAATAACACACTTTTCAATTAATACTGCATACCATCTGCATTATACGGAAGTAGTCTAATAATGAATCATTTATAAGCTGTTAACGTGTCACACGAAGAATCAATAGCGGTATTCAGTGTTTGGTACGTTTTAGGTTGCAACTGTTTGTTATTGCAATAATTTTGCCATTACCAAACAGTGAGCGGTATTTTAAGCAACTTTGCAATGCTAGATGAAAATTAGGTAACAGCTGATATACAGAATTATTGGTCGTGAAAATTTACAAAAAGCTGTTTGATTATTTTGTGAAATGGTTTTAAAATACCACGAAATAATAATAATCGCATAATCTGTTTCTGATTCAATTCCATACAATTCAAGAAGTTAAAATTACTTTAGTTTAGACAATAATGATTCTATCAAATCTTCCAAGCAAGGTTGGCTACCTTTACCGCTAATCATTATCGTTACCGAAATAACTGCAATTACAGATATAATCGTGAATAACAATATAGATTTTTTACTTTACTTACAATAAAAGAGATAATTCAAATTTTCAGAATTTTAAATGCAACAGCATCATTGTCAGCATAATTGAAATTTTTGTAAATTTTATTATAAATTCAAGTCAGACCGAAATTAATCTTTACTGTTTCGAATCGGTAGACAACCTTGGTAAAAAAAAGTTTTCCTAATATTTTCCAATGCCGCCACCCCAATATTTTATTTTATATTATATTATTTTTTACTTTTAATTTAAAATATGTTCATTAGGGCTATAACTTTTTAAAATTTTTTGAAAATATCAAAATTGGCATAGTTTTAAATTTTTATTAGTATGCAATGAATGATGCATATATTATTTTTAATACTTTAGCTTCTTGACTTTAGTGCGTTTCCATATGGGCAATTCCACGAGAATGACAACTACGACTGCAACTTTTTTCAAGATGATTTGAATAGGAGAAAACATTAAAATGTTACTATGTGAAAGTATTTTAGTTGTAATAACATTTTAAGGGTAAAAATAATAGATTGAACTGACTATATTTCATTTTTTAATTTAATTGGTATGTTTTAGGCTAAGATGGTATGAAATGAATTTGACTATTTTCTATTATTTTATTTTAGTTTTTGTATACAGATATTTACAGAATATGTATTGTCACGTTTTTTTAGAAAATCATCCACAGATTGTTTTTATTTAAATATGACGGAATGTAAAGGAAAAGTATTTGCTTTAGTGTAAGAAATTAAACGAAAACATAAAGTCTCTCACGATTCGCAAATTTTTGCATATTTTTACATGTACCTCAAAATTACGTCCGTTTTATGTCACGTACGATATACCCTTATTTCGCTCAATATTTTGGACAACAATATTTCGCAAGAACTTTTTATTATTTTAAAATATAATACCCTCTGAATCACGTACGATGACATGGAATTGCCCATATGTATTTTAAGAAAAGTATATTAAAAATCTGGGAGAATCTATTTTTTTTGTATTGATTTAGAAAATGAATTTGGTTCGTGAAGTTTTTTTTTTTTTACAAAATAACAAGATAATATTTTTCGTTAATAAAATAACATTGCCCACCTCGTGGTATTATGCGAAAAATTTGGTTATAGCCCTAATGTACATACATATATATGAATATATGTAGGAATATATATATACCACGAAACACAGAATAAAATAATACAATATTTTTTAAAAGTATTGTTGTACATTATTTAATTTTTTTGTCTTTTAAATTTCTATCCTCAAAGATACCGAGACATAAATGTCGACCTAAAATACTCATTCAGAAACATTACGAAAAAAAATTTTACAAAAAAAAAAAAAATATTTATATACATATATATAATATTTAGTACATTATAATCAACATACATAAATACATACTTATACAAATGTATAATACACACACGTCGTACAAACTTAAATTAAGAAAATCTAAACATTTTCAAATTTCTCCGTATTTACAATAAAAAAATAAAATAGAAATAATAATAAATAAATTAGAAAATACAAATCCCAAAACAAAGACGTATTTAAATACCAACAGAATACTTTGGCAAGTCACTTAATTTAGTATACATATGTATATTCATGTACATTTGAATGTATTCGTTTTTATGAGTTGGTTTTTAGTAGTTGTATTAAAATATAGAGAAACAAAAAGTTCTGAATACCCACTTATGTAAAAAAAATAATATATTTAACTAAGTACTTATTTTAACTAAATAATCTTTCACAAAATGATTTGAAAGCCACTGAAATTATTCAGTTATGTTATTAATTCCTTAAGGTAGGGTCACACATGACAAATATTTGACGAAAAAGACGTAACCACTAAAGGTATTTATAGACGGCAATACTGAGTATTAATATTTGTCAAAAACTCAAGTATCATAATACAATTTCATCGTCTAAACAAAATTTGTATTAGATTTTCAAAAAATACTAATGAATTTTTTGATTTACGGTCGATATTGAATATGTGTTTAAAACAATTCAAAAACTTTTTATTTTCATATGTATCGGGTATGTATTTATAAAAACAAATAAGGCAAATAAAAATGTCAAGAAAATATAAAATAAAATTTTCAGAAAAATATCAATCAACAAAGAAATAAAATATTTATTATACTATCGTATAAACAATAAATGTTTTTCGAAACGATTTTTTGAAATACCGACTGATTTCAATAATATTTTAAATTTGAAAAGTGTTAATACTCAGTATTGCCGTCTATAAATACCTTAAATTAAATACATTTGATGATACAAAACAAAAAATTTAGTTTTATTTTATTTGAAAAGTGAATAGAGCAATGTTGGTATCGGTATTGGAGATGATAATAAATTTCAAAATTATCAAACATTTCCTAAAAAAATCTTATTTTGGTTAATATTAAATGAATAAACTACCAATTTATTTATTTAATAACAAATACTCAATTCAATTCCATTTGACTGAGATACTAATTTTGAAATTTTGCCAAAAAAAAAAAACGGTATGCAAATTCAATTAGACTAGGGGCCGATTTACTGTATTCCAGATTCAACTAGGCGAGTGCGTACTATAATTCATTTATTTTTTTGCGGGAATTTCAGAAAATTTGCGGGCACAAATAGAATTTGTTAAATTTTTTTTTATTAAATTTCGCATTTTCTTATAACAGAAAAGTAATCTATACAGAATTATCTTTCTTAAAAAAAACTTTAATAAAACACTTTTCCCGATCATTATGTGGCCCAAACATGTAGAGGAAAATGTTAGAAAATCAGAACTTGTTTTGAGAAGTTTTATAATGCTGGACTCCATCACTTATCACCATCCTTAGTTTTTGGGACATTTTCTTATAACATTTTTCTTTATTTTTATCGATTTAACTCTAAAAGCGAAATAATTGCAGACTTTACGCAAACAGTGTATTTTTACTTCTATTTGATTTTTTGATAAAAAATGGACTTAGCACGTTTGCACACTAAGCTAACGAAATACAATAATATTTGGAAAAACAAAATAATGATAATTTAAAATGTTTAAACAATATAACGGAAGCTGAATGAATGGACTTTTAATGAGTAAATTAATTTGTTCAGTTAACAAAAACACAATATTTCCACGAATAGGAAATTTCTCACATACATTTCTCAATATCTCACATTTAGAAACGAAAATGATTAACAAATAGTTTGTGTAGAGTATCCAAAACCGCAACCGAAAACCGGTCAACCGGTTTTTTCATCTTTGTAAACTCCACCGGTTTCGGTTTTTTTTTAACTTTTCGTTTTTTTTGACAAACCGGTTTTTGTATGACGGTTAACCGGTTTTAATGAAATATATTTTCTAAAGCTCATTCAAACATATTTACAAAAAACTTTGATACCATTTTTGAAAAATATTGATTTATTTTATAGAAAATTGGAGCATTTGACAACATTTCGTAAACGATATGAAATAATTGCATAAAGAATTCAAAAATGCTAAATTTCCATAAAATAAAAATTTAATATAAAGACAATAATCGAAACCGCTTAACCGGTTTTTTCAAAAACACACTTTTTCGGTTAAACCGGAAACCGGTTTTTTGGACACTTTAATTCGATGCTAAGCTAAGCTAAGAATTATAATTACATATATGAAATATCTTTAATCTTCAGTTTTCCAACATTTGCTTCTAATAATCTGTTTTCTTAGTTACAAAAATCATAATCTTTTGTTATACGAGTACGTTTTAGTTACATTATTACAATATGTTTGTGCATTCTTCTTATTATTACGAACTTTTGTACAGTTTTCGCTGGGCTGTAAACTTTATTTATAAACATTTATGTGGATCTTTTTCATTCTCAAATTTAAAATGTAATTTTGTCAGACAAATTGTAATAAAATCGTATTAAAAACCTAAAAATGTTTCGTTATTTATATCACAATGAAATGTTCAAGCACCGAAATATGTCTTTGTTTTGCTTTTTATTACATTTTGAAATGCAAATACAATATACAATACAATAAAATAAATAAACAAATAAATTCTACTAAATATTATGAAATTATTTAGTCAGGGACGCAAAAACTTTGTACATACATTCATACATTAATATGTAACTACTATAAATTGTGTAAATGATCTTCTTGTACTCTCGTACCAGTGTACAAATGTTAATTTAAGACATTTTCTCAAGATCAGTAATGAGTGCATGTTTTGTTTACAGTAGCTGAAGTACGCAATAGTCCGCCAGCCAGCAATGAAATCAATTACTTTAGTAGTTAGTTACCTTGTCTATCTCCAGTTACTACAGCTCTAAAATATTTATAAAAATGTATGTGCAACTTCAATTGTACTTCAGTACATATGTTTCAGTACGAGGTTCGCAGCAAACAATTTTTAAAACTATTCTCAGGACTTTACACATGATATTGACTCTAAATTGATACTTTGTCGAAAGAATCCGGTTATAACCAAAATCAATATTTGCAATAGAGCATCAGGTTGTTTTTTTATACGAAGTTCTGACAATTTAAAACGCAGACGCAATCCGCCCTAAATTAAAATCTATTTTAATTTCATTGCGATCATCTGTTCGCTCTCTCTCTCTCTCAATTAGAGTGCCTTATATTTTTCTTACATTTTACGAACAAACACCGTAAATCTCACATAGAGATGCTAATCGGGTCTGATTTTTGAAAATCCCGGGGTTCGGGATTTGATAAAGAATTTTTTTGGGAAATCTAAAATCCCGAAAATTATAAGAAAGAAACGTACATAATTATGTCTTTACAATTGAAAGTAAATTTTTTCTTTAGCAATTAATTTTTATTAGACACTAAAAAGCTATTAGACACTATTGCATCTATGGTTTCATCTGCCATTCGGAACAAATTTTGTTTCCGACATACATATGATGCTGCCGAAAAACATCTCTCACATTAAATCTTTCACAAATCTTTACTTTTATTTAAAAAAATCAATACAATTAATTTCTAAAAAGGTAAAGTAACATAAAATAAACAAAAATAACATGAACTAAAACAAGTATTACAAAAAATAAATACAACGTAAAAACAATAGGAACTTAAGCTATCGTTGTCTATTGGATCTGAAAAACTTTTTAAAAATAGAAAATGTTCTTTCGACATCAACTGATGTTATAGGAGCAAATTTAAAAGACAATATTTCTTTAATACTTAGAACGGTTAAGTTTGAATTAGAACTAAAATTTCATATTTAGATGGCTCTATTATTAAAATAGTGCTTATTTTATATTAAAAAAGCCATATATTTTTCAGTTTTGAATTTTATCTATTTTTCAGTTTTGAATTTTAAAGGAAGTAAAAACATGTAACACAACAGCGAAAAATAAGTATAACAAAAATATAGTCAATATATGCTATTAAACAGTAAAAAATGCTCTAAAAATGCAAAAATATGACATAAATATGCTCTTAAAACAAATATATGCAAAAATAAACATTTAAGGGTAAAATATGCAAAAATATGCACTTACAAATCGATGCCAAAATTCTTAAATAGTTCTGAAACGTGTAAATATCTTATCCATGTGCTCATTAGACTCACCAGAAAAAACATGCATTTGCATATTTTGGTTTCCCTGCTTATAAAAAATCTGCAAATCCTCTTGTTCCTTCAGAAATAAAATGATCTATTTCTTTTGCAAGTTGCAAATCTACATTATAACTTGGTTTCGTTATTGTTATTTTGGGTTTTTTACATTTATTAATAATATCTTTTAGCCTTTTAGCAATCGAAACATTTTCATTTTGTTCGAGCTCCTCATCTGAGATAAAATCAATTTCGTTTGAAGAGAATTTAAATTGAGTTTTGTTAGATAATTTACAAAAAAAAAGATGAACAATTGATTTTCCAGAGGCCTACTCAATGAAAACCAAAAATACCGCTTTCCTTTATTAACTATGTTGTAGCAGGAGTTGAACTTAACAACTTTGCTGAACATCACTTTGCTTCATATAATTAACATTTTCTCTGAGAAGCGGAATTCACATTCAAATACGGCTTCTGTTTCTAATCCGAAATAGTTTTCAGGAAACTACCATTTTCCTGAAACAAAAAGTTCATGATATTCTAAACTTTTCACTTTTATTTATATGAATCGGTAAATTGACAAAGAAATTAATGTTTGACCCTCGTTCATAAACGAGTTGACGACTTATAATACTTTCTAAATAGAAAGAATCTAATCGAAATGTTTGCAAAAACATGCTTATAAATCTAATTAGATAAATATGTACATATGTATGTATATATCATCAACACGGTACTATTCACCAGTTCTTTCTCGCGTGCTAGACTGTGAGAATTGTGTATTTTGTGTATACAATACTACATACATACATAGATATAATGATTATTTTTGATTTTGAAAATAATTTGAATGAGCACTGCAGCAGACACGCAACAAAGACTCAACACGACGAGTACCAGCGCAGACACAAGCATCATTTAATGAATGTAAAATTTGTAAGGAACAATGTTTGTAGGAAGGTGCAGGCGCGTATCCACAGGATAGGGAATAAAATTTGTTTGAAAAGAAAATATTTAAAATAATCTTGAAAACGTGTATTGTTCGACTACGTCTACATTTAGGATGCATTTTTAAATACAAATATAATATATAAATTATGAGGTTTAATTAATCTCCTTTCATGTATTCACATCAAAAGCACAACTAGTTTTATTTTCCAACACCATCCATCTTGGTTCGGTTGCTATTTAAAATCGGCATATAAGCAAAAGCCACGACTACATCGATTTTTTTATACCTATTTGTTCATTTATATCGATCACTAAATCATGTACATAGACAATAGGCATAACATATGAAAGGCATTTTAATTAACTTTTCGATAATGAAATATATCAAACGAAAGTAATTTCAAAGGGCTTCCACCATTTCTTTCGTTTCTTCTTTTAAATTATATAAAGATGAAGGGTATATACGATTAGATACATCCAAGTATAGCACTCTTACTTTTTTTTTTGATTTTAAGATAACCATCTTAATAATAATATATGTTTATAGTTATGTTTTTTTTTAAGTATTTATTATACAAATTGCAAATTGGAAAAAAAAAACATAAACTTTGAATAAACACACCCCCACGCTTCGTTGAGATTCACGCCTGTGTATGAAAAAGTATGAAATATTATTATTAAAACAATACAAAAAGATACAGTGTGTTATACGAGAACATTTTAACCATAAATTTAAACTACATTTTGAATTAAACATATTTGAAATCAGTTGTGTCGCAACGACTGCTAGATCGCTTCTGTGGAGTAAGTAATATTGTTAATCGATAATCATAACTGTCCCTTTTCACATATTTTACAGGAGCCAAAGATAAAAACAGTCTAAAATATAGTCCCTTTTGGGAATTGGCTAATTTTGTATAACTCATTTTGTATTTTTTAGTGCAAATCGATAATTAAGAATCGATTATGTAATCTGATCTAATCTGCTAAATTACCGTTTCAGTCTTATAACAAAAACTATTTTAGCTGAAATGCATATCGCCAATATGCTTACAACGGATTAAAACTTGCAAAGAATCTGAAAAAAGCTTCTCTCCTCTCAAGTTTCTTGTTATGCACTTAAGATAATTTAGAGGTTAGGGCTCGATATTTTCTTTATTTTTATCGTTTTAATTTTGCTCTCAAAATGGAGCCACGATTTTGATATCAGTAGTCGAGATGATAATAAATGTCAAAATAATCCAATATTTCTTTAGAAAAAAATATGATTTAAGTTTTTTTTTTTTAATTAAATTAATAAACTAATAATTAAAAAATTGTGAATATTGATGAATTATTTAAGATTTTTTAAGGAAAAAAAAACTTCTGCCAAAATTTATTTATCGGTACTACACCGAAAGGTGGCCGATGTTACATCATAGTCGGTTTGAGGTATGTTCAGGTGATTCTATGTGATTAATGAAGTGATTAAGTTTTAATCATGCCATCTCGATTTTGAAGTGATTAGAGCTTAATCACGTTTGAGATGATTAACTCTGCAAATGTGAAAATAGTATAAGAAATAGTAAAATGTCATAAAACATTCAAAGTCGTTTTTCTCGAAACGACTTTTTTTGAATTATGCCGTTGTTGCAGCAAATCAAAGACTCAACTGTTTCTTGAAAATTTCAAGAACACTTACGTAGAAGTTATTTCGAAAGTGACAATTTTATGCGTTAGTAAGTTCTTAAGGGATTACTATTAATACATTTTAGCCTGACAAACTAAAGATTTTAGCTTGTAACTTGACAATAGTTATTTTAACTGGACAATCAAGCATTAAAGACCATATTGTCATATGCCTTAGTCGAGAGATTGTATTCAAGAAATGGCAAATTTAAAAATTCGTATCGGACATGTGAAATGCGAATTGCGTTAATAAGCTTTTTGCCAATAAAATCTTATATTGACAAAATTCGAGTTAGCATGTTTTGAATATAGATTATTGTATACTGTTTAAAAATTATAAATTGTTTTTATGAAATAATTAAATATGATTTTTTTGTAATATTTTGCATAAATGTTTCTTAAAAAAACTACAAAGAAAACAAATTAAGGTTTTTGCTTAAATTGTCTATTAAAACATACTGTACTGTAGTGTATTCATAGAGTGGATTGTATAAACTTTTTACTTACTATACAAACATACATCTAAATATGTACGTTCGTATTTATGTTATACAAAAATGGACAAATAAAGTTGCTTTACTCGGGTAATTACAAATTAATTACTTTATACAGATTCAGGTTATGATCATGAGAAATGTTTAATAATTAAATTAAGGTTAAGATCAATATTAAACAGGGTGTAATGTTTTTTTGTTTTTTTTTTCGTAACAAAAAAAAAAACAAGACAAAACAAAATAACAACAGGTGAAATATTTGGGTGATTTTACTTGTAGTTGTCTACGAAAAAACAATTCGCAATGCCAACGTTTTTTTTATCATTAAACAAATGCCATAGCACAGTCGACAACCAATAATTTAACTATAATATTGCAGTTTTTTAATTTATGTTTTACATTACGTTTTTTTTTTTGGCGTAAAATTACGCTATTTTTTAACTAAGAATAACGAAAAAGGCCCTACATCATCACGATCGATGATATTACTCTCAAACAATAATACATTTGAAAATAATTCGAAACGTTTTTTATGATTGAGATACGTAAGGAGTGAGTCAATAAAAATTTTAACTGTTAAAAATTCCATAAGAACTAACTATGTAATTTAGAACTAAAAGAAAAAACATTTATTTTTGTTTAATCATTAAATGAGTTTTGAGATAAAGAGTGATTAAAAAAAAAATCTTATAAACAAGATTCCAGTCAAAGCTTATCATCGGTCCAACAAAATTATTATTTTTTTAACCAGCTTTTAAAAATATGTCAGATAACATCTATTCTAAATCATTCATTTACAGCTGATATTTGAGACAAAATGGTCATCGAAAAAACTACGTGAAAAAATAATTAAAACTTTAAAAATAAAAAGCCAATATGGACTTTCAAAGCAAAAGGTTTGAAGGTTCATCATCACACTGTTTCAAAAGCAATTAAACAGTATAAGGAAGACATGAGCATTGAAAGAAAACCTGGATCAGGTAGAAAAAAAGGTCTAACAGATATTAGTAAGACAAAAGATGTTGGAGCACCGAACACTTCTACGAGAAAAACTGCTTGCAAAGTTAAATGCTCTGATTGTTGATTGTGCAGAGCAAAAGCTAATGATGGGTTGTAGTCGTTGAAGGTTTAGAAAGTTCCAGATCACAATGCATTAAAGAACTTAGAAGCAAAAGAACGTGCGAAAAAATTTAGGTCAAGTTTTAGAAATAAAATATACCTGTTGTGTGATGGATGATTGTAAAATATTTGAATAAATTAACGTATTTTTAAAAATTTTTATATTGAACGGTTTAAGTTTTATTTAACTTAATACAAGTATAAGTTTTTTTCGGGTCACTCTTTATTGCTTGAGAGGTTACCTAGAACAGGTTAAACTACTATTCTAGGTTCTCTTTGAATACATTTTATGGTCCTTGCTATATAATTTGTATATAAATTTAAATCGGAAAATTTTTTTTCTCTAAATTATCGATTGTTTTTTAAATGTATTTTGATCAAGAAAAATGTGTTGTTATTGGTAGATGAAACATTTTTTAACGCACTCCTTAGTACATTCCACTATACATTCATATTTGCGTAAGCAACATGATTTAACACTTGGGGGTTTAAATTAAATTTCTTTAAAAATTCTATGAGCAATTAATTTTGAAACAAAAGTAATAATTTAAAGTTGGTTAAAAAAATGTAATCTAATTTGAAAACAATGAGAAATAACAACAAGTAAGAAAGTATGGTCGGTCAAGCACGACCATATAATACCCTACACTAAATAAAAGAGCAAAAACATTTTTCTTTTAAAATTTCAACAATTTATATTTTTGAGTGATTTTCGGAAGTGGGCCTTATATGGGAGCTATGACCAATTATTGACCAATCACCATAAAATTTTTGTATATATAAAACTTATTTGGAGCGGAATTTGTGGAGATACATAGTGATTCTAAGTCGATCGGTATACTTTAAGGTGGGTGTTAGACTAATATTTTTGGGCGTCACAAACATCTGCACAAACGCATTATTCCCTCCCCACTATGGTGGTGTAGGGTATAATTAAATATTTGTTTATGCTAAATCAGCCATTTATTCCATAAAACCATTCCCAATAAAACAAATTCATTAGCTTCATTCAAACACTTTTTTGAAAAGAGTTAATTCATTGTTGAATTAATTTATAGTCATAATAAAATATATTCAACCTTTGAATGGTTAAATTTTTAGTACTTTAAATCTAATCCAAAATTAATTAAAATATCATAAATAATCATTTAAAAATTAATTGATAACATTTGTCTACAGCCTACTTAAAATAGATTTGAATTAAAGAAACATTTTTAAAAACTATTTTGTAATGGATTATAATTTAGGAAAATTCAAAAGTATTAATTGTCAAAGGAATGCCTTCCATAGGTTTGAAGTATTATGGAATTACCTCTACGAATTCGTAGAGGTATTCTTTAATGAAATGGTTAAGAGATAATATTTAATTTGATTTTGAAAATTCAATTAAGTATTAATTCTATAAAACCTGTAGAGTGAAATTTTTCGATTTTCAATATTTTTCGACTATTGGGCTGATTGGTTTTTATTTTCGAAACAGAGGTGATATAAAGGCAGACAACTACTTGAATAACTTCAGGAATGTTTTAATTCTCACTTACTCTAGCCATCTTTTCTACAACTTTTGGCGACACACTCCTCATTAATACATTTATTAAGAAAATGCAAACCTTTTTCAAAACAAACAACATCATTAGAAAAAGTTATACACTTGTTGTTCAGAATTGGTTTCTCATTATTTTGTATCAATACAAACTTAGCTATTTATATAGAAACAATAATCTTTATCTGTCAGTTTCAAACAGACATATTCGTTTATAAATACATATGTATTTAAATGAAGAACTGAACATAAATATGCCCTAATAACCACCAATGCCAACCAATTTGTTTTATTATATTTTAAGCGATGTTTTTCTAACATTTTCATTACACTTTTGAATTTATTATAATAATCGTGTGGTAAAATGGAAGATTCTTATTTATTATACCATGAAATAAACAGCGCACAAAACAGAGTGATGCAAATTTACTTTTTGTATTTCAGTGAACCTACAATTTTAGAAGGCGATATCATATACAATATTTTGAGCAAATTTCAACACCCTACAATTATAGGAAGAGAAAATGTTGTTGTTTGTCTCACATTGATGAACTTCTCCTAATGTACAGGTTTGTATGTGTAAATTGTTTTAACCCTTGTAGGAGTTAAAGTAATAAATGAAAATCTTACCCTACTGATCAAATTGTTAGTTAAAATTACGTTTTTCCAGAAATACACAGAACCCACACGCTAGGCATGGTTACGACAACAACACTATGTAACAATATATTGTTGACTGAAACATAATTATTTTTCAAACAATTAAAGAATGATAACTACACAAACATATTATTTTATTTACAACCATTTAAACTTACAAAAATAACCATTCAATGTTAAGTTTCTATATGTGTACACAATGGCCCATAATCATAGTCAAAAATAAAGTACATTTTAAGAGAATTAAACTCGACTTTACTTAAGAGTGGACTTTAGGTCTATCATAGACAAGTTAAAGTATACTTCTGACACTGAAGTCGACTCTAAATATAAAACTAGCTGAAGTTGTTTTTAACTCGTTTAACAACAGCATCAGCTGTTCTTCGCCGAGTAAAAAAGTTCGTCACAAAGTAAAAAATGTTTAAGTTACAAGATATTGGTAGAGATTTTGCAATTATTGAACAGTTATCAATAAAATTAGTACCAAAATATCGTAATTATGATAATTATCTTATCTTTTCCACTTTTCCACAACAAACAACTTTCTTTCTTTAGGTGTCCCGGTTACTTTTAATTTTGTATGTCAGCTGTTCAGCGTTGCCACTTGTCTGTTTTTTGTTGTATATTGTATGAAAACATTTTCTACATTTGCGGTTGTTCAATTTAAAACATACTTTAATTTTGACTATGGTTGCAAATTAATAAAAAGCTGGTTTTTATTTTAAAGTTGTTTTTAAAAAGAACCGACTTTAGTGTTTGACTATGATTATGGGCCAATATGTTTACTTTTAATAATATTTTGTTCTCTCCATTTGTAGAATGCTTTTGCTTATTTTTGGTGTTTATCTAAGCTATGATCTTTTTACAAGTAAAGTTTGAGTGTCTGTAATTCCCATTCGCTCTATAGTTTTATTTGTAAAATTCAGTTTTCCTAAAGTGAACAACAAAAAATTTCAATCAATTTGTCAATACTATTTAATTTTATAAAAACTCCCGCGGAATTTTTTATTCATAATTGGGCTGATTATGGAATAAGAAGCAGAAAATGCTTAAAATGAAATCTATGCTATTGCAAGCTGTACTCATTAGACCATGATCATCCTGAAATGTTTCTGAAACTCAAACGGTATTGTTCAACATAAAACGAAATCGAATATTTTCTAAGAAATCAGCAAATCAATATAATGTTGATTACCCAAACACATTTAAAAGTAATTATAAATAATCGACCTCTTTCTTATCAAATTCGATACAAATCTTAAACTCGTTGCTTTTCGACTGTAGTCGAAATAGCTGATCGAACGAATTGTGATTTGGTATTATGGCGCACATTCGTTGCTTACAACCTTAGACCTGCATAAAATTAACGAAAATATTTCAGTTAAAGGGGGGTCAGACGGCATGTATTGCTTGTGTTTTGTGCCATGTATTGGAACATTTTTCCACATGTAAACATATACATACCGTGTGATCCTTATGAAACTTTGTGTATGTAAAATACATGTGTATTACTCGTGACATTTTTGGCAATTAGAGCATGTTCTATTTTCGTGTGTATAACAGTGTTGTATTTTGAAATACAACACTGTGCGAGTGCAAAATAAAAAAACACAAAACAAAAAGGAGTAAAGAAAAATCATAACAAAATAAATTTCATTGCATTAAATATATTTATTGTGATTTAAAAATGTTTTAAATAAATATTTTGTTAAAAACAACAAACATATAAACTAATAGAGGTTATGTCACATGCAATTACATATGTACGTTTGAACGTGGAAATTATGAATCGTATGTATAACGTGAATTTTGACATAAGCTAGGTACTCTGTTCAAAATTTCGTGCGAAATACTGCCAAACTACATATAAAATATTTGGAATGAAATATATGCGAAATAATTTCGCAAAAGCAGTTTTTATTGTGAAAAAACATGTGAAATACACCTGGCACCTTATTTTTCCACACGAAATAACATACGCAGCACTTCTTTCGCACGAACAGCTAGCTGTCAAACAGCATGTAAAATTTTTCGCATGAAAATACCATAGTTTTTCGCAAATATGAACAGAGTACTAGGCTATACACATGAAATTCCATATGTATCGAATACATGTCCCAATACACAAGCAATACATGCCGTCTAACCCCCCCTATTAGTGGGATTTGGTCCACCAAAAACAAATAAAATTACAAATACTTAAATTTTCAACAATATTTTTAATTTTATTTGCAGTGTCGAAAGCAAAATTGTGTTTGTTGAAAAATTCGATGCACAACGAAATTTTCGACAGCGATGCCAACTCATAATACGAATTTAACATTCGATATTCGATAGCCAAATGCAACTCATAATAGGGGCTAATATGCTTACGTACCCTAACATCCAGACTAATCCGATATAATCCGCAGATTTCGAACGGGTCTTGCATGAAAAATTAAGAATTCGAAGTGTGTGACAATTGTACAGATCCCTCAACTCAAATCGAAACTAAAACATTGCATACAATTATTTAACCCTCCGTTAGTCGCAATAATTTTCAATCGAAACCAGTCGCAATGTATCAAATTGATATCAATAAAAAAAACGATATCAATTGAAAATAATCTCTTCACTTTTTATTTCGAAAACATAAAAACAATATTAAATTCAAAGTATTTAAAAGAGTAATAAAAATAAAAAAATTTACAATACATTTTTTTACTGTATCAACCAGATCAGTTGCGACTAACGGAGGGTTAAAAAGCTGTTTAGAATCTCGGAAGTTTTAATCATTAATTAAATATTTTGAAAATCTGGACGCAACTTTTCTTTATCTTCAAAACTATATTTCTTCAGAATGGATAGTCAGAAAGTTGAGATGTACCAAAAAATGCTAGTTTTTCGAAACTTTTAAGCAGATTAAAAAGTAATCTTGTTATATCTTGGAGGTAGTGTCAATTTGAATTTTCTGATATTTTATTTATCCAAATTGGGCAAATCGTTCTCGTGTCTAAATAATGATTTATTACGAGAGCCAGAGCATTTTTTAAAATGCAATAAAAATTAAAATTCTACATCGATCTGATGTGTGTATGTTTGGACTCGTAAGTCCTTTATGGGTTAATGCGTGTGTTAATAATATTTATGATGATTGTCGTTGATGTTGTATGTTTGCTGGCTAGCTGCCTGACTGACTGACTGTTTGGCTGGTTGTCTGGCATGGACGCTGGTGGCTGCTGTTGTTCTTTGCTCAAATTTAAAAATAGGTAAAATAACAACAAAATTGTATTTGTTACGTTTTTTTTTTTTTTTTTTTTTTTTTTGAAGGAAAACGAAAATAATGAAACGAATTCTAGGCGTAAAATATAATACACATCTAAAACTACCTACATATACATACATACATACATTCGTAGATACTCAACTCACTCATATAAATATTTACGAGTATCTTTGTTTGTAGGAATATAGATATGTATGTACATTATTGTACATTCAAACTACATGTATCACAGAAAAGAAATAAATTTTATTTATTGACGACAAATTTCAGAAATGTGCTTTAGCAACAAGTAAATATCTTAATATGAAAATACATCCATAGATATGTACATATCTCTATGTATATAAACATAGATGCATATTTATACTGTATTACTTCTACATACATAGATATGTATGTATATATTTAAGTATATGCATATTCGAATACAAGTGTACGTACGAGTACATACATATTACTTAATATACCTTAGTGTAGTTTAGTATGCATGTTATACATACATATGTTGATGCTTGCAGCCATTCGATAAATTTATTTACTCTTTCAGTGGATTCAACACTAACTATCACCATCGCATTCAATAAATCTATTGATTTAGTTGTTTATGTTCATGTGCACTGACGTATCAATGCCGTTCTGGGGGGTACAATTACCCCTGTTACTACTAAAAAACGTATTTAAAAATTATATCACTGCTCTAACGACTTTATAAAATTAATTTAAATTTTTAATTATGAAAATTGGAAAATTAGTTTGGTTCCCGAATTATATTTCTCAATAATGCTCATAGGTCCCCAAATTTAATTGTCTTTTTTTTTTTTTTAAAGAAACTTTTAAATGTTTCAATAGATCTGAAGGATCACAACATTATCAAACTTAACTAAAATATGAAAAAACTTGTGGCAGTTACTGTAAATACCAGAAATTCGAATTAATTAATTCAATTTGAGTTTAATTCACAAAAATCTTGATTCGGAATTAAATAATTTCAGTTATTCATTCCATAAATCCATGAACAAAATCTTATTTTTTAGCTTCATTGAAATGTTTTTAGTTAAATGAATTCATTCATTGTTAAATTAATTCATAACAGAATTCATTCAACGTTTGAATGATTAAATTAAATTAATTTAAATCTAATCAAAATTTTATTAAAATATTGTTTTTTTCTTCATTCAATTGGTTTTTCAATATTTACAAAATGAATTGAAAAACATTTACTTAAGTCTATTTGTAATAGATTTGATTTGAATTGAAGAGTCATTTGAACATTTGAATGGATTTGAAATGAAGAAAACTTGGGTAATGGAATTAATTTTATAAGTATGTAATGAATTCTTAAAGGAATGAATTAAATATCTTTAGAGTACTAAGGAATTAAGAAAACGAATTAATTCGTGCTGAATGGTTTAATGAAATTGTTAAGAGGATAGATATACTTAATTTGATTTTGAAAATTGAATTATGTATTAATTCATTCGACCCTTTGCTATTGTAAATATGTACGTAGGAAAAAATAAATTATGTAACAATAGAATTGAAATGATTTACCAACTAATGATATACAATTTTTTTTTCATATTTTATTTATTGTATCTTCACAAAAGAATGTGAACTATCAATAATTTGTTCAACTCTTAAATCTAAATATTAATTTTTATTTACGTCCCACCACAGTTGGACGAAAAATTATGTTTAATTTATAGATCCTATCATCAGAGCAGGTCTGTTGGATTCCCTCCAATTCCAATTAAAACAGAAATAATAATCTACATCGACATCAATATTCAAAGTACTTTCAATCAACAATAATTTATTTTAATCTTTCAGAAAAAAAAAACAAATAAAACTCGAATAATTGACAACTCTAATTATATTAAAAATAAGAATCCAAACATCGAGTTTTTTGCCAAAAAAAAAAAATAAAAATAGTAATAGCGTATTTTAGGGGTTTCACATATTACTAGAAATTAAAAAGAAAGGAGAATTTTCAAGCCACAGCTATGTTTTATAATGTTACACACTCGTACATTTATTTTTACAATATGTACGAGAGTACATACAAATAAATAGTTTATTTACTCAAATTTTACAATTTTTACATGTGATGAATTCTAAACCGTTCACGTGTTTACGACCACATCTAATGTAGGTTATTCATTCGTATTCACTCTTCAGTAAACATAAACATCATTATTTAATGTCACATTTTCATTTTTATATCTTCATTCTTAATTTTTATTTTTATTATTATTTTATCATATGTAGTATGTTTGAATGCAACATAAAAACACCGAATGTATGAACTCAAGATATTGGTAAAGACATGCCAGAAAATCGAAATGAAAATTCATATTTTGTGCTAAATTGATTATTGTCAGGAACTATCGCAAAATTTAAAAGGAGTAAGAGGTTTTACAGCTTTAAAATAAACTGTTATATATTGGGAATTTTAAAACTACTGGTCCGAAAACAAAATTCAGAGAAACCTATGCTCGGCCAAATAGGTTAAGACAATTTTGACTTCAAAAATAAATAAAGCATAACTGCAGCCAACAGATGGCCCAATCCAAATTTCATAGGACCATCAAGAAACTTAGATGTAGCATTGGTAAAGGTGGGTGAGGTACAAAACAAAGTTATTTTAGACAGTGACCGAAAATAATAATTATTCTTGAAATTTCTAAGAAAAAATCCATCACATACCATTTTGATCGTTTTCATAAAATAACATGCTTTTTAAATTCTTGATTTTTATTTTTTTGTCAGAAATAATTGTTATTTTTTGATTTTTATTTTTTTTGTCTTTGTCTTTGATTTTTTTTTGTTTCAGAAATATTTGTCAGACTTTGATTTTTATTTTTTTTTTTGTCAGAAATATTTTTCAGACTTTGATATTTATTTATCTGCCAAAAAAAAAAATAAAGATCATTACACGACAAATATTTCTGAAAAAAAAAATAAAAATCAGAAAATAACAATTATGTTACGATTATTATAAATATCATAATTGTTACGGTCCCTGGCTAAAATAGAATTTGTCCAACTTAAAAACTTCGTATTTTGGAACAAGTTTTTTTTGAAGTGTTACGGAGCCAATGCCACTTTGATGACAGTATTGAATTAATTCTTTGTTGGATGATTTTTCACTTTCAAAACTACTTCTACGTAAGTGTTCTTCAACTGTTTTTTTACATTTCCTTGATTCAATTTTGAAGACATACTATTTTTCTTTAAAATTTTTCATAATTCTAAATTTACATTCAAAACAAATGGATTTGACCCAAATCACGGGTTTCCATACAATTACAATACCAATTGAACTCAAAAACACTTCAAAATAAATGGACACATTTTATATTAAAGCAGAGTATGACCCGGCGAAATTCGCCCCGCCCCATTTTTAAGCCTTCAGACAATCTTTAGAGTAATAATACAACACAAATATTTAAATTTTCAATGTGATTTATATGAATGGAATCAGTAGAGAGCAACAATGTTTTTCAATTTGTTTTGATAAATATTGCATTGAATTTCAATTGATTGAAATGCTTTTACCATATATGGATATAATGCGTGATTTACGACAATCCGGAAACAGTTTAACAATACACGAAATTCGTTTAAATTGCAGCAAGAAAAATAGCATATTTACTGTAGAAAATTACAATGCCAAAAATGACACCTGTCAGATTGCGCAAAGTCAACGTATAACGCCATCTATCGGATTTTGGCTGAGAACTCTCACACAAAATTTCATACAAAAACTCGATTTTTTCCAATTTTCCGACTTTTCCGGAGGGATTTTCCAAAATTTTATTCCGTAAAAACCTTCTCCTCGAAAATACGAACAACTGGCAAACAATTTTTAAGAAATCGGCCCAGCCGTTCTCATTTTATGAATTACTATATATTTTGTACACCATTTTTATATATACAGTGAGCCTCAAAAGTGAGTGTACACCAAAAATTATTTGATTTTTTTAAGATAATGAAAATCCTAAAATTTATTCATCGATTAAAATTTTAAAGTTTCGGTTTGTTGGAGATTGGGTTGAATAATAGATTCGGTTGTGAAAAAAAAAATATTTAAGTCGGACTATAATGATGTTCATGATATAAAAAAAATCAAAAAATTTGCTGGTGTTCACTTACTTTTGAGGCTGTGTGTATATAGATTTTACTATGATTGACTGAAACACAATTATTTTTCAAACAACTATAGAACGATAACTATGCAAACATATTATATTATTTACAACCATTTTAACTTAATTAACTTTATAAGATTTTCTCCATTTGTAGAATGCTTTATGATTTTTCTCTGTCAGAGACATATTACAAATTTAACAAACATTCTAGTTCTTGATATAAATCATGTGGAATAGATAAAAGATACCACAGACTTCATTATGTTGCAAGTATTCGGGAACAATGGAAGTATGTTGCAGATTCGTTTATCTCAATTTAATTTATAATTCACATAAATATCTACCTACCTACATATGTATGTCAATATTTTGTATATAAATATTTAAGATAAACATTATATATTATCATAAATACATATGTGTTATTTGCAGTTTCAGCAAAGAGTGAACCAGAAAAAACTTATTTATAAAAATGTTCGCTTAGCAAGTATTAATACTTAGTTCAGCAAATTTGCCGTTTTTTTTTTTTGAATTTCTTAAGATATGTCTAATATTAAATTAAATTCCACAAGTCTTAAATAATTTTTGAGCTATTGAGAGATTCGTCTCATACAGAAACTGGCAGTGAAAAAAATTATAACAAAACTGAAAATTATAAAAATTTGTTGTGGAAATTTTCATTAAAAAAAACATGTTTGTTATAATTTTACCATTTTGCACTATAGTTCAAAGTATCACTTTTTCAGTGTGAAATTCAAATTTCGAAGTTGTTATTATTCATAATTTTTTGTTGTCAATTTGTTACTAAAATTCCAATGCAATAAAATTCGCAATTGGTTTTTGTAAAATACAAAATACAGCTTGACAGCACGACTTCAAAGTTAAAGTTTCGATACATTTTTAAAAATTTGTAAATAGTATCAATATTATATTGTAACTTTTAACCGTTAATTGTGGAAAGTGTGTGAAAAATTTAAATAATGTTTAAAATGGAAAACAACGAGACGTCTAAGTACTTAATTTTTCTTTCCTAAATATTTGGAAACTAGTTGCCTTTATATTAAAAATTACAATCTTTAACCATAACATTAAAGTAATTTCTTTTGATTACAAAACTTTAACTTTATAGAAGCTTTTAAAAAATGTTAACGTTTGTTAAACTGGAAATAAAAAGAAATAAATATATTGAAATGTTGTGAATTCATTTCACTTTATTTCATACTGCGCAAATTTAATAATTTTTTCTAGGTGAATGTACTATAAAAAATGAACTTTTTGAAATTTGGCTAAAAGAACGCCCAAAAGACACAAAGTATGATGCTATTATTAAATATATTGTGAAGAAAATTAGTGCTCATGTTATTCCTAAGGGTTGTAAGAAATTATTGGATGAAAAAGTCCGCCTTTTTGTGTACAATTACTTAAAAGTAAAATGTCAAAAATGCAGAAGAAAGGCCGCACTCCATGCGGTCAAAATTCAAAATTTAAACTCGCCAACACTTCTTCTTTGCGCATGTCAATTTATTTATTCAAATCTAACTAAGGATTTGGAAATTACAGATTGATTTCCCTTTTTTTCTATACTACTGTGCGAAGTTTTATCTGATACTTCAGTTAATATTTTGAATCAAATGTGTTTACAAAATTAATTACTGATTCAACTAATTTGACCGAAAACTAATATGAAATAAATTTTTTCTAATCAAAAGCAATGAATTTACTTCTCCTGATGGGCTAACAAAGGGCTAATTTTTTCTTAAATTTGATGAAAATATAAGTATTTCTACCTATGGTCCAATTTTGGTATCAAACAGTAGAATACTTTAATAGTTATTAATTTCGCACGGAAAAAGTGATATGTACTTTGAACCAGTGTTTAAAAAGCTACGATAACTAACAAATTTTTAACTGTTGCTACAACTACTGCTTCAAAAAAATGTATGTAGCGGTAGCAGTAGCATTTGTCTTTTTTCGTTTTCTCGTTTTTTTAAAACTACTGCTACCTTCAAAATATAAAACTCTTAACAGAGCAGTAGTAATACAACATGAATTGTAAATGGAGTAGTAGCATAAAAATACAAATCATTGCTACTGCTCTATATCGAGTTTTAATTTTTAAGGTAGCAGTTGATGCAGCAGTTAAAGTAGCAATAAAAGTAGTCAAAAAAGAAAATCTTCAGTCATAACACCAAAATTGACAGAATTAAACACTGTGTGTTGTTTTTATTTTAAGAGAGAGTTTGAAAGAATTATTCGTTTTTATTCGTCTCAGATGTTCGTGTTGCTAACAGAAAGATCATGTTTTCTGTGTGTATAACAAAAAAGCCGAACTTTTGTTTACAACACGACCAACTTACACAAATATACATTCACAACAACAACACATAATATACTTTTTTGGCTGAAGATTTCTATGTTTGACTTATTTGATTGCTACCTCAACTGCTACTTAGCTGCTACTTCAACTGCTACTTAACTGCTACTTCTTCTACTACCTCAACTGTTACTTCTATTACTACTAAATTTTAAAAGTAGCAGAATTAATAAAAAATTTAATGACTGCTACATCAAAACTTTTTCTTTTTTAAGGTAGCAATAGAAAATAAATTACTCTGATACTTTTAAATTTTTCTTTTATTAGTACTACTACAACTACTGCTACCAAAATGTGAAGGTAGCAGTAGTAGTAGTAATTATTGACTCCGAGTTTTTATTAATTTTTTAACTAGACTACTTGTGTTTTTTCGTTGCTACTGCTACTTGTAGTCTAGTTTTTTAAACACTGCTTTGAACTATAGTGCATTGTCATAAAGTTCAGAATATGGGGAGTTTTAATTATATATATTAAAGAATTTTCTTATTGAACGATTTAAGTTTTGTTTATGTTAACCTGTTTGTATACAGGTATACATTTTTAATGCCACACTCCTTATGTTATGAATTTTGCATATGTTTGTATAGTGGCATGTTATTGAGATTAAAACAATAAACGACGAAATAGTGCAAGTGTTGCACAGCAAATGAAATAATGAAATAATTTGTATTTGCCTATTCATTGCCTATGGATATGTAAGTGTATTTATGTCTGTATTTGCACACACAGATACGACTAAATGCCTACGAATGAATGCTGCAATGCTGCTGACCAAATGTGTCGCAACATCTTAAAATAAAATTACATCATATGAAAATTCTATTACTAGCATATCTATGAGAATAATTTGTGAAATTTCTAAAGAATTTTATATACAGCTGTCGGCAAAAACTAACTACATATGTAAATTGCAATACATTATAAATTAGTGATAAAAGGAATATTAAACAGCAACATTTTTGAAAAAAAAAAAAAAAAAAACAACCGACTAGTCAAAAACGTTCGCTAGAAAATACATTTTCAATACCTTATTCAGAGCCGATGCTACACCGATTAACATTGTATGATTTGCAACAAATGTCACATTATTCCCCACGCACTCACCAATCTTTAAAAAAAGTACACAGAAAAAATTATGGCTAACATATTTTTAAACATATGCATGTTTGAAACCAGATTTGAATTTTGTTATTTATTTTATTTGGTTTTATAAATATTTTAATTGGTTTTAAATTTGATGGTTAACAATGCTAACAACTTTTTTTAATAATGAGAAACGTCTATTTGTTTTGTAAATCTTGTACTTAAAATCAAGTACGCTTTCATTTTGTGATACATTTTTATAATATTAAAAAAATATTTTCTTTATTAAAATTGTGTTTGAATTTTTTTATAGAATCAAACAATTTTTTAAATGATTGAAAAAATGTTTGTTTACTTTGAAACAAAAACATATTTTGACAAACAGCTGTAAAATAAAAATAAATTATACATACATATATTTTGAAAAAAATAAAAAATATTTACATATGTACACAATTTTTAAGTTTTGGTCTTCATGAAACAGACTAGGAGGTGTTCAGGGGCTCAATAATTCCTCACGTTTCAAGATTGGTAAGTATGTATCAACTTAAAATTCTTTATTATATTATTGTTAAACCTGCCGGTATACATAATTGCAGACTTTGTTAGCTTCCTATGACTGAAATTTGGGAGAATACGACATAAATGGTAAGACGATTGATTTTCAATTAAGATGAATATGAAAACTGGTTTATCTTCCCACAGGTGAACAATATCCACATAACTTGGATTCCCGTTTGCTGGAAAGTCAGTTTGGCAGAAGCTAATTAATATTTTGTATGGCAGTATTTTCTATAGAAAATATTATGTATAACAGTATTTTCTTTAGAAACTACTGTGTATAATAGTATTTTCTTTAGAAACTATTGTGTATAACAGTATTTTTCTATAGAAAATATTGTGTATAACAGTATTTTTCTATAGAAAATATTGTGTATAACAGTATTTTATATAGAAAATATTGTGTATAATAGTATTTTCTTTAGAAAATATTGTGAATAACAGTATTTTCTTTAGAAAATATTGTGAATAACAGTATTTTCTTTAGAAAATATTGTGAATAACAGTATTTTCTTTAGAAAATATTGTGTATATCAGTAGTTTCTATAGAAAATATTGTTTATAATATTATAATATTTATTGATTTTGAATTTAAATTGTATTAATATTTTAATTGATTTAATAATAAATATTGTTTGAATATCTATTCAAAACCAACTATTTGATTGTATGGTTTTATTAAAAATATTGTTTGATTTTATGTGGTATTTCAAATAATATGTTTCATTGATAGTTAAAATATTTTAATAAGAAAAAAAAATTTTTTTTTTCAATAAAATATTTACAAATTTTGTTGTTTGAGTTTGTGATTTTTGTGATAGGTCCCATTTCAATAAAATATTCAATTGACTTTATGAATTTTGTAATTGGATTTGAATTTTTGTTTTTTCTGTGTATATTTTCCAAAACATTAAGAGTTGAAAATAAATTTTCAATTAGAAATATATTTTGATAATCTAACATGCAGTTAGAACTCAATCACATATTTTCAAATTTAAAAAATTTTCCAAATTTTTTCAATAGTTTAACGATTGTATCTTGTACAATTTGTTGTGTTTCGTTATCAAATTATCAGTTGGTAAATGAAAGAAACAATTTATTTTCAACTTTTAATGTTTTGGAAAATATACTATTTCTTTTAAATATTGATGAGTGCGTGGGGAATAATGTAACACTTGTGGCAAGTCATACAATATTAATCGATGTAGAATCGGCTCTGAATAAGTTATTGAAAATGTATTTCCTAGCGAATATTTATGACTTGTCGGTTGTTATTTTTTTTAGCGGATTTCGAGGATTTAGTGTTTGGTAGCATATTTGTTAAATGTTTAATATTAAACTTCATAATTTATGATGTATATTTAAAATACGATTGTTAATCTTTTAAATCTGCGTTCAAATCTGTCCAGACAGCAAAGATATCATCTATTCACAAACGTTATTCACCCTTATTCCACCTTGCGTCGTCGACATCGTCGTCAATATTGAGTCAAAAAATGGTATGTGTTTCTCCGAAATCGATAACAATTGGTACAAAACGCTGTCAAAAGTTACCAATTGTTATGGATATCGGCGTAACACATACCATTTTTTGACTCAATATTGAAGAAGATGTCGACGACGCCAAGTAGAATAAGGGTGATTATAAAATTTTGTTGACAGTTTTAAACCCTATTATTTCGAAATCAAAAATAAAGTTTTAAAACAATTTCGAAATTTTTTTTTTTGGAAAACGATTAATAATTTAAGACCTTGGAAGCAACGAAAATCGATAAAGTCCCATTTAAGAACCACCATAATTGTACATATACTATACGTAATATCTATTAGAAGTATATATTCAAGAAGAAATTAAATAATAATTTTTGTCGTCGGGTATAAGTATGTAAACTCACATAAAAACATGAAACAAAATTGCAAACAATACACATAAAAACAAGAATAATTTTGAAATCAAATAACTAAACTTTTGTTGGCCAAAAATTTAATTACATTTGAATACGTTGAAACTTACATACACCCAATGTTCATATACAATATATATATAAATATATATCTATCTGAGTGTATTGTACAGTTTTGCATATATGTTTATTATATTATGTATGAACATCTGTATATATGGGTAATTCCATGAATATGTCAACCACGACTGAAAAACTAAAAACTCTTGAAACTTTTTTTTAAGATGAGTTGAATAAGATATGAAAAACTACTAAAATTTTACTATGTGAAGCTAATACGAGCAAAAATAACAGTTTAAACTGACTTTATTTTAATTTTTTTTATTTAATCAGTATGTAGTAGGCTAGGGTAGCGGCGAAAACTAAGCGCCCAATTAGTAGTGAGAAATGAATATTTAGTTTAGTGTAAGAAATTAAAAGAAAGAGAAATAAACACCTCCCACGATTCTCAGATTTTTACATGTACCTCAATAACACTATACAACAAAATCATATTTTTTCTAAAATTACAAGGTCCGACCAATAAATTTTGATAGAGGAGACAAAAAAAAAAAAAGACGCGTGTATCGTTTTGAAAGTTTACATCTGAATTTCATTTGAGGGGGGTGGGGGGTTTGTTAAAGTTTCCCAACTCTGGCACATTCTTATTGTTAATTGGCATAAGAAACCATGTGATTCTTACATTTTAGGTATAAAATGTGTTCAGCAAATTTATGTAAAATGTTACGGTAAACACTTTTGTAGAATATGTTAACCCTCAAATCCTCAAGGCATGGGTCTTTTTTGTCCTTCTTTTAAAATATAGCAAAAACCACAATTAAAACAGGGATTTAAGGGGTTAAAATGTCCCACAAATATATTATCCGTGAATTTTTACTATAAGTCCCTGAATACACCAAAACGGAAAATTCAACCAGAAAGTCAGAAATAAGAAAGAACGCCTAGGGTAAATTTCACATTTATTAAGAATTTTATTTTAAAGTACCCCAAAAATTTAGTATGAAAAAAAATAGTTCAAATTTAACTAAAAACAAGTAAGAAAGTATGGTCGGTCAAGCCCGACCATATAATACCCTACACTAAGTAAAAGAGCAAAAAAAATGTTTCTTTTAAAATTTCAATAATTTATATTTTTGAGTGATTTTTGGAAGTGGGCCTTATATGGGGGCTATGACCAATTATGGACCGATCACCATGAAATTCGGTCGTGTGATTTGTGTGTATATTAAAGTTAACTATGTTGAATTTTGTGTGTTTACCAACATTTTTAAGCGATTTATGCACGTTAAAGTGATTTTCGGAAGCGGGTCTATATGGGAGCTATGACTAAATATGGACCGATGGTAACAAAATTTGGTGACATGAATTTTGTGTATATAAAACTTATTTGGAGCGGAATTTGTGGAGATACATATATAAATTAAACATTTATGACCGATAAAGTCCAATTTCGGGAGGACATTTGTATGGGGGCTAGGTGAAATAATGGACCGATTTCAGCCAGTTTCAATAGGCTTGGTCCTTGAGCCGAAAAAATAATATGTATCAAAATTCATCGAAATATCTTCAAAATTGCGACCTGTACTCTGCGCACAAGGTTTACATGGACAGCCAGCCAGCCAGCCAACCAGACGGACGGACGGACGGACGGACGGACGGACGGACGGACATCGCTTAATCAACTCAGAAAGTGATTCTAAGTCGATCGGTATACTTTAAGGTGGGTGTTAGACTAATATTTTTGGGCGTTACAAACATCTGCACAAACGCATAATACCCTCCCCACTATGGTGGTGTAGGGTATAATTACTACATAAACTGATCACATGGTTTCTTATGACGATTAACAATAAGAATGTGACAGAGTTGGGAAACTTTACCCCCCCTCATATGAAATTCATATGTAAACTTTCAAAACGACGATACACGTGTCTTTTGTTTTGTCTCCTCTATCAAAATTTATTGGTCGGACCTTGTAATCAATTCCGTGTTATGTCACAACAAATCTATTCCACTCTATAGGCGTACACATGTCATGTAAGATGACATGGAAATGCCCATATGTAAGTAAGTACATATGTATGGATGTATGTATGTAGATATTAAGACTAGAACCTACTCTAATTGTAAAAACAATTGAAATTATAAATACAAAATTTTCAAAAAGCAGAAAAAATATTTTATTTACGTAAAAGTTTGTCTGCCAACCTGCAGATGTTAATGGCTTGGACGTTTGCGTTGGGCACCCTTTTTGATTTAATGAAAATTTTAAAACAAAGATAATGAAATTTAATTCCAAATTCCATTCATTTATGACTACAAAAAGAAAACAAATATATGTATGTATATTTTTTATTTTACTTCAACTCAAGTGGATTCTTTCAATGAGGTAAAATGTTTACTAGACTCTGTTGAAGTATTTGCTTTTCTTTCTGAAGATTTTGCATTCGATTTCCTATAAAACTCAAATACTGACATTCATACATATCAGAACTGTAAATGAATGATTCATATTTGATTTTTAATTCACCATGAATTAAACAACAATACAATGAATTGAATTAAAATTTAAATGAAAGAATGAATGAAAAGAATAGAAGTAAAATTCGACGATTAAAAGGAAAGTTAGAAAAAATATGACAAAAAAACTCTTATTTTTTATCGAAAAACTCTTGGAAGATTTAAAAAGTTGTCTAAAAGTCTTTTCAAATCCATTGGATTACGAAATATTTTAGAATCGCCATTAGGACCATTTTATTTAAGAATCGGAATCTGAACTATATAGTGAATTAAAACATGAATTACAATGAACGTCAATAACAAAATGAATTATATGAAACGAATGCATTCATATTTTGAGCAAACTGAATACATTCAAGAAATTTTAATTCATGATGAATTCATTCATGTTTCAATTCATTGTTTTGATAAAATGCGGGTATTTAAGAATTTTTTATTAATGATAAATTCATTCAAATTTCAATTCATATTTTGGAATGAATGATTGAAAGATACATTAAAAAAGTAATCATTCTTTTATAGCTCTGATACATTATCTAGATATTTGTTGAATTCACATACGGAGAATTATTAGTTTTATTGTGTTTTTTTCTTCAAATTAATTTTATTTCTAAAAAAAAACAAAATAGTTTCGAGTAAAATATCTTTGTTTGGGTGATTTTATATGACGATTTTTTTAGCTTTGATCCAAGTCGCCTGTTCGGAAAAATAAAAATGGTTTATAAAACAAAATTTGTCAAAGATTTCGGAGTTAGTATATTATACAAAGATATTATTTGGCCAGCAAGAATATAGTGCAAATGATAAAATCTTATTTGACTGTTTGGAGGAGGACACTGAAATGAGATTGTAACATAATGTTGATTTTTTGTAATACATTGATGTACTGTAGGGTGTTGAATGAAATAAATATTGTTCATATAGTGCAAGAGTTCAGCATTTTCCCATAAAACTTATGCATTTTAATCAAAAAAAATATATTTACAATTTAATTCAAAGCAAAAAGCTACACTTCCAAACCTAGTTCATAACAAAATGAAATAAATACTATGAATCGGACCAAACGCAACCGACCAATTTGACAAGAAAATGACGCATCTTTGAAACAGTCCAGATAATGAAGTAGTCCTGTACAATACATGTATGTTAGCCTGTACAAATATGTTAGTTCCAATGAAGATATTGTATCGATTCTTCATATGTCAGATCTGACCATACGATCTGACATATGACCAATTATCGGGGTTGTCGTTTTCAAAACCGATTCCGACAATGATTGGATTCTATGACAACCCCGTATATAGTGCTCAGTAACATTACTTATAACAGCACCTGTGTTAAGTGTCTGATGCAATTGAGAAGAAATTTCCACATTCAATTCTCGTAATGGCATACATTTTCGACAGGAAATGATATATACCAAGAGAGAGGAATACCTAAAGATAGTACAGCCAACATTTGACTCTTTGGAACGACTTAATTGAGAAAATGTTGGCAGTCCTATCTTAATGTTGATACATAGCATGGAAAGATATACCCAGACTGGTCTGACGGTATTGCAAATTGACATCCATGTTGAATTTACCCGTAGTGAGAATATTCCTGACATGGGCATCAAACAGTTTTGCCAGTATGTATTTTCAATCAAAACGATGGCAGACTGATTGGACTAAAGTACTTTGCGATGTTGTGGGTTATCTCTCCCGCTTTGTTCTTTCGGAATATACTCTTATTCCAAACTACCCCTACTAAATAACTCTGGGAATACGGCCCTGGCCCTAATAATAATAATACATCGGCCATCTAAGCATATACAAAAACGAGTTTCTGCACTGGGAGAGATGAAAATTAAATTTCTACAAAAGTAATACTCTCATCTACATCAGAGAAGTACATGAGTTGATTCGATTTTTTTCTATATGAATGAAATCACTGCATTTGTTGTGTTTTCAATCATCAACATGTGCAAATTACAATTGATTGCCATTTACCCAATCATTTATTAAATGCCGTTAGTAATAACAACTCAAAAATTATTACTGTGTTTTGATTTGTATGCAAAGTATTCAAATGATTCATAAAAGCTCGATGATAAGTTGAATGCATAAGACAAAATCAGTGCATTAATTTGTTTTAAATAAATTTACGCGCGTGGTTCAAGAACTAAATTTCGTCTTATTTTGATACAATGGACAGACAGCGAAATAATAAAAAATATTGAAAAAATTAAAATATGCTAGAAAATACCTTCTAAATACAGTCTTAAATTAATTCAAACATTCTCATATAGGAAGTGTATATTTACTCAAAAAACTCAGCGTATATTCAAAACACTCATATTGATTCGCTGCTTTTGTGAATGGTAGAATTTACAGAATATGCAAGCAATTACATGCATTTTGCAACAAAACACTTGCTGTAGTGAATCATGCAATTATAGTATTCGTTTAGTTTATGTATAGTGATAACTCAGTATTCACTTTTGCAAAGTTTACTTAATATTCAAAGAATATTAAGAAATTGCAATTTAAATGATGGCTTTAAAAAGTGTGATTCCGATAAAAACTTGTTAAGACAATGTATTATGATTTAGAATGGATACATGGTACCTATGAACAATAAAATATCAATGGCAGTTAACTATATACATACGTACTATAATTCATAAAGCTACAACTTCAACGATCCTTGTGAATATTTGATTGTTGTAGTTCGATTAAGTGTAGTTGTGTAAATACATACGACAACACATGACTGACTGACTGACTGACTGACTAACTGCAGATAAAACATTGTAAAATACTGTACTAATTGATATTTGCATCACATCTGAGTAAATAATGTCAATGATCTGCTAACATTGCAAAACTCTGACACCATGTGTAAATATGTATGTAAATACGACTACGTATGTAGTATCCTATGTACGAGTAAAATTTTAAAATCCGTATTGGACAGACGACACTTCACCTGCTTACAGGGATATTTGTTGTGTAAACTTTGTAAACATTAAACAATAACTTTTTACGCCACACTAACCTTATCCTGGCTGCATGCCTGCATGCCTGCCTGGGCAGTTAAAGGTAGACGTGTGTGTCTGATGATTATTCGTTTGTACTTTTTTATGAGTCATAAGTTTTCTGGCGTAATTTTACATACTCTAACACATACACATCGATACGAGTACGATACAAGTGCAATACATACATACTAGGGTGATCGGCACGGTTTTTAATAACCGGTTTTTTTTAGCTAAGGTCGGTTTCGGTTTTTTTGCTCACATTTCGAATATCGAAGAAACCTGGGATTTCTCCTCGAATAGCCGGTTTTCTCTAGAAGTGTGTTTTTTATGAATTTTAGTGTAAAAAATATTCAAAATCCAAAAAAAATATTAAAACAAATACTCCAACTATTTTAGAAGACTTTGTATATTTAGAAAATCTCACAAGTGATCTGGAAAGCCTGAAAACTTAGTCAATGCTTTGTTTTCTATATGTCTTACAAATTCACCAAGTAAAAGATAATTTTCAATGTCTATTTGATAAAAACAACAAAAAAAATCGATCGAATCGCATTTAAACTGTGTTTTACTAATTCCTAAGAGATTATTTTACCTTCATTAGGTCTTCAATTTTACTGACGTTAACGATCATCGGGTCAAATTTAACCCAAATAGAAAATAGATTTTTTTTTAAAAAAACCTAACGTAGTTGCTGACATTTGAAATTAAATTAAAGTCATAAAATATCAAAAATATCAACCACTCATTTCTAGAAAAAATAAAGGATAAGAAAAACCGTAGTTCAGCAAGTTGTAGTGCTACCAAAGCTCTGAAAAAATGAAACTTAATTGTACGTAACAAAAGTCCAAACAAGTTTATAGATATTTTTTTGCAAATTTGTTTTTCTAAAAACCTAACATAGTTGTTGACATTTAAAGTGAAATAAAATTCATAAAATATAAAAATATCAACCACTCACTTTCAGAAAAAATTAAATATTAACTTCAAAATGGGTCAAATTTGAACCGAAGACCTTGTGAAGAATAAGTGAAATAATCAAAATGGTTTTAATCACTATTATTTTAATAAATAAAACTTGTTTTCTTCTTATTTCTAGGCGTTTTAATGTTTTTCCAAAAAACTGGTTAACCGGTTATTATAAAAAAATCGAAACCGAAAACCGGTTTCTAAAAAATGTCGAAGAATCGATCACCCTAATACATACATACATACATTTGCATGCACATTAGAGTGATCCAATAAAAAAAATAGTCGGTGTTCCCAACTAAAATTAATGACTACACATTTTATTATACAATTTGTTTATTGGTAGCGATACTCCTTTAAAAGATCTTTCATTTGATCCAGCTAAATGTCTAACTCGAAAACAAAGATTTTAAGAAACTTTAACAAATACATACCAACAAATCCTACCAGTGAAGCGATTTTTGGCACAATTGGGACACTCGATATTATTTTTAGGCACCATTTAGACACTCAATAATTCCGTTTTGGATACTAACTATTACAATGGCCACCAGACTAGACCGACATGATATGTTCTCTTTTTCACATGCAACGGCACTACATAGTAGGTTTTAACCGGCTCTAAACCGAAAAACGACATTTATTCTTCGGTTATCGGTTTTTTGTTTTTGAAATATTTTTAGCAGAAAAAATTAAAAATTTTTAACCGAAAAACAAACTAGCTATTATATTATGCATAAGTTAATTTAAGCAGATCTAACAGTGCAAATACGATTTTAGACACGGAAATTCATCCACAATATTCTTCTAATTGTACTTTTGCACAGGGACCGAAAATAATAATTATTCTTGAAATTTCTAAGGATAAACGCCATCACATGAAAATATCGAAGATTCAAGTATACCATTTTGATCGTTTTCAACTACATATACATACAGTGGTCGACATAAGTCTACGTAGGACCACAATTTTTGCCACTTTATTAGAGAAAACCCGGTAAATAAAAAAATAATTATGCAGTTTTGTTTGAATTGCTAACTTGCAAAATTATTCATAAAAAACAATAAAAAAAAACAAGCTACATACGACCACAGCATGTCCTGGTTTTTTTTTTGAATACTAACAGATAAGCATGCAATTTATTAAGTCTACAGTTCAAACAATATTCAGTAACTTTGAAAACACTGGTAGAGTTAAAAACAAGCTGCGAAGTGGTCGCCCAAAGAAACTACATCGTAGAGATGTAATCTTCATTTTAAAAGAAGTTAACAAAGTTAAAAAAAAGTAAATACCACAAAATTGGCCAAAGAACTCGCAACAAGATCAGAATTTATTGTTCATCCACGAACAATTAAAAGAACCTTAAATAATAATGGTAATTAAAGCAGAACTCCTCGTAAATTAGCGAACGGATCGCAAACTTCGTTTGGAATTCGCCCAAAAGCACTTTGAAAAGGACATGGAATTCTTGAAGAGAGTTTTGTTCACTGATGAGTTAAAGTATAACATATTTGGAAGTGATGGGAGAGATAAAGTATGGCGCAAAACAAATACAGCAATGTATCCGAAAAACTTACTCGCTACAGTTAAGCATGGTGTTGGCAGTGTGATGGTTTGGGGTACTATCGCTGCTTCTGTAGTGGTAAAGTTAGTGTTTATTGAGGATAATATGGATCGTTATCAGTACAAATCCATTTTGGAACAAAATTTGAGAATATCCGTTGATATTTTAACTCTTGGTTAAAGTTGGATTTTTCAGCAAGATAATGATCCGTAACATTGGTCTCAAATTGTCAAAGATTGGCTACTCTACCATGCCCCATGACAATTGTACACACCACCTCAAAGTCCGGACTTAAATGTTATTGAGCACGTGTGGGAAATTCTACAGCGGAAGATCCGAAAACATCTTATTACTTGTGCACCAATGTTAAAGGAGAACCTTCCAGAAGAATGGCAAAATATAACGTCCGCAGAACTGGAAAATTTAGTTGCTTTGATGCCCAGACGCTTGTAGATACCCGTGGTGGCCCAAAGAAATATTGAATTTAATGAAAATTTGTATTCGCTGAAAAATGTTTATTTAGTGTACAGATCGTATTATGTAGACTTTTGTCAACATATTTTATTAATTTTTTGTGAATAAAAGTTAAATTAATTATAAATTTTGCGATATTTTTTGTTATATTACTGAAAATGCATTTGAAATAAAACTGCATCATTACTTTTACTTATTATGGTTTAGAAGTCCGCGAGTTACGAAAATAATGGTCGTATGTATTCATAAAAAAACATGGGCCCTAACTATGAAAGAAATTTTAAAGTTAATTTTTGTTAAAGTCGACTTTATTTTAAAATAGAACATTTGTTTTTATTTGAAAAAAGCTTCAAAACTTTTTCCAACATATACATTCAAATAATTGAAAATATTTTTCAATGAATGTAAATAAAAAGAAGAAATTTCAAAAAATTATAAAAACAAATTGTACATAAAAGTTCAAAACAAAAAGCTTTTCTTGAAATAATAAAACAACATTTTAAATTATATTTGAAATTTGTTTTATGGTACGAAATTTAAAATAATAGTCAACTTTATGGACTTAAAATCGATTTTAAGGCTTTCGTAGTTAGGCTGATGGTTTTTAAATTCTTGATTTTTATTTTTTTGTCAAAAGTATTTGTTATTTTTATTTTTTTTTTCTCAGAAATATTTTTATTTTTTTGAAAGATATAAAAATTAATTATTGAGTTTTATTTATTTACATATGCAGTGGCGGCCAGCTATTTAGGGACAAATTTTTTTTATCGACTTAATTTTAAGTATTAAAGTATTTTGAGCCATTTCAATAATTGCTTCTGATGAACCTTCTAATTTATATTGTAAACCTTCCAATAAAGAATGTTACCATTCACACAATTAAGTTTCATGTAGAAATTACGCGATCTAAATTGTTCATAACTCCCATATAAGGACCACTTCCGAAAATACTCAGGAACAAATTTATTGAAATTTTAAATGAAAGCTATTTTGTTCATATACCCAGTGTAGGGTATAATATGCATGGGCTTAACCGATTACACTTCCTTAGTTGATTTTTAAATATTGCTATTCAAATAATATTTTTTTAAAATTAATTTCGAATGATAAATAACAAAGTTATACCCGTTTTATCAGATCCTATATTAACCCTTTCGGGACGGAGTTTTATTTTGAGAACCAAAATATATATGGTAGAAATTTTTGCATATTCTAAAAGATTGTGGAATGTTCCACAATGTAACACAAAGAGTTGTTGCAGCCTGAGCATATCATCTTTGTACACTTTTCGATACCAAGTAAAATAAAAATGGAGATATTCGGGAAATATTTGGATCCTTTGATATCAAAAAACTGGAGCAAGATGGGTAAAAAATTTGAAAATTTAATTTTCAAATACGAATATCTCCTAAGATATAAGAGATAATTGATTTTACAGTGCTTGACGAGGAGATTCTTTATTTGTATTTTTTTTTTAATCGGAATCCAAATCGAAGTCCGCTCCCCTGGTAGGTCCATGAGTTCCAAACTCGACAAGACTTCCTCTTTGCGCATGTCAAATTTTATTTGCCTCTATATTTTTTCTATACTACTGTGCGGCCGACTTCCAAACTGCTCAAATTTCAACAATGTTATGCTTTTATTCAAATATTATAATGAACTCCTAAACATGGTTTAGGTGTTATTTAGATAAGAAATTGCACTTGAGAATTGCTGGGACGTATTATCCCAGTAGTCCCGAAAGGGTTAAGCTAAAACTAAATGAATTTACGCAGATTTGTGTAGAAAATAATTGTTTACACAACTTTTGTATGTAAAACGTTGGGTAAACAAAAATGTATATAATGTTAGACAGTGAATTTTCTCTAAAAGATACGATTCACTTCAAACGTTTAAAAAATATTATTCAAATAGCAATGTTTTTTTTTTTTTTTTTTTTTATCTAAAAATCGGAAAAAGTTCTATCGGGATCCAGTTATTCGATTGGCCTCACATTAGCTACTAAAGAACAAAATGTGACCCATCCAAAGAAAATCTATTTTTAAGGTCAGGTCTAGTATGCATATGTGTGATACATAGAAACTTTAAAGATTTAAGAGATTACGTGTTGGAATCTAGTTTTGTGGTTCATTTTCATTTTACGGACATTTCATATCACGAAATTAAAGTAAAAAAAAAAAAAAACACACACATATAAAGAGTATAAAGAACCATTTTCACAAATGAGTTGGCTGATGGAGCAACCATTGTTGGGGCTGCATTGCTTGATGCAGTTGCGGTTGTTAAATTCACATGTCATTAGGAGTTTTATGTCTCTGAGTTGATTTTTTTTTTTTGTTATCCTATTAACACTTTTTATTCCACATTTTAATGTTTGTTGGTATGTTTAAATACAGAAGTACATCATATTTTTTATGTCTTCATTTTTATTTTCACATTTGAAATGGCAATAAGATATGGATGGATTTGTCGCAGTCATACACTCAAAAAGTTTTGCAGCAAATAATCAATGTAAGCTAAATTAAATATATGTATATCTGTAAACATAAAAACTATAATCAACAATTTTGACTAATTTTAGATAAATACACGGACAAAAAAAATAAACAATTAATTTTGGCACAAATAGTTACAGCTTAAGGCTAAAGGTAGGGTCACACATAGAGATGCCAAACGGAAAATCCCGTTCCCCAAAATCCCGGGATTTTTTTATTTTAAAATGATGTTCAGCATAGTTGTTAAGCTCAACTTCTGCTACAATATAGTTAATAAAGGAAAACGGTATTTTTGGTTTTCCTTGAGTGGGGTTCTAGAGAATCAATTCTTCACCTTTTTTTGTAAGTTACCTAACAAAACTCAATTTAAATCCTCTTTAAATGAAATTGATTTTATCTCAGATGAGGAGCTCGAATAAAATGAAAATATTTCGATTGCTAAAATGCTAAAAGATAAGGTACTGTTTTTTACCAGTATGTACATTAGGCTGGGTCGATTTGTATGGACGATCAAAAAGCAAAAAATAGTATAGCAGAAACGCAATCTACGGAAAATTCTATGAAAATTTCGCCAAGAAATCATAGGTCTAAAATCAAATCCTATCTTGCGTATTTCGTCTTTTATTTCTATTAAAAAACATATATATACTGAAATATCATTGGATAAAAGACAAAATGCGCAAGATAGGATTTGATTCTAGACCTATGATTTCTTGGCGAAATTTTCTTAGAATTTTCCGTAGAATGCGTTTCTGCTATACGATTTTTCGTGAAAAAAAATCGACCCACCCTAATGTACATACTTTATTGTTATTTCTTCTTTTATATAATATGTACGTTTCTTTCTTATAATTTTCGGGATTTTAGATTTCCCGAAAATCCCGAAACCCCTGCTCGGGATTACGGGATTTTTTACCTAATCCCGAACCGCGGGATTTTCAAAAATCTGTCCCGATTAGCATCTCTATTCACACATGACAAATATTGATTACAAAGGGAGAGTCAATGAAAAGTTTCAATACCCTATGGAGCTATTTTAACATTTTAATTTTTTTTTTAATTTTTCTAAACGATCTATAGTTTCTCGAATTAATCGCTTTGAAGGACGATTATGAGCACCATAAAATATACGTTATGCCCGATGAGTTTGTTGAATTGAACCATGATTTGAACAATTTGTAAACGTTGTTCTGGCGTGAGTCTATTCGTGATAAAAACAAAACCAAATATTTGTATTGTAAAGCAAAGAGGTAAATCATTGGTAATGTTATTAGTAGGGGCGGATTTTCATGCATTTATTCGGACTCTTTAAATTATACCAGGAATTAAATAGCTACATTTTTAAAATTATAATTGTTCTTCTGAAAAAAGGTTAAATATATATTAATTAATCTTGGTATGAATGAATGTCAGTATATTGATCGTGATGTAAAGTAGCATCCAACCTTAATTTTGATCTCAGTTAAGCAAGTAGTAAATGTTTCCCTTATAGACAGTAATTGTCACTAATGTCTGATCACTTGGCTGATTCCAATTTATATATTTTGGGTAATTTTTTATGTGCTATTACATTATACATCCCATGTTATCTAGCGTAAAGACAATTGTCACTTAAGTGTCTCTAAGTAATCTATAGTGTAGTCACTTTAAATTGTGTACTGCATTTGTCTCTAAGTTATCCAAAAGGGTCAATTAATCCCCAGCTTACGATATCCAAGTCACGTAGCTAGTAGGGTGATCGGCCCGGTTTGTAATAACCGGTTTTTTTTTGTTATGTCGGTTTCGGTTTTTTTGAAAAGCTCCTATTTCGAATATCGAAGAAACCGGGTTTTTTTCCTCGAATAGCCGGTTTTTTCTATAAGTGTGTTTTTATGAGTTTAAGGGCCATTATTACAACTTGCCTTTAAGTTCCCTATAGTAAATATTAACTTTAAGCAATAGAAATAGGTACACTTAGGTAAAGTTAACTTTAAGGGTACCTTTTTCTATTGCTTAACTATTACGAACATAAAGGCAAGTTGTAATAATGGCCCTTAAAGTTAACTTTTACTATTGGGAGCTTAAAGGCAAGTTGTAATAATAGTCCTTAGTGTATTAAAAACTTTAACTTTAAAAAATCGATATACTCCAATGCACTTAAACTGTGTTTTACTCATAAGAGATTATTTTAGCCTTCATAATGGGTTCAAATTTACAGACGTTAACGATCTTCGGGTCAAATTGGATCCAAATAGAAAATTTATATTTTTTTTGACAATTTTTTTTAAAAAACCTAACGTAGTTTTTGACATTTGAAATTTAATAAAAGTCATAAAATATCAAAAATATCAACCACCCACTTTTAGAAAAAATTCAATTTTAATTTAAAAATGGGTCAAATTTGACCCGAAGACCTTATGAAGGATAAGAAAAACATTGCTTTGGTATCTAACCGAGGAATTGCAGTTTTCATACAAGTATAATGTTCAAAAAATTGTATTGATATTTTTTTTTGCCAATTTGTTTTTCTACAAACCTAACGTAGTTGTTGACATTTGAAAGTAACTACAATTCATAAAATATCAAAAATATCAACCACTCACTTTTAGAAAAAATTCAATTTTAATTTAAAAATGGGTCAAATTTGACCCGAAGACCTTGTGAACGTTAAAAAAGTAATCAAAATTAGAATTAAAGGCTTATTTTTTTGTTATTAGAATACATGTTAATTCTTTATCATAATTATATGATCTCTTTCTTCTTTTGTTATGTTTTAACATGAATAACCGGTTATTATTTAAAAACCGAAACCGAAACCGGTTTATATTAAATTCCAATTTTTCGAAGAGTTTTGAGTTTTGTAAGATAACTAACGAAAAAAGTTATGAAAAACTGATTTTCCGGGGTCCCACTCAATGAAAATCAAAAATGTATTTTTTCTTTAATGGCTATGTTGTAGCCGGCGTTGAGCTTAACAACTTAACTAGATGGTCAAAATGCATGAAAAAGGCAAAAGAATTACAATTTTTCCTATACGATAATATATACTAATTTAAAATCGATATATCTCGATTCCTAGACCTGACCCGGCGAAACGCCGGGACACGTATAACTTTTTTTTTACCGATCTAACATTTCCCATTGGGCAGAACCCCCGCCGATCACTGTCCCTACTATTTGTCGCATAGTGTAATTAAATATTTATTGCATTAAGTATGGATATAATTGCTAGGTGATGGTTTTATGCGAATTTACATTCCAAATATTTTTGAGTGTACCACATACCCACAAACACTGAGTTTGTTACTCTCCCACAATTATATTTCCGGGAAAATGGCGCTAATAAATGCATATGCATATGTACAAAGGATTAATACAACCTCATGTGTGATTATATGTGTGTATGTAACAAACGTGACAATTACCATGACACATTGTAATAATTTGGCAAGAACGAACGTTGGTTGCATCGTGGGCGTGTTTGAGAGATTATAAAACATAATTAATATACGAGCGTGGTGTTTTTCCTCTGTGTGTGTTAAATAAGACATAAAAGTTAAATCGTTCAGAGAAGTGGTTAAACTGATAGACGACATAAGAAGATAGACAACACATAAACATTTAACGATAAAAATTACAATTAAACAAAGACTCATTGCATTTTAAATATGTATTTCAAATTATTTACACATGTGTTGCTAGTGTGTATAAGCAGGCGCGGATCCACAAAGGGGGGTGGGGGCTGGTTTGTAAATAAGGAAATTACAAATATATATTAATTTCTGTTGTTCCTATAAGTAGCATAGGGCCGTATTACAAAGGGACTTTTTTAATATAAAAAAGGAAAAGAAGAGAAAAACATTTCAAATTTAAAAAGAAGTTGTTTTTAAAGCATTACGTAGAATGGAAACATTTACAAAAATTTATTCGGAACTAACTTCCCTCCTGATCCCATAAACAAAGGGGCACATGGAATGAGACAAATCAATAGAATAAGATCTAGGAACATTTTAAACAACAACAAATTTAGTTATTATATATTTATTTCAAATAATATTAAACAACTGTTTTTAAGTGCGTATTTTTTATATTATAAGAGTATATTATATAAATCATCGTGAATACCGCCAAAGAATACAGACAAAATTTATGTCCTCTTCTCCTCAAAAAATCTTATATCAATAAAATGCGAATATTTAAAAATATTTTTGTTTTTGAAATTTAAAAAATTTAAAGAAATTTTGGACAAAGTATGTATGTGTTTAACGAATATGATCAAAATTGGAAGACGCAAAATTCATTTTGTTTGTGATGTCTTATGGAATTAATGATAAATGATTATTATCAATATATAAGTTTATTGTTCATAATAAATTTTTAATTTTATTAAATATTTATAAAACAAAATTTCCATACAAAATTCGTTTTTTAAACCTGTAATAAATTAAAAAAAAAAATGTATTATGAATAAGGCCTATTATTTTATAAATTCTAAATTTGTATTGTTTTGTCGTGTACCCATAAACTAATAGAAACCTTAAATATCAACCGATTTTAAATTTTAAACAAAAAATTTGGACCAGTAGTAATTTATAAGTTCTTTTAAATTTAGGGAGTTTTAGGAGATGGGGCATTTCATGTCAAGTAAACCAACTTTTGTAATCGATGTCTTCCGATGAAATTTTGACTAAGGGTTAGTTCTATTTGAGAGTAATTCAGACACAATTTTTCAACAAGATCGGTCGAAAACTCTCTGAGTTAGAGGGGGTTAAAGTTTGACATTTTGGTCAAGCAGGTGTTTTTTCTTATTCATGTAACTTATTACCAATTGTTCTTAGCAAAATGTGGCCCAAATAGTTTAGATAGCTCTTTCTTCAATCTTTCCAAAAAAAAATATTTAAATAAATGTTACTTAGTAAAAGCCTGAAACGTTATATTATATTTAAAGAAAAACTGTAGAAAATGTAAATTATGTTTATGAACCCATTAAAAACCAAGACCATTTTAAATGGAAAATTTTAAATTCATTTATTTATTTAAACTAAAATACGGTCAAGGAACATAGAAAACTTAAAAAAAATATTAGGAAACGTGTTTTTGGAGCTGTACCCGAATGGGTACAATGCACATAGGGGCAGCTATATGGTGACTTGTGACGATAAATGAAAAATTAAAAATGCGTTTTACAAAACAAATGATATGTCATTGGAAAGAGGACACTTTTCTACATATAGTTTGTTCAGAACATTTTTTTTCAAAGCTTTGGTTTAAGAGTAGCAGCAGGCCAAACGTAATAAAAAAAATTACTACATTTAATATCTATTAAAAATGGAATATTGAGGTGTATATTTCATTATTAAAATATCTTATTCTTTATTGAATAAAATAGTTTTTTTGTATTAATAAAATTGATATATGTTGTTGGGAACTGATTTGTGATCTTTTTTTAAAGAAATTATGAATTCACGTACTTAAATTTTGGTAAATTCCGAACAAACTATTATTATAATTTTTTTTACATGAAAAAGCTCTTTGGAAGTAAAAAAGTAGCATAAATGCGCAAAAATGCCCATAACTATTTTATGTTGAATAAAGAAGGGAATGTATAGAATTATATTCTATTTTAACATTTTGCGGTTTTCGATTTTATAAAATTTTTAAAATTTTCAAAAACGTTTATCAAAAGTCTTAAGTACAAATTTTGTATGAAAATTTGTTTTATAAATCTTTGATAAATGGTTGTAAATAATACATACATATATAGCAATACATTTTTTATTAGCAAATAAGATTTTGAAAATTTTTAAGCTATTTTTAGCATTAGTTTAACTTTTAAACTAACGCTAAAAACAGTTACCAACTTTTATATCGGCAAAATTTGAAAATCGTAACTTTCTTCTCATAAATTCAGATTCTGTAATAACAAGACTCCAAAAAAAATATAAACGAGCTTCCACAGGAGACATCGGAATTTTTCGTGCCAACCTGCGATACATCAATTTCAGATGAAAGCGATATAGACGATAGTTGTGATGAAAATGATGCTTTTATATTAGATTAATTGTAGTATTTTATGTATGTATTTTTAATTTTTTATATTACTTTTTATTCTTAAAATCACATATAATTAGTGTTTATAAACCGGATAACCGGTTAACCCTAAAACCGGGTTTTCTTCAAAATCTCGGCTTTTTAGGAACCGGTTAATTTAAAATGTTGATTTTCGGTTAACCAGTTTATATCACTTGGTTAACCGGTTTTTAAAATTTGGAACTAAAATCAATAAATCCCATGTTTTGGTGCATTTTTTATATTCATTTTTATTTTATTAATCATTTCGTTAGCTTAGTGAACAAAGCTCCTTTTCAGAAATAAACAGTCTAAAATCCATGATTTGAAATATTTTTGAAACCTGATAATGGAGTTTTATTAATTATTTAGTAAGATTTATAATGACAAATAATCACAGTTAAGAAGAAGTGCGTTTGCATCTTATATGTCCGTTTTTGGGACTTGGAACATTTTCTCTTTCATATCAGAAAGTCGAGGTGAAAATAAATTTTTAAAATTATTAAATATTTAATTTAAAAAATTGTGATTTACATATTTTGGTTGAAATTTAATGAAGAAACCAATAATTAAAACAAGTATTATATATAAAGTAACATATTTGTACTCAATTCCATTTGAATAAGATAATATTTTTGAAATTTTTACAAAATAAAATGGACTTAGCACTTTTGCATATTTATAGTTATATAATATTAACATTCCCGACTACTAAAAACCAAGAATTGTAAAGCTGTGTATACTTTATTAGACATTTTATGTTTTCTTCACATATGTATATGTCGATTAACCGGTTTAACCGATTTTTTCGAAGTCGGTTAAAGGCCAATTTTCGGTTAACCGACAAACCGGATTTTTAAAAAGTCGGTTTTTTATAAACACTACATGTAATGTAATTTAATGTATTTTAAATGACTGATAAAATTATTAGAAAAATTAAAAAAAAAAATTCCATTGTTTTTATTTTTTTATTTCAGTATTTTTCACTTTATTTTGTTCGGTGGGTTACAATATTTTTCCATATTTGAAATCCAGAGAAAATTACATTTTCAATAATACCAATAACTTACATCAAAACCCAGTAGTTGATGTATCGACCCTTTTAATATATCTTTGCCCCTATGTGCAATGGCGTAAAGTGAAAGCTATTTTTATAGTGTGTGAAAATTTGTAAATCATTCCTTTTTCAACACATAACGCAATATCGCATTATTCAGACAACCATATTATTCTGTTATGACATTCACCGCATCGTAGGGGATTTTTTATCCTTAGGAAATTGGTTTCCAGGAGTAGGCGCGACACCAGAAGCCAATGTAGTTTGGCCGTTTTGTCAGTAGCATCTAAATTAGTGTTATTAGCCAAATCAATAAAACGTTATATTTCTTTGAATCTATTCCGCGACATAATTTCGGAAACAATTGGAGTGTGAGTATCCTCTCAGAGCTGCCAATACACTCTTGTCATAGAGCGATATCCACTGTAAAGCAAAATACTCAAGAATATTTTCAAATCTTCTGCGTTAAAGGATAAATTGTGCGTATTAGCTTGCGATGCATAAATGGTTAAACTAACAAGCTTTTTCCATTCAAGTCTGAAATAATATTGAGCTCATTGTCCAAAAAAAAAAATAGTTTGAAACATTTGAACATCTTATTGTCTTATTGTCCAAATAGATTTTTTTTTGCTTGATCTTGAGGGCATATTTTCTGTTAGAACATCTCAAGTGGAAGGAACATCATCGTCGCTATCACTGTCACAAAATACTTATATTTTACCTGGTACATGCGATTTCTAACAATATCCTCAGCAACACCTTTATCTTCATCCATATTACAATCCGGATCTGATAAAATAATAGCTATCAAAATTGTGGTGCTCATATTTTTCCAAAAGATCAAGTTTTTAAAACATTTGCATTAAAAACTTTACATTTTGATGGTCTGAAATTCTATTTAGCGTAAGAAAAATCTTTAAAAAAAATAATACATATAAAGCCATTGTACCCAATTGGGTACACCGATTTTTCTACTCACATAACTTTGTCCAAAAAAAATAATTTTTCTTATTCATTTCTATAAAATGTATACACAATCACTCTACTTCTTTCATAAGACTTGCTTTCATAAGACTGGGTTTGATCTACGCAGCATTACAATAACTATGATACAGCATTACAATAACAGGACAAAATATACCTTGACGGTATTATTTTTTTAAAGTTTGTATATGTGTTTTATAAAAACACAGTGTGTTGAATGCAAAAGCACAATAAACGTTGTCAAAGTTATCTTGTTATAAAATTTATCCGTATTTGAATATTGCATTTTTTCTGTACTCAAGCAGGTACAATGGCTGGGAATGGGTTAAGATATATTCTTGGATACAAATCAGATTCCTTTGCCATCTAATAAGCAAATATGAACTTTGAGCATCTATAAAAACCAAAGTATTGCGAAAAGAACATAAAATTTGATGTACATAAGCTTGGAAGATGAATACATTATTGAATTCCGAACAAAAATAATTGGAGAATCCATACCCCCCAAAATAGTTTGCTGGATCCGTGACTGGTATAAGTATGTATGTACGTAATATGGAAAGTATATAAATTATATTATATGGTTATTTTATTTTATTTAATTTTATTTGTTTTCCTTTCTTTTTTCTTTTTTGTTAGCAAAACCAACATATTTGTCATGTTTTAATTAGAGGCAACAACTGTAGTTAATGTTACCGCATTTTTGCATATACATCCATACATAGATATTTACATACATATGAATTCATACATCGAAATATGTAAAATGTGGTTGAGTGTATGTGTAATATAACAATACCCTCTAGTTTAACAGGTGGCAAAGTACACCCCCCCCCCATTTTCATGTACATTCAACAAGAAACTGTTAGTTAGTAAGACTGAATCAATGATTTTTTTATGTTTTACTTTTCGGATTAGTATTGATTGATCTCGACTTTTAAATTACATGTAAAATTTACAATATCTTGTCACTAGGTACACTCTAAAAAATGCATGTAAATTTACTACTATAATCTAAGCAAATTTTCATGTAAAATTACAGAAAATGTGTAAATTTGAGCACAATATGTCTATCCAATTTTTTTACATACTTTTATCTGCAAAAGTACGTACAAAATATAGTACTTTTAATGTTTTGAAACATGTTTATAATATATTACAGATATTAACTTTAAAATTACATATAATGTGTTTAGATATAAATTTTACATACAAAGTGTGTAATCGTACTTTCTTAAAACGAGTAATATATTAATTGTCAAAAGTGTTGTTTCTGAAATAATAAAAATAAAGAAAATCGATACAAAATATTTGTTATAAAAAAAGAAGGCAAATAATAAAAATTAATAATTTAAATAGTTCGAGAAACAATATAACGGAATGTAAGTCATATAAAGCAGCATCCATACGCACTCTAATATCAGTTCTATATCCTTGCACCAGTTGTACAATAGCTTGGGTGCGATTTTTGTAAAGTGGCCGCATAAGAATCAATAACACTGCCGATTTGATGCGAAGGGAATTGTGCCAAAATACAGGTAATATTGCGCTCATATAGAGTCATAAGTTTGAATACTTTCTTTCCGCCGAGATGTTTATTTGGCCGGAAATCGAGATGATAAAATTTTTTCTAATTCAAATTATCCTTTTTTCCAAAATTTTAGTTTAAAAACATGACCATTTTAACAGCTCAATTGACATAAGAGGAACAAACGTGCTGACTAAGTTCTCAAGAATAAGCATCACGTCCCCTCAAGAAGCTACTACGCTGATATTTTAAACATGTATTTATAAGCGGTCGCTGGATGTGAATATCCTAGAAACAGTATAATTTGTTCTTGTAAATGTTTAATAAAATCATCTTGAATTTAATAAAACAAAATAACTGTTATGTTTTTATATGTATTTTGAATGGAAAGGAGAATGATATGAATTGTTTAATATAAAACATTTTTGAGGTATATATACATATTTTACGTGTAGTTTTAAACATTTTCACTGTAACTTTACATATTAACAATGTCTTTTTAGACACAAAAAAATTAAATTCATATGAAATCGATATGTTGCTAAATATTTTTAATCACACAAATATGTAAATTCACACTCTTTTTGTTTAATTTTTTACATACAATATGCTTAAATATTCGAATTTACACACAACGTGTATTTTTACCCTATTTGTAGTAGGAGAAAAGTTACCTACTATAAATTGAGTAAATTTACATGAAAATTTATTAGAGTGTAGCGTAGATAAGATAAATTAGCACTATTCTCTTTATGGACTTGCCCATTGACAAGTCTCAAGCTATATAAGGGGATGCGTGCCACTTTGCATGCCTTTGTGATTTATTAAGAAGATATTATTAAGAACCAAGTTTTTAAACCCGGGGCCGATTTACCGCATTCGATATGGAGTAAATTCGATCGTAATTTTTTACGGCATTCGATATCGAGCATGAAATTTAGAACATTTTGTTATAATTACGATATCGAAATTATTTTTCGATACGATAGTTCATTCGATCACGAGTACGGTAATTCGGCCCACGGTTTTTGCTTATATCTGGGCCATTTATGCACTGTGGTTCCAATCCCAAATCTAGTTGGAAAAAATTAATAATAGTGTGTTCCGAATAGATTGAAATTTATTTTTTATAATTGCTAAAATATAATGTAAAACGATTTTTTAAGTTAAACAAGTCACACATTTTTTTTTTATTTCATATTTTATTTATTGTATCTTCACGAAATAATGTGAACTATCAATAATTTGTTCAAATCTTAAATCTAAATATTATTTTTTATATACGTCCCACCACAGTTGGACGAAAAATTTTGTTTAATTTATAGATCCTATCATTAGCGCAGGTCTGTTGGATTCCTTCTTCTTAGTCGGATGTAGCCATTACTTCTCATTAATGTTCGTGCAAGTGGGTTTGGGTGAACTTCTAACTTTTTAAAATATGACTCCGCTTGTTTTTTTATTTCATTTTTCACCAGGGAGACACCTAGGTCCTTATGAATGTTAATATTTCTCACATACCAAGGCGCTGCTGTTATCATTCGTAATATTTTATTTTGGAATCTTTGAATTTTTTCAATATTAGAAGCTGAGGCCGTGCCCCATAATTGAATTCCATAGCACCATATGGGTTTTATTATTGAGCTGTACAGCTAAAGTTTGCAATCTAAACTCAATCTCGAGTTTTTACCAATTAGCCAGTAAATTTGTAGTAATTTTAACTTCATTTGAGTCAATTTCGTATATATAAGCTTTTTCCAGGTAAGACGTCGGTCTAGATGCAGACCTAGATATTTAACTTCAGTTTGTTGAGGTATTATATGATTATTTATTAGGATTGGAGGGCACGATTCTCTACGCAATGTGAATGTAAGATGTATACATTTTTGCTCGTTTACTTTTATTCTCCATTGTTTTAACCACCTTTCTATGTCGAGTATATGGTCTTGTAACAGTACAGATGCTTCTTGGGGGTTTTCATGAATGGCTAGTATAGCTGTGTCATCAGCAAAAGTAGATATGCAAAATACATTTGAATTCTTTTATTTATTTCAAAACAATTTGTTTTATTTTATTTGATGCTGTTTGATCTTACAAAACACATGTAAGAGTAAACACGTCAAACAAATTTGTGCAAAAAAAGTGGTTACGCTTTTTTGAGCAAATTTTTGCCATGTGTGACTCTACCTTTAGTTAATATTTTGTTAAAATATTTCGAACAAATTTATGCATCTTCAAATTAACTAAATCTAAATAGTTCTTTTAAAAAGTTTTGATTTGTTTCGGATTAGGCCGAATAATAATTTTTTGGGTTCTGTTCGGTTTTGGTAAAAAAAAATGGCTTCGGTCTGACTCTACTAAATAAATTCTAGTTCGTTTGTTTTAGCACATAGAAGCCAATACTTCAGATCTTATATGGATATTGAAATTATCTTTTATTAAATATGTATTTCACTTTATTGATCCCCACTTGTGTAAGTTCTTTATTGTTGGGTGTCAAATTTCACACATTAATATCGTAATTTTATATGCAAAATAACGTAACTAACATTTTTTTAATTTTTGCAAGAGAAAAAAATTTACCGATAATTCAAATTGGGCGACCAAATGTACCAATTTTATTTAGAAAATAAAGAATTATTATAAATTTTATTGGAGCACGTTTCTCTTCCATTCCATTCTATTTAAAACAAGTAAGAGAGCTATATTCGGCTGTACCGAATCTTATATACCCTTCACCAAATTATACTTCAAAATACAAATTTCAAATATTTTTAGGTAAACAAAAATTTTTTTTCCAAAGTTGTTTTTTCATTTTTTGGACAAAATTTTTTTCGATTTGTTATTTAAAATTTTTAAATTTTAATTTTTTTTTTTAAATTTAAAAAAAAAAATTTTTTGGTGAATAAAAAATTCGGGTTAAAAAAATATTCCGATTTTGACCCATTGTAGGTCCAACTTATATACTTTGTTGCAAAGGTCTTTGAAATATCTATCATTAGATATCCATATTGTCTATATTAATGACTTAGTAATCCAGATATAGATAAAAAATCGAGGTTGTCCTGGTTTTTTCCTCATATCTCAGTCATTTGTGGACCGATTTTGCTGATTTAAATAGGAAACTTCTCGATTGCATGTCTGACAGAATTATTGAAGATTTGGATCCCAAAGATATCTGGGGTCTTCAGAAAATTAATTTCAACAGACAGAAGGACAGACAGACGGACATGGCTTAATCGACTCCGTTATCTATAAGGATCAAGAATATATATAGGGTGAATTCCAAAATGTATGTATGCAATGCAACCTTAAAAAGTCGAGCGATTCTTAACGCAACCGTGTAAATTTTTCATATCGCAAAATGTCTTTGCACGCTTTGTCTTGATAAAGATATGACTGCATTGTATACATACATTTTGGAATTCACCCATACTTTATAGGGTCGGAGAATTATATTGTTGAAATTACAAAAATATTAGTCTAACACCCACCTTAAATTATACCGATCTGTTTAATTTATATAGGTATCTAAACAAATTTCGCTCCAAATAAGTTTAATATATACCGAAGTCATGCCACCTAATTTTATGATGATCGGTAGATAATTAGTCATCGGACTCATATAAGGACCTCTTCCGAAAATAACTTTAGTGAGTTTAAATCTCTTAAAAATGTTGGTATTCACACAAAATTCAACAGAAATAAGTTTCATATAGAAATAAATCACACGACCTAATTTCATGCCGATCGGTCCATAATTAGTTATAGCTCCCATATAAGGCTGAATTTGAAAAAAAATATATGTATATGTTTTTTCTTATTTACTCAGTGTAGGGACGTGCTTGACCGACCTTACTTTCTTACTTGTTTTTTTTTTACTTTTTTGTTGGTGTTGCAAATACGGCGCAACAGAAAAATGTCAGCTGATTGTTTATAAGCAACCAAAACCCACTTTTTATAAACAGTTTAAAAAGGCCCACTCACTTCCCTACACAAATATAAACTCGTATATGCATAGAAAAATACTTATATATACATACATATAAAGTGGAAATTCATTTGTCATTGCTAAAAAGGGAAAACTTAACTAAAAGGCACTTACTTTTAGGCTTTTTTTCTTCTTTGCATTTGCATTTGTTACTTTTCAAATATAAAACTTTTCCAAATACAAAAGATATAGTACGAAAACAAAATAACAAAAAATAAATAAAATAAAACGAAAAGCAAAAAAATGTTACATAGTTTCGGCAAGTTATTTGATACTCGTTCCGTATTCATATTCCTTATTTATGTATGAACATTAGACCTGCCCTAAAACGTTGATTTGCTTAGGATGGTTTTTTTTATTAACTTTTCGACTTTTTTCGAACTTTCGACTTTTTTAAATTTTTGAATATTCGACTTATACTATTTATGAAAAGTCGATTTTTTTTGACTATTTTCGACTTTTGCATCATGTTTTAAATATATGTTTGCTAGATTTATTGATGGGAAAACGCATTTTATAGAATCGACTTTTATCGAATATTCGACTTTTTTTTGGGGTAACATAATCGATTGTTCGAATTTTTCCGACCAAACACAAAATTTTTTCCCGCGAAAAAACGGGACATTTATAATTAATAAAAAAAAACACTTTTGTAGAACCCCATTGAATTATAATATAACGAAGACAATGTTAAAAATTTATGAACAACAAATGTATGAACTCCTATTTGACCACAATGTTCCCTCATCTGTTCAAAGTAGAGTTTCGTGTTCGGTTTTCAAGGCCTAAAACCGAAACCGACAATTATTCTTCGTTTTTTACTTTTAATCTATTTTTAGTAGAAAAAATATAGAAATGAAAAACAAACTTTTCATGACAATTAAAATTCAAATGACTGTTTATTTAATTAATTTAAAAAAAAAAGAATGCAAAGTGTGTTTAACAACGACTTGGTTATTTTCAAATATTAAATAAAAGTATGGAGTACTGGCTGACCCGGTGCGTTTCGCCACCCCAATTAGAAGAAATAAATAGTACTATTAAGTCTCCCTTTGTGAATTAATAATAATTCAGGATAACATGTCTCTAGTTTCAAGTTTATTGGTTCATTGTAATGTGGAAACGTATTATTAGAATTAAAAAAGTACCACAAAGACCCACATTTTGTATTCCCACTCAGTATCATGAATGCCTAATTTCATATTTCTGGGCCCATTATTATTGAAAATGCAAAAGAAATGTACCACTAAAGTCACCATTTGCGAATTCTTACTCATTCAGAATCACGTGTGTCTAATTGTTAGGTTTATTATTACAAAATATACCAAAAGTACTATTACAATAAATAAATAAATAAATAAATAAATAGTACTATTGCCAACTGTTATGTAAATAATAACAGTAAAATAATTTAATATAATAAATATAATAAAGTACCAATTTTCCACAATTGAACGCCCGTCAAGTTTGAAATCAAAGTAATTTCCTGATTATAGGTTCAATATTATAGACAATGAAAAAAATTCCATTTTGAAGATCGAAAAATAACTCCTTAGTTTGGTTTAGTTCTCATTTTCTTGATAATTTATTTACTGGGAAGTATATTAGCCAACTCTAATGTATATAAGCTAACTAATGTAATATATTATCACAAAACCGACCGAAACTGTTTTTGTTCTTCTGTTTTTTGGAAACTCTAGTTCAAAGCGATGATGATGATGTTTCCGAAATACAAATGGAGCAAAATTTTACAAACGAATTAGAATATTAAATCAATATAGAAAAAGGAAACCCTGAACATTTAAAATCAAATGCTGAAAGTCGTTTTAAGCGGAAATTAGCTTTAATTAAAAGTAAGTAGCAATCAGACAAAAAATGTATATTGTCTTTATAATAATTTACTGACGATAAAGCCAACATATGTGGAAAGCTAAAGAGCTTGCTGAAATCTTTGTCACTAAAATAAGAAATCGGATGTCAAATGACTTATTGAATGCATTAGTTATTTTGTTTTATGTTAGTAAAATTGTATTGAAAATATTAGGCGTAAAAATTAAAAAAAACGTGATTATTTTCCACTCGACTTTAATGTTTTATATACCTTATTAGAAAGAAAACGTTTAAAAATATTATCAAAAAAAAATTAAATTTTTACACAATTTTACAAGTTTTAATCGAATTCCGGCACGGGTTCTAATTATCCGATTGAAATCATATTTTGCAGCAGTTAGTTTCAGCCATTAAAGAACAAAATAACACACAGGCAATTCAAATAGATATGTATATTTTTAAGGACCGGTCTAATGTATATTCATATGTATGTAGTTGGTAGGTAGGTAGGTAGGTTGGAAGGTATGTAGTACTCTCAGAATAGTTTTCGGTTGAATATTTAGTTTTTTAATGGCAAAAGATTTTTGTTGGTATAAATGTTTTGCCATTCAACGAAATTTGTGAATTTTTTGAAAACATTTTATGACTGTTAAACATTCATAACTTTGAAACATTTTACATGCACTACTTAAATACTCTGGACAAGTCGATACAAGTATCTCTAACATAGACTGACCATTATGGACTTGTGAGGACATGTGAACATACATATGTACATATATGAATGTAAATAGATGTACAACAAGTCTGCATATTTATTGTAAATAAAACAGTTAGAGCGTTTACAAATTTACAAATGTTATTGAAATTAAAATTGAAGGGGTTTATCAAATAGTTGTTAGCATGTTTTCCAGTTCAAACAAAACTAAACAAGAAAAAAATGTACATATTTAATACAAATTTACCCGCGGAAAAAATTAAACTTTCGAACAAAATAAAACCACATCAGCTTTACTGGAAGTCACTTACAGTAGGGAAACATTATTCTCAATTTCAATTTATCATACAAAATTATACAGATTTTCGTTTTATTTAAATGTACCTATGTAAAATATACTTATATCGACATCGATACAGTTGGTCACTCTAAACTTAATGAAAAAATAACTCAAATGTAATAAGCAAAACTAAAAAATGTCCAAAAACATTGTCAGTGCAATTAATAAGTGTATAATTTAAGTTTATTAGCCCATAAACTATTATTGTTTTAAAGAGAATGCGCTATTGCAACGTTTAGACAACCTGCTTAACCCTTTAAAACCTAAGACCGTCTATAGAAGGTCTACAGACTTTTTACTCTGTATAAAAATACCTATCAACCGGTACCAGTTTGGACGCGCTCAATAAATAAGTTTGGCAGAAATAACAGGTTCAATCTGAATTTTAGTGAAAAAAGACAAAAAAAATATTTGTGATTTTTGTGAAAATTCAAATTTAAAAAAATATAGTTTTAATTTGCTCTATTGACTCGGAAATTTTTTTGGTAAGTAAACTTTCACATTTGTTTACTAATTAGATTTGTGACTGAACATGTGTCACCAAAATGGGGTTTTTCGGTGTTTCCAAAAACCTGACGTCTGTAGACGGTCTTAGTGGTTTAGTTGAACAAAATTTAACTATTCCGTTTAGTCTTCTTTACAGTTAGTTTAATTTAGTTAGAAAAATTGTCTTAAAAACTAAGCTTTTATCATTGAGTGATTAAGAAATAGCAGATTTGATGTAGTGAATTGAAAATGATGTTGATTTCAAAGATACTGATGCAGATTTCGATGACGACATTGAAGACCTAGATTGTAAATGCGATGAAATTATGAAAGAATATAGTGCAATTATAGCAGTAGCTATAATCGTTTATAGAAATGAACGCAAATCAAGAACCATCCACAAAATCGTGTAAATATTGTAAAAAATCTGATACACATACATTTTGAACTAAGTGTAATAATATTCACTTATGTTTTTGAAAAGCAAAAAATTGCTTTAAAGAATACCATATCAAAGCTTAATATAATATATACATAGGTTATTACAATTAAGTTGTTTCGTTAAACCACTGACACCGTCTATAGACGGTCTTTCTCTTTTTCATCCTGGTGCTTTCCAGGAGCATTTTTTTGTTTGGCAAATAGACTTCAAATTCGTGCTTATCAGCCCATAAACATACTAGAACCAAAATTATTGTAGTATTATTACATGTATTTCAATTTCAGGTATTTAAGGGTTAAGATTTTAATTCTGAAATGTTTCGCCATTTAAGCAATCAATATTAAGTAGTTTTAAATGTTACCATATTTTGTCGAGTTTGCACTGGAAAGACATTTGAACAAACTTTCGTTTGATATACATATATACAGTGAGCCTCAAAAGTGAGTAAACACCAGTGAATTCTTTGATTTTTTTAAGATCATAAAAATCATTATATTCCGACTTAAATCTTCTTTTTTCAGAACCGATTCTATTATTCAACTCAATCTCCATCAAATCGAAACTTTTAAATTTTAATCGATGGATAGATTTTAGGATTTTTATTATCTTAAAAAAAATCAAATAATTTTTGGTGTTTACTCACTTTTGACGCTCACTGTATGTATATTGTCTATGAAGAGAAATTATTAGTATACGAGATATATGCAAACATATTTCCGAATTTAAAGTCAAGCTCACTCTTTCATACTCACAGCTATATTTCCTAATTAGAATAGGACATGAACAATTTTAACAGAACCGAAACCGGTTTCGCTTGTTAGCGGCGAGCTATGGACCGATTTGAATGATTACTTCAACACAGACAATACTGAAAGTATTTCTAATATTTATCTGCATTTATACACATTTCTTTATATAAATTTTGTGTAGGGTTCCTAATTTTCCGGAATATGTTTATTCCCGGGAATTTTTAAGTACAAACTTAAGCCAAAAAACTAGTAAAGTTTTTCAAACTAGACAAGTAAGAGTGTTATCATCGGCTGTATCAAATCTTGTATACCCACCATCAATATATGACAATAAAATATTTTTTTTTCAAATATGCGGGGTAGGGTCAATTATGGACCGATGCTAACAAAAAAATGGTAGAAAGTTTTAGGTTCATATAGTGTCTGTATGTCCAATTTCATCACGATATTAATTATTATAACACAATTATGAATGTTAAAGTCATGTTGACCGATTTTCGCCATACATTGCTGTATAATTTCAGAGTACTTTGAACTAATTTGAGCAAAATTTTATCAAGATTGCCGCACAATCAAAATATTTATACCTGCTCATACATAATTTCAGGTGGACTTTTGTATGGGGGGTATACCAAACAATTCTTATCTACAGATTTATTTATTTATATAGAAATATATACTGAAACTAAAAAAAAAATATTTTTAAATCCCTGTTTTTATTTATTGTAGACAAAGAGGCATACAGTTTTTATTAATAATATAAAAAATTTAAATATCACAACAATGTGACATTTATTACCAAAACCTTGGAAATTACTTGCAATTACTGATCAACTTACTTTTCAATGACTATATGCTTAGAAGTATTTAGTTCTGTATTGTATTGCAATGCTTAGAAGTAGTTCAGTATTGACTGGGTTATAATCTGGTAAATACTTTTTTATTATACATCTAGATATAAGCACTTAAATGTACATGCCACAAAAAGAATCAATATAATTCTCATTTAGTTAAGAATATTTTACGCCTAAGTATTTATTCAGTTTACACTTTTTCACATAGTTTTTAATATCAATAAAATAGTATTTCTTATCCGAAGTACAAAATCAGATATTACCTGATATGTTGCAGTATCGTTTCGTAGTAACTAATTTGAGATTTTGGGATTTACTGTTAAAAAGGCTTGGTAATGAACGTGTTTGTTGTTTCGTCTATTAACTCACTATAATTCACAAGTGAATTATATCTGTCATCATGGGGGGGGGGGGTTATGGTTCAATACAGAATACGTACAAATTAATAGAGTATTTAAAATATATTATTTTTATGTAGTACTCTTTAGTCAGTAAATCAATCAGCCTCTGGGGGGCAACGGTGATGGTGGAGTTGAGTTCAAATTGTTTGCTATAAATAATATGTAATCAATAGAAAAATTAAGGAAAAAAATCAATCAGTAGCTGTTATGAAATCATTCACGTAAAATAAAAATGAAAAACACATGCAATTTTATTTATTTCTTTAGTTTTTTTTCTTCCTACAGACACTTGTTGTTTGTGTTGTTAATTGTTTTATATATTTTTCATTTTTCTACATCTCTAGTGTTGCAGAAACTGCTGTAGATATTCAGTCGACCCTGACAATTAATCGATTTACGATTAATCGTTAAACATACGCTGATTGATTTTAATGAAAAAAGAGAAAGTTCTCATTTACCGCTATAAGCAATACATAATATGTATATGAACATATACATATTTTCAGACTAATTTCAAAATTTTAATAAATTGTTATTTTTAAATCAATTCAAAAACACTGGAGAATCGAATAATTTAATTACTCGATAAAAACTGCACCAACATTCATAGTTCTGTTCATACTAAAAGTGTGTGTATAGAAACAGATATACTTATGAATGAATGAATGAATCAATAAATAAATATTTACGTACGACTTTTTGCGTATAGATGTTTTTATATATGTATGTATACCCTGTTTCATAGTTATAACGTCAATATGTTATTCATTTAATACACATCCTCTCAAATATTTATATACATATGTACAAAACAAATTAGATCTATTCTAATAAAATAAACATTCCAGTTTTTCTCATTTCATGTGAATTGAAATGTTGAAATAATATCAAACATTGTTTCTACTTGAGTCCATCAGCACAAAAGTGGTGTAACCCACTTTTGCGTGTGATGTTACACACCGTTCTTACTTATATTACCAATATCAATGCACAAGTGGGATAACCTACCTTTTGGTATTCAAAAGCATATGGTGTAAGTTTATGTTTTATTAAATTGAATTTTTTAATTAGAATAAAGATGATATAAAAAATCCCTTTTTAATCGAAAAACCTTTGTGAAATAGCATAGAATCGAGATTAAGACCATTTTATTAAAGAATTGGAGTTTGTTTTTGTTTGTAGTTTTTATCTGAACTGAAAAGTGATGAATTCATTCAAATTTTAATTCAATTTTTTTTTGTATGAAATTTAATTCAAAATGAATCTTAATCTTATCTTAAATACGGGAAGCTAAATTGTGTTCTTTATTTTAAAGACTAGATTATCGATTTTGTGTCGACTTCGTATTTATTGTATGCATTACGCTTATATCATGTCAAGTGAATCGACTTTTAAAATCGTGAACCAACTAAAAAAAAGTCAAAAATTGTATGTCTTGAGTTACAAAATATTTATTTTGCTAGATATGCCACTAAGCGACTAAAACTTTCTTAAAGGAATGGACCTTAGCTTTCTTTTGAGCAAAAAATAAAAAAGGGTCCATTTTGCAAAAAAAAAAGTTAACAGTGTTGCCGTTTTGGTTATTTATAACCAAAATTGGTTATTTTTTTTCTGATGTGTAGATGTGTATTTATTTTTTATTTTGGTTACTTTTTTCAAAACATTTGGTTATAGACAGATTTTTCAATATTTAATGGTGGTGTGTACTCTCAAAAAAATGTTTCGACATCGGTTTGTGTTAATCCTTGCTGTAGGTGTATAATTTTACATGAGAGTTTTCATAAACAAATTATACGCAGCAAAAACTTGGTAATGACTTGCAATTACTGAACAGCTTACTTTTCAATTACTACTACATACCAACTGCATTACATATAAGTAGTTTAGTAATGGCTGGAATATAATCTGACACATAAGTACTTGTTTATGAGCTAAAGTCTAAAAAAAACAAAGTAAACAAACAAAATAAACAAACAAAACAAATAATCAGTTACTTTTTCTCAATTTGCCCAATTATTTTATTGCATGTTTATTTTTAGAAAAACAGAAAATAATATAGTACTACTGAGTGAAAACCATTATTTGATGCACAATAAAATAACTAAGCAGTGGTGTAGTGAGTAGAACAGCAGACTAGCAAACGGATAGTTCTTGGTTCGACTCTTGGCTGCGACTTATTTTTTTTTTTTATTTTTTGTTTGCAAATACAAAAATCTACAACTTATTTAAATGCCTATTTGTAAGCGAGGGCGGTAAGTACTTGCCTCCAATGACATCACCGTGTTAAAATAATGAGTTAAAAAGCTATTGTGTAAGTAGTGAATAGTTAGCTTTTTAACTCATTACTTTTCAATGTAAGTTTTTGCTGGGTATCTTTCGTGATTGGCAATTGAATTTGTGTGATTTAGGGATGTAAATGAGTTCCCAATATTGGTTTAATTACACCAGCGGAACAGACATTTTGGTGCCGGAAATCAATTACATTTTGTACGAGTAGATGAACTCTTAGTACTATGTTAAACTTGTTTTTTTTCAGTCAGCTCGCATTTTAGAAATATCGCTGTTTTTATATTCACATTACATACCCTATATTTTGGAGTTTTTCTTCTAAATTTTGGGTAATACAGCATAGAAAATGATTTTTTTCCATGAAACTGGTCTACGTAACCATATGATTCTTTTGAGTATAATAATTCTGGTGGATGTTTCTTTCAGCTTTATTGACCATAAATAAAATGTTGTATTCCGCAAGCCCTCTGAAGTTTTGAGATGCATTTACAAGGGGAAAAAATGCATTTTTTTTCAGTTTTTGTAAAAATTTTGCCATTAAAAAATTACTTTTGCAATTTAATTTAAAAGAATTGAAATGTGTACGTAATTGTCGTTCTAATGAGACATAAAAAACAGAAATTGGTCGAAAAATTTTAAAGTTATTAAAAATTCGCGGGCCATTCACGTGTCTCAGGCAACTAGAACAAGAAAGGTAGGAACAAAATTAACATATTTTGATAAATATTAAAATAAAAGCTCATTTTTACTTAAATATGTCCATATTTACAAAAATTTTAAAATGGAGTTTTGAAACTGCCGTTAATAATTTTTTTTTGGTCATACCTGCGAATTGGTTAACGGTATCCTACGAAGACAAAAACTCATATACAAGTAAATATGGATATATTTTAAGTAAAAATGAGCTTTTATTTTAATTTTTATCAAAATATGTTAATTTTGTTCCTACATTTCTTGTTCTAGTTGCCTGAGACACGTTAATGGCCTGGCGAATTTTTAATAACTTTTACATTTTTTGACCAATTTCTGTTTTTTATGTCTCATTCGAACGACAATTACGCAAACATTTCTATTCTCTTAAATTAAATTGCAAAAGTAATTTTTTAATGGCAAACTTTTTACAAAAACTGAAAAAATGCCTTTTTTCCACTTATAAATGCATCTTAAAACTTCAGAGGGCTTGCGGTACGTCTTAACCCCAACCGATTTACCTAACATTTTTCAGGATGATTTTTTTACTAAAGTTCACCAAACTGGGGAGAATGGCCAAAATCCAACTTTCGTTTATTAAGGGCCACCCAATGGGCGTTGGGCTATGGGCGTGAACGATTTTGATAAAATTTAATTTTTTTCTTAATTTAGTTCATATAATTCTCGGTGCCAAAATTCAATTAATTAAAATGGCAGAGTGCGTTTACACTCTGCCATTTTAATTAAAAAATGAAAAAACTCAAAACTTAGCAAAAACTTGCAGCCTATATTTGAACTTGACATAGATAACAACCCATTTAAACATACTTTGTAAACAGTTAACCGAATCCGATCGAATCCACCCTACTTCTATTCCACACAAAATTGGATTTCATATCTAAAAACCCTTTCACAAAGGACATTTTCATTTTCCACTGTTAAGCACTAAAACATACAATCACAGATCACAAACTAATTATTTTTGTTTAATTTTTTAATTTTTAATTTTAATTTTTTGCTGTCAACAAAATTGCTCTTGAAAAAAGCAAAAAAAATAGTTACTGCACTTGCTGAAATATGTGTTAAGTTTGAACGCTTACAGCTGTGCGAATTTTAATTTAATTCGGGGGGAATTTAATTCGGGGAAAACAAAATATTGTTTAAACCGATTAGACGTGTGGTTATCCATAACTACAACATTTTGGAGTTACTTCGAGTCACTACAATCATTATGTGCACACTTGTACAATATTATCGGATTCTCCTATATTATGTAGGGTGTTATTCTAATTATGAAAGAGTAATTAAAAATGAAATACATATATATATATATATTTTTCTAATTAAAACAGTCCAGATGAAATCTAAAGACAAATTCAAAAGAAAACTAAATTACGTTATTAATATTTAATAATACGAAGACCTTCTAATTATTAAACACACTGTATATATATATATTAGAGTGACAATCAGTTGTATGGAAAAAATTTTTTGTTAAAATTTTGAAGAGTGCCGGGTGGAATATTGTGACACTAGGCCTAAATGTTAAGTGCTGAAAATTTGAGCCAAATCGGGCAACGATTTCTGGACGCGCATCGAGGTCAAAGTTCAGATATATGCAAAATTTTACTGTTAATATGGAATAAATAGGTGAAACTCGTTAACTTTCTGCATTGTTTTCTAGAAATATGTAGATTTATTTATATTAATGAATATTACATTAAAAAAAAGTTTTGGAAATTAACCCTGTATCTCCTTTGGTTCAAAATGACCCAAAAACTGTATTATCGCCAAAATTAGAGAAAAATGCAAATTTTTCAGTTTTTTAAAAAAATTTGCTACTAAATAAATACTTTTGCAATTGAATGCAAAAGAATCGAAATATGTACGTAATTATCGTTGTAATGAGATATAAATGACAAAATTTGATTAAAAAATGTTAAAGTTATTACAAATTCGCCAGACCATTATCGTGTTTCAGACCACTTGAACAAAAAATTTAGAAACAAAATTTAGATATTTCGAGAAAAATTAAAATAAAAGCTCATTTTTACTTAAAATATGTTCATATTTACTTGTATATGAGTTTTTGTCTTCGTAGGATACCGTTAACCTATTCGCAGGTATGGCCAAAAAAAATAATTTTTTTAACGGCTGTTTCAAAACTCCATTTTCAAATTTTTAAAAATTTTGTTAAACAAATTTCAGTTTTTTTCGATCATCACATTGGGGTTTATTGAGATCAAAATAGGGAATAAAAATATGAAAAAATTATGTCAATACCTCTTACAGTTTTTCCGTACCTGCGATTGAAATTTTGCGTTTTTCAAGAAAAACTAATTTTTTGTCCATATTTAGGCGAATGAGTCCAATTTCCTTACTGTTATAAATTTTAAGTAAAACCTATTCATAATATTATAGTCCTTGTAATTTTAAATATGTTCTGAAAGTTTTACTAAAATCGGAAAACGATAACCTTTGAATCGTGAAGGTCAAATGCCAAATTTTTCAATATTTGGAATTTCTAATGAAAAGATAGCGAAATGTTACATATTTTTGGGCCGATTTTCATGAAACTTGAGGAAAATATATATTGGGGTCTAGCATTTACAACAACAGTGCAAAAATGAATTTTAACCTTTAAGAGGACTTGGGGTCAAAACGGTTGTGTTTTTCTTGATTTTAAAAGTTGAGAATAATTTGGACCCCAAGTGCTGCTAAGGGTTAATTTCCATTTTAGTGCTGTTATTTTAAATTCTGGACTTTATGTTATATTTTCCTTAAGTTGCATTAAAATCGGCCCAAAAATATATAACATTTCGCTATCTTTTCATTAGAAATTCCAAATATTGAAAAATTTGACCTTTGACCTTCACGATTTTAAGGTTAACGTTTTCCGATTTTAGTAAAACTTTCAGACCATATTTAAAATTACCAGGATTATAATACTGTGAATAAGTTTTACTTAAAATTTATAACAGTAAGGAAATTGGACTCATTCGCCTAAATATGGACAAAAAATTAGTTTTTCTTGAAAAACGCAAAATTTCAATCGCAGGTACGGAAAAACTGTAAGAGGTATTGACATAATTTTTTCATATTTTTATTCCCTATTTTGATCTCAATAAACCCCAATGTGATGATCGAAAAAAACTGAAATTTGTTTAACAAAATTTTTAAAAATTTGAAAATGGAGTTTTGAAACAGCCGTTAAAAAAATTATTTTTTTGGCCATACCTGCGAATAGGTTAACGGTATCCTACGAAGACAAAAACTCATATACAAGTAAATATGAACATATTTTAAGTAAAAATGAGCTTTTATTTTAATTTTTCTCGAAATATCTAAATTTTGTTTCTAAATTTTTTGTTCAAGTGGTCTGAAACACGATAATGGTCTGGCGAATTTGTAATAACTTTAACATTTTTTAATCAAATTTTGTCATTTATATCTCATTACAACGATAATTACGTACATATTTCGATTCTTTTGCATTCAATTGCAAAAGTATTTATTTAGTAGCAAATTTTTTTCAAAAACTGAAAAATTTGCATTTTTCTCTAATTTTGGCGATAATACAGTTTTTGGGTCATTTTGAACCAAAGGAGATACAGGGTTAATTTCCAAAACTTTTTTTTTAATGTAATATTCATTAATATAAATAAATCTACATATTTCTAGAAAACAATGCAGAAAGCTAACGAGTTTCACCTATTTATTCCATATTAACAGTACAATTTTGCATATATCTGAACTTTGACCTCGATGCGCGTCCAGAAATCGTTGCCCGATTTGGCTCAAATTTTCAGCACTTAACATTTAGGCCTAGTGTCACAATATTCCACCCGGCACTCTTTGAAATCTAAAAAAAAAAAATCGGCTGTCACTCTAATATATATATATATATACGAGTACAAACATACATATTATTTTATTTAAACATGAATGTGAGTGAGGTGTACGAGGAGTATGTATGTACTCGTATTCATATACTGCCTTTGCCTACTTGATGGTCGACTTTATAAACACGGAATAATGAGTCTACAACAATTGTTATTTATATATTTTCTTTTATTGCGTATGCAACACATTTTCAATGAATTGTAGAATAAAAACAGTCCACAGAACAAATACTTGCATTCATACACATCTACAAATACAAAACGAAAAATATGTTTGTATAAATATTTATAATTATAATCATACATCTACTAACATATTTACAATATAATGGATGGATATTTTACAAGTATAAAGTTAAAAATGGATGTGAGTATATTAAGACTGTCCTTCATTCGAAATTACTTTTTGTTTAGTTGGAGGCGTTGAACAATAAAAACTATCTAATGCAAAATCCGATTATAGGATTCTGCGACAGAAGACACTGATATGCCTCACAACATCTTCTATCCATTGATGATTATGTGGTGGGAATGACCACAATAGTCTTACTCGAGGCCAAGAAGAATGAGCTACACGAATATCTTGTACGTATTTGGTTTCCGCACATGGAACTTTGGACTTTGAAAGGACACTCATCAATAGAGATTCCGGATACGGATGTCTGAAAACGTTCCGCTGGATTAGACGGGCATATGTGAAATCTTTTAGACTATCGGATGTCTTTCAGACGTATTGTATTTGCGAATGTCACCTGGGGTAATAACAAGGATTTCAATGATGAGAGTCAGGGGACCTAAAAGGGGTGATAGAACACAATGAAGTAACATCATGTTGGGAATGATTGTATCAACCATATATATGGTTACAGTAAACAAGTATATGTTTGTGACAACCATTTATATGATATTGTGGACAACGATATTGTCATTTTTTTCGGTGAAATCACCACCACTCAGCCTCTTCCACTATCACAGGAGAAATAGAACTAATCAATGCTGGATGGACAGATGGAGCACATTATCTGTCACTGCCCGGTTCCACAATGAATTGGAAGATTTTATTGTTTATAAGCCAAAATAAATATTTTTTAATTGTCCGAAAATCCAAGTCAAATAATGTTATATAATACTGAACTATAGTACAGAAATATTGACCCATCGAAGACAAGTTTTTTTTTAAGGGCTGGTCTAATGTACAAGTATATATGTATATAGTATTTATTATAAGCACAGTCTTAATAAATTGTGGTTTAGAAATTGTCCAAACCTTCACACTAAGTGGTCAATTTCTGCATTGTGCACAGCAGCAGAGATATTAAGGTAAATGAAGCAACATTTTTTAAAGTTAAATATTTAAATGATTTTTCTAGTAAACTTTAGATAAAATTTAGTACAACTAAATGAAGGAGAAAAAAAAAACGAATTCTTAACGTAAGTTAATTTATTATGCTGTTTTTAATTCCTATTATAAATATTGTCAAATAATAAGGTACATATTGGCATAACAGGGATGAAAAAATTTATACCAACGTTCTTTGCTGACGTTCAAAAGTACCATACTACTCTCGCGATTCATTTGATACTCTAAAACAAAGGTTTTCCAATAAGATACGTTGCATGATTGAGCATCAGGCCCAAATTATAAATCATTATTATCAAAATTAATGTTCGTAAGTGCAAACGTGGTGGTTCTTCATAGTAGATTCCCAAACCTTTGGTGGCCCAAATCGAGACGACCGGTTCAGTAGGCAAAGAAATGCCAGATCGACCGAGAACTTCGCAAATACCAGGATAACCTGAAGCAGTACATTCCTAGCCGTGTATAAGAACTTAAATTTTTACGGATTTCAACTTTGCGAATTTTGCGTCGAAGCACCCGTACAATATCCAACTAAATCAATATCAATATCAGCTAAATGGTAATGACTATAGACAATACTGTTTATTCGCTAACTGATCTTCGGAGCTTTTGGAAAAGGAACCGAATTTTGGACGTAAATATCTTTAGAAAAGTTGAGCATTTTTGGACGAATGTTTATGTTAACAAGTTAAATTGCCATATATGGGACGACTCTTATGCCAATAAGCCGCAATCTGCCGAGTGAACGTAACCGAGGTCATCAAATTCAGCAAGAGCTATGCAGAAGTGTCATTGAAAATTGGACCTCTCGGTTCCATCCTAACATGCAAAGATGTGCCAGACATTTGTAGAATGAATTATCAACTGATAATCCATAATTTTTTTAAACGTGTGACTGTGTTGAGATTTGTTATCACATCAGTCAACATCTGCGGCAATATTTAGAAATTTATTCTTGGTTTATAAAGTTTTTTAATCCTCTGAAATTCGACTATTATAAGTTTTAGCACACAACAAATCACAGTGATACTATTTTGTGGCTTTTTAAAATGGTTCATTACTGGAACACAAACACATTTTTACATATCTCATGTATGTATGCATGCATGCATATTTTATATTAGGTTGGTTCTTAAATTGGACTTTTTCTCTTGAATTTTCCATTAAAATATGGGCAATTCCACGAGAATCGCTACCACGACTGAAAACACAAAAACCCTTGAAACTTTTTTTCAAGATGATTTGAATAGAAGAAAATAATAAAATGTTACTATGTGAAAGTATTTAGATCATATTACAACATTTTAAAGACAAAAATAATAATTTAAACTGATTATATTTAATTTTTTAATGTTTTAGGCTAAAATTGCGGCGAAAACTAGGATAAAACTTACAGAATATATATTATTTTATTATAAGAAAAAAATCTGTCACGTACGATATTAAATTTTATTTATTATAAAATCATCAAAAGATTTTTTATATTTAAATATGACGGATTGTAAAGGAAAAATATTTCGTTTAGTGTAAGAACACACATGTACCTCTAAATGACTTCAGTTTTATGTCACGTACGATGTACCCTTATTTCGCTCAATATTTCGAACAACAATATTTCGAAAGAACCTTTTATTATTTTAAAATAAAGTACCCCCTAAATGGAACATAAAGACCAAATTATTTTTTCAGATACTCTTATTTTTGCAAAATCTATTCCACTCTATAGGCGTACAAATGTCACGTATGATGATATGGAATTGCCCAACATTTTAGCCAAATCGGTTAACGTACAAATAAAAAATACGTATTCTATTTCATTTGTAATTTCGTCCCAGTCAGTTTTAGATTTCCATTTTAGATCCATTCAAGACAGGTCTAAGGAGGATCACCCTAATACGTATATGTATGTATTTATGTCGGAAAATAACATATTTATACACGCGCACGTTAAAACTTATTCACTCAGGTGTATATTCTTGAGAAAATTATTGCTTCGTCTGTTGCGGAAGTATGAATACATTCACGTATACTCTACAATGTACATATGTATGTATGAACATTAGACCTGACATTAAAATTAAGTTGCCCTTTAAGCAGTACGACCAACATTTTAAGCCAATGGAATAAGACCAAAGACAAGAATCGGTTATAAATTGTAAAATGTTCTATAAAATAATCTAGGAAATAATTGTCTAAATGGGGATAAGGATTTAATGTCAAGTGAACCAACTTTAAAAATCGATGTCTTCCGATCGGGATGAAATTTGCACCAATGTTAGACCTATAGGATAGTAATTCAGACTCATTTGACATTTTGGCCAAATATGGGTTTTTTTCTCATCCATGTAACTTATTACCTATTGTTCTTAGCAAAATGTGTCTTGACATGAAATCCCCCATGTAGACTGAAATATCAAAAATATTCCTTTACAAAGTTGTGCCGGTCTAATGAAGCCTGTGTAACTTTACACTTGTATTAATGTGCATTATTAATTGAAAAGTCAACTTCACAGGATTCGACCCGATAAAGAAATTAAGAGAGAATACGGACGAGGGAAAATAGCAAATGGCCAAACCCAACAAACAATAGAATAAAATACAATCGAGCTTTTTAAGAAATACAAAAAAATTAAATTCAAAATCTTATATACCCTTCACCAAATTATACTTTAAAATAAAAATTTTAAATATTTTTAGGTAAACAACATTTTTTTTTACAAAGTTGCTTTTTCATTTTTTGGGAAAAAAATTTTTCCAATTGTTTTTTAAACTTTTTTTTTTGTTTTTTATATTTTTTTTAATATTTAGCGAAAAAAAGTTTTGTTGAAAAAAAAAATCGGGTTGAAAAATATTTTTTCTGATTTTGACCCATTCTAGGCCCAACTTACTATGGTCTTATATACGTCATTGGAAATGTCTTTGAAATATCTATCATTAGATATCCATATTGTCTATATTAATGACTTAGTAATCCAGATATAGGTAAAAAAAATAGGTAAAAATCGAGGTTGTCCTGGTTTTTTCCTTATATTTTCTCGATTTCAAATAGCAACCGAGCCGGAAGATTCCGGAGCTATTGATGTATAAATCGTGTATGTAAGTTATTTGGGGGCTTCGGAAAATTGATTTCAACAGACAGACAGACGGACATGGCTTAATCGACTCCGCTATCTATAAGGATCCAGAATATATGTATATACTTTATAAGGTCGGAAATGAAAAATGTAGAAATTACAAACGGAAGGACGAACTTATATACAAATATGCAGAGGTTCTCATCTAACAATTCTGTTTTGTTGGAGTTCATAGAGTACGGAAATACTTTTAGTTTTTCTCGTTTTAGTTAAATATATCACTACATTTGCTTAAAAAAACTACTAATCGATGTGATCGATAGAAACTATAAGTATTTTCGAACTCTATGGACTTCAATACATCAGCCTATATTTATGGTGTAGCATAGCTTTATTATTGTCCACAAAATCTAGGAGAACATCACCATTGCATGTAACATAGGTAACATAACAATTTGTTCAAACTTTTAACATAAAATAACATAGAAAAGAAAGTTAAGAAAATGGCTAAAAATTATAAATCTGCAGACTACAACAACATTGCGCTCCAAGCGAGATAGGTGCTTATCGCAAGGTTTTATGTGATTAATTTGAGTCAAACGAGTTAAAAAGCTGGCATAGCGATAGCCATTTTCGTTAGAAAGTCTTACTGATTATCAAAATCGTTAAATATGGCGTAAATTTTTTTAACAATGCGATTATCATTTGTGCTTTTTTGCTTTTTTTTACAGAGATGCTACTTGATATCAATTTAAAATGAAGTTGTCTACTATTGTTTAAAAGAAGTTAGTGAATCGCACTACTGTAGTGAGTGGTATATCAAAAGAGCGGTTAAACTGTTAGTATCATCTTATTTTTGTTCAGTATTGTTTTTCAATTCATCATGTAAAGTCTCACACCGCAACAACGTCGCCAAAATTATTTAGCAGTATTACAAAAATCTGCGTTCTGTGAGAAATGTTTTTCGTCGACTACGAGCAACAATGTCTTTATTGAGAAATCATTGGTGAAGTCAAAAGTCATAATTCGCGAGATACCGGTAGCAATGCTGGAAAGAGTCATAATTCCGAAAAGACTTCCGAACGGACTTCCGAACAGCTTAGTCACGGCCAACATTTGAATGAAATTGTCTTTAAAGAAGTCAAAGAAATGTCAGATATTGTTCTATCGGGTCATAATATAGATTCCGACATCCAATTATATTTTAAGTGTTTAAAATTAAAAACATTTCCTAACTAATCACCAGTTATAAGTCACCTTAGCACAATTATAGAACAGTCCGTAGATTGGCGTTCCCCCTGTACATTCTGTTTGCAGATTATGATCCATTTACCAAACCACGCAAATGCAAATCGAAATTCCAAATTAACTTCATAATTATAGATGATAGAGAAACTATCATAGAAATATGTGGTGCAATTTTCAAAACTTGATAGCGTAATATCAACAAATTGTGGTGCGGTGACATGTATTGGGACATTTTTCACATGTAAACATGTACATACCGTGTGATTCATTGTTTGTGAATACCCCAAATGTGTATTTTGAAATACAACACTGTGTGAGTGCAAAATAAACAAGTAAGAGAGCTTTATTCGGCTGTGCCGAATCTTATATACCCTTCACCAAATTATACTTCAAAATACAAATTTCAAATACTTTTAAGTAAACAAAATTTATTTTTTAAAAAAAATTTTTCGAATTGTTATTTTATATTTCTTTTTTTAAATTTAAAAAATTTTTTTTTAATTTAATTTTTTTTGGTGAAAAAAAATTCGGGTTAAAAAATATTTTTTCCTATTTTGACCCATTGTAGGTCCAACTTAAATATGTCGTTGCGAAGATCTTTCAATATCTTCAAATATCTATCATTGGATATCCATATTGTCTATTTTAATGACTTAGTAATCCAGATATAGGTCAAAAATAGGTAAAAAAAATCGAGGTTGTCCTGGTTTATTCCTCATATCTCAGCCATTTTGCTGATTTTAAATAGGAAACTTCTCGAAAGCATGTCTGACAGAATTATTAAAGATTTTGATCCCGAAGATATCTGGGGTCTTCAGAAAATTGATTTCCACAGACAGACGGACATGGCTTAATCGACTCCGCTATCTATAAGGATTCAGAATATATATACAATGAGTGTCACTCAAAATCGTACAACATATTTTTTTTAAATATTATGAAATTATACAGGCAATAATAGGTGATTATATAAAAAATTAAAAGTAATTTTTTTAATTGGAACAAAAAATATGTATTTCAACAAAAAATATAACAAAACCTCAATTCCTGAAAAAAATATTGATGAAAATTAAAAATTATCACAAAATTCATATTTCACTTCTTATATTAAATTTTATATAACACTTATATTAAATTTTAATTAAAACTTTAAAAATTAAAAAAAATATTAATATTAAATAATCCTAATACTTTGTAGGGTATCCTTTGCTATTTTTTAGTGCCTGTACGATTTTAAGTGAAGAGTTAATATTGTGGGCACTGACGGTGTTACCCAATTTTTTTATTTGTAGATAAGAGCAATTAAAATTATACCATATTTTCAGATATGTAATAGCACACACAATATAAAAAATAGTAGTTTATTTATTAAATATTTCCAAAACATCAACTTTCTAAAACTAATGAATAAAATTTTACTACGATGGTGTACGATTTTAAGTGACATTCACTGTATATACATTATAGGATCGGAAAATTATATTGTGGAAATTACAAACGGAATGACAAACTTATATATACCCTTCTCATGAAGTCGAAAGGCAGACTTGGGCACTACCAATTACATTTTGTAATTAATTACAGGACCAATTACCAATTACGTGTAATTGGTAATTGGCAATAACCAATTACCAATTATAAGTAATTTGTAATTGACAAATGCCAATTACCAATTAAATGTAATTTGTAATTGGTGAATGCCAATTACCAATTACATATAATTGGTAGTTGGTTATTGCCAATTACTAATTACATGTAATTGGTATTTGGTTATTGTCAATTACAAATTACATGTAATGGGTAAAAATTAATTGAAATAGAAAGTAATTGATAAAATATGTGTAATGATTACTTTTAAAGTATTTATTACCAACAATGTAATTATTAAATAATACGTACATTACACAATATACCAAAAATAAAAAAAAAATAAATAATGGAATCCAAACATATTATTACTAGGGGGCGGATTAATATGTAAATGCATGTTTTTTCTCGAACGTCCAAATAAAATGTAGACAATTATCTATTAGAATCGCACATTTTGCTGTAAAATGGCACTGATTTATTAGTGCATATTTTTGCATATTTTATTAATAATGAATATTTAGTTATATTTAATTTCAAAATGCATATTTATGTGCATATTATCCAAGTTTTTAATAAAAGTAGAAGTTTTTGTCGTCAATGGGCAACATATTTGTCGAATTTGTTATAGAAATAACTCCAAATGTTGTCGACTAACTTCTTCATTTCTATGAACAATTGAAAATTATCATTTCAAAACATTTCGCTTCAAAAAAGTTTAGAGTTATGTTGTTTCATTACAATTTCAATTTTTAAGAGATTTCGTTATCGAACGATTTTGTAACTTCACATAGATACAAAGTTTTACCGCAGTCATTTCCCAGCAGTTGTATGAGACTAGTAATTTTACCTATCATTTAGGGTGACAACTAGTTACATAACTAGCTACGTGACTAGTTATTTTAACACGTGAATATCCCAAGCAGAGGGTCAATTGATCCTTTGTATTACATAGAGACGAATGCAATACTTAGATTACTTAGATGCACTTAAGTGACAATTGTCTTTACGCTAGATTACATGGGATTCATAAAGTAACTAATTGATATCTCTCTGCAATACAAATAGCACATACGTTTCAAATGACCCAAAATATATCAATTGTAGTCAATCAAGTCATCAAACATTTGTCTATAAGGGATAGATTTACTACTTTCTTAACTGCTAGGTTATTACTTTCAGCTCGATCAAAATATTGATGATTTTAAAATACAATTTTCTGAAAATAAGTGTATTCTATTAATTGAGGCTTTGCGATAAGGCAATAAATCTGAACAATTTCTGCCGTTTTCGATTTTTTTAAAACAAACTAATTTGCTCAATTTGTTATTATAACTAAGAAACTACATAGCCGATTAAAACGCAATAAATAGCGGATTAAAGGTTATGTAACTTTAAACGTTTCTAAGTTTATTTTTATAATATCGGACTAACCCTTTTTGAGTTATCATAAATTATGTGGAGAAACGTCTAAAAAAATTTGTAATTTGTAATTGACAATAACCGATTTTACAAAAAAAACTTTTCCATAGAATTTAAAGTTTGGACCATAACTACTGGAACCACAATACATCAAAATTGTGTAGCGGTTTTAAAAGCCTCTAATTTTTTTTCGATTTTGTTACCTGTGTTATTGTTAAATTTGAAAAATTACGAAAAAAAAATATACAATTTATGAAAGCTTAATTCTTTGCCTTTAGGTACTAAAGTACTAGAATCTAACCTAAACAGTTTTTTTCAAAATAACTCAAAATTTTGAGGGTGTTTCAAAATCTTTTAAAACGGTTTTAGTATGTCCTAACCTAGGCCTACAACTCCAATTAGGCCGATTTTCAAGTTCTGATAAAAAGTGTTATTTTGTAGCAGAGTGTTATTATTTAATGTTGTTTAGAAATTTAGAAAAAAAATTAAATGTAATTACCTTTTATGTAATTAGAATTACTTTTTTATCAATTACTTGCAATTACTTTACCAATTACCAATTATATGTAATTGGTAATTGCCATTTACTAATTACAGTAATTGGTAATTGATAAAAGCCAATTACCAATTACTTGTAATTGGTATTTGTTGGTTGCCAATTACAAAATGTAATTGGATTTGTAATTGGCAAATTTCAATTACTAATTGCTAGTAATTGGTAATTGGTATTTTTCAATTACCAATTACATGTAATGTAATTGGTAATTGAAAAGTAATTGGCAACGCCCAAGTCTGGCGAAAGGTATAAAAATGGAATCGAGTATAATTTCAAATTTATATTTTTTTAAATCAAATACTTGTTCTCTTCTGAAGCAATATATATATCAATTATTTCTTACACATTTTAGTATTCATTATCATTTTTATTTGAACGTTATTAAGTAAAATTTTAACGCTTTTTAACAGACTGGTTGTGCATGGAGGCCGTCGTTATAATAAAAAGACTTACTGTTGGTGTGATTGTAGTTTCATTAACTTCATTAAAAATAAATAAAAACTTAATAAATAGGTGAAACGAAATTATTTATTTCTTTTTATCTAACATTTGTATGTAAATTGTTAAGCACATGATTGATTTTCACACACGCATACATACATACATACATACAGTGGTGGCCAGGTAATTAAGACACATTTTTTTTTGCTAAATTCCATGTGATTGTCAATTATTTTTTCAAATATTTCCACAAATATGAATGCATGAGGACTGTTTTAACACACAAGTGTGTTTTATTCAACTGTGTCAATTCATTCATATTCACCACGAACACATAAGATTTTTCTACAACTTGACCAAATCTTTTTTTTTTTAAATAAACATATTTTCTAACATTTATATCATTATATTTTTATTATTATAAAACATTCGGACCAAATTTCTTATTTTTTTTAGTTCCATTAGTTTTGGTCATATCATGTTATTAACAGCGGATGTTCGCTGAGGTGGGTCAACGTATTTCCACATATCTTTGTGGAAATATGTTGTACCGATTTTTCCAAACATTTTTAACAAACTAGAAATATTAATAATAAATTTCATACCCTTAGGTCCTTTTGTTTTGGCTCTATCGCACTTAAAACTCAGTTGCTGAGAAAAATTCAAGTATTTGTCTTAAATAGCTGGCCACCACTGTACATACAATAAATACATACTCGGGTATACATACATGCATCGAATTGCTCACTGTGTTTTTTTTAAATATTTTTTTTGTTAATTATATAAAAGTTTAAAAAAAGCTTTCGACAATAGCAACATTCAATTAATTAATTCCCTTAAATAAGATAACAATTATGTATATTTTTTAGTACAAAATTCCCAAAAAATAGTAATATTGCTGATTAAATTTCCTCTTTACAATTACAATTCAAAGGTTTCAATTACGTTTTATCAACATCAAGTTATATTTTCTCAATTTCAATTTTCATTTCATGAATATTAATTTGGGCTTTTTAATTGCATTTTCTTCTTTCTCAATATTAATTTGATTTTCTGAATTACAATTTGCATTTTCTGAATATTAAATTGTACTACTCAAAATAAATTTGGTCCAGGAATCTAAAATCTCCAAGAGTAATGTGAGTTAGAGATGAGCTATATTTTCATACCTGTGATTTAATCACTGTGATTGAAAAATCACTGGTAACAACAGTTACTGAATATAGCAAGTAACGGGTATATTTGAGTCGTTCTTTCATATTTTTCAACATACTGTTTGTTAAATGTCGTTCCTTAATATTTTTCAACATTCACTGGTAACGTTTTTGAAAAATCACTGGAACAACTGTAGTAACAGGTACATACTTTTAATATCGTTCTTTCACATTTTTCAACATACTGTTAAATGTCCTTCTTTTATATTTATCAACATTCACTAGTAACAACAGTTACTGCATATTTTTATGCGCTTAATTTTATTTATACTTAAATGCATGAAAATCCGCTCCATATAGGGTTGCCAGATGGCCTGGAATGGCCTGGATTGACCAGTTTTTTTGGGTCTTGTCCAGTTACCAGGTAAAATACAATTTGTCCAGTTAAAAAATAATTTGTTTAATTTTGAAAAATATTTTTTTATTAATTAAATTAATATTTTGTACAGAAAAACATTTTATAGTTATACAATTGTGCTTGGAAATGTATATTCAGGTGTATTTTTTCCTAGCAGTACATCATTATGCATTATGCTTATGTTGTACATCACTGACAATTTGTAAACAAAAAAATCTTTAAAAAGTACCAACATTAGTATTTTTGCCTATTATCTTATTGTGCCCAACACCAGAAATTTAACAACATTAAACAGCTGATTGGAAACAAGTGAACATTTTTGAAAAGAAGTAGTAAGTATTTATTTAATATTATTAAAATAGATAAAGACATTTGATTTTTTTTTCACTTTACAGAACGATTTACTGATTGATTGTGAATATACATACATAAGCATGGAACTCAACGAAGATGCTGGACCGTCTAAAAGAAAAAAATACACAACTTTTTGCGACAGGTGGATTGAGGCTCCAGATTATTCTAAATGGATTAAAAAGAAAGATGAACACGCTGCTTTTTGCAAATTGTGCCAGATAGAAATTTCCATTAAATATGAAGGGAGTCTATCGTTAAATAAACACATCAAAACAAAACGACACTCAAAAGTGGCACTGTCGCAAAAATTGTCCCACAGCATTTCAAATTTTGTTACTCCGGCAGAATCCAAAGATGAAACATTGGTCTCAAGGGCTGAATTAATGTTCGTTTATCACAATGTGGTTCATGGGCTGAGTTATAACAGTCTAGATTGCCAAATTAAATTGAGTTCTTCTATTTTTTGTGATAGTAAAATTGCTAACAAAATTAGTTGTGGTCGTACTAAAGCTGCAGCTATAACAAGAAACGTGTTGGCTCCATATTCTCAAGAAACAGTTTCTAGTGCCTTAAGAGAAAGCTATTTTTTTTTTCAGTAAGCAGCGACGCATCCAATATAGGAAACGTGAAAACTTTTCCATATGCTGTACAATATTTTAGTGCTGAAACAGGAATACGTAAACAAGTTTTAGATTTTTATGAAGATCCTAATGAAGCTTCAAAAGATATCTTTGGTAACATAATTAGAATTACTAACGAAAATAATCTAAAACTTGAACAAATTACAGCATATTGCGCCGATAACGCAGCTGTTAACTACGGTGTTCATAACTCTGTGTTCCAAAAACTTAAAAATGAAAACAAAAAAATTATAAAGGCAAATTGTAATTGTCACGTCATTAATAACTGCTTTAAAAATGCTTTAAATGCTTTGTCGGTTGATCTGGAAAGTATCGTGATTAAAACATTTAATGAATTCAGTTCTTCGGCTTTGACAAATGAAAAATTAAAGGATTGTTTCGTGTTTGCCAGTATTGAATATAAAAATCTTCTTCGGCATGTCCCTACAAGATGGCTTTATCTCTTGCCAGCAATCGACCGATTAATATATTCTTGGCCAGCAGTAAAGAGGTATTTTTTGCAAAAAGGCAAAAATGCTTGTCGAAAAGTTATCTGGGAATTTGTTTCTCATGGTATAGCAGATAATGATATGATCAATGATGATGAAGAATATATGGAAGAAGGTTTGTCAGAGTCATATTTGTATTTTATGCATAACGTAATGCATGAATTTCATTCAGCAGTATTAGCCCTAGAAAGTGATTCTTGTACTATTATAGAACTGCACAATATAATGAGTAATATTTTGAATAGCCTTAAAAATCGGTTAAAAGATGAGTTTTATGGAAGCAAAGTTGTAAGTATTTTAAAAAAGATTTCCGCTCACGAAACAAAAACTTTCAAATTAGAAGCAAATCAGTTTTTAACAAAATCTATTACATACTTAGAGCAACGATATGATTTCGGACAGGAATCACTTTACAACAAAATTTCTGTTTTAAATTTAAAACAATCTCTTTTATCGTGGGATAACTTATCAGAGCTTCCAAAAGTTTTAGAAATATCAAATTTAAATGACAACGACATGTTGTACACTGAATTTTGCTGCCTGCGAGATGCCTTTGATAATTTGCCGAAAGACATTCCAATTGATAATATATGGTCTATTTTTTTTTCAAAAATACGATACAAATAAAGTACAAAATTTATGTAAATTGATCTCATTTGTTTTGTCCATACCAATTAGCAATGCTTTTTGTGAAAGGACTTTTAGTGTTTTAAATAATCTATACTCCCAGGAAAGGAATAGAATGTCCTTCGACCTAATAAAGGCAGAAATTTTAATAAGGCTAAATTTTGATGAAAGTTGCAAAAATTTTCAAAAATTTTTGCTTACAACTAAAGCAAAAGAGTAAATTCTGTAAATAAAAATACAAAATATATGTGGCAAAAAAAATAGTTATACTTTTTATGTGATAAAAATTAATATATGTAATATGACGTAAGACTGAATTTTAATTGTTACGTTTCTTTGTTTTTATGTTATTTTTTTATTTTTGTAAAAAAAACTTGAAATAAAATTTTACTTTTTTGAACTATAAGCGCATTTTAAAATTTCCAGTTATTTTTTCAAAATCCAGGTCAATTTTTTCCGTCGTCCAGTTATTTGACTTTTGTTATCTGGCAACCCTAGCTCCATAGCTTATCTCCAACACAGTGTATAAAATTAAATGTTAAGTAACTGTTATCTTAAAATTTTTTTGCATTTGCCTAATTCTATTATTTTCCTGTTAAAAAACAGACGTTTTTAAATCAGCAAATATTAGTTTTTGGTTAACATAAGAACAGATTTAAGAATGAAATTAATACATAATGTATTCTTCTTAACATAATTGTTGTTTTGCTTAACATAGACAAAACGTGATCACGGTCACTGTTTAAAAGAACAATGATTTATAAATCACGTTTACTGAGAACGACGTTCTTCATAAATCACGGGGTCGCTCATCTCTAACGTGAGTATTCAGTGCTACTGCAGCGACTGAAATAGTGTTTATAAACCGGTTAACCGGTTAACCGAAAAACCGGTTTTTCTTCGAAATCTCGGTTTTTTGCGAACCGGTTAATTTGAAATGTTGATTTTCGGTTAACCGGTTTATCCGGTTTTTATCACTCGGTTAACCGGTTTTTAAAATTTAGGTCTAAACTTAAGAAATCTCATGGTTTTGTGCATTTTTTATATTCGTTATACACACATCATTGGTCTGATTTGAAACCTAAACTAATGACTTACAATACAAAACTTATTTAGAGCCATTATTACAACTTGCCGTTATAGTTAATGGTAGCGTATGCATTTGCTGCAATACCCTTCTGCCGAAACATTCTCAAAACAATTGTCGAACATCGGAAATGGAAAAATTCCAATTGATCCCTCCACAAATGAGATTTCATTCCCGGACTTCTGCCAAATGCAAATGAATATTCAAGAAGTTGTCGACAAAGTATTCCCAAGTCTTACAACCAACTACAACAATTCGGATTGGCTGTGGGAACATGCAATTTTGGCAGCAACAAATTATGATGTTAACAAGCTCAATAAGCAAATATAATTGCAAATGTCTGGCGAAACAATAAAAAATAGATTGACACAGTAATGAACGAAGAACAAGCCGTCGATTATCCTACTGAATTTTTGAATTCATTGGTAGAAGCCGAAATGCCACCATATGTATTAACATTGAACTGTATATTAAAATCGAGATGCAATATAAAACAGACGTTTTCTAAGGGCCAGCAACGCGGAACCCGGTCCGGCCAGCTAGTTATTTATAAAAGTTATGAATTGAAATCAATGATATCAAATCATAGTACATATTTATGTTGAAACTTTTTTCTGTGTATATAAAAAAAAACGTACTCTTAATAAAGTTTTTTCTTTATAACTCCTGAACTAATTGAGTCTCGATCGAAATTTTTCTGCCCGAATATAGTAGCTAGTTTCGGTGTCCTCATACCATGTTCCTTTATAATTTTTAGCACCGCGATCTTTGATATTTTTTACATTGAAATAAAATTGACCTTTAACCTTTTGGAAATAAACAATTTTATTCACACCATTTTAAGGACAATATATTTGCCTTTAAAATGGAATCAAAAATTATGCTGGTCTTTGAGTAGTTTCAAAGTTATGGGCACTGCAATTTTGTATATATAATTTTAGGTAATTTTAAAAAATTTTTCAATTTTCAAATCGCGTTATATTTATGGTCTATCGGGTGCCCCGATAGACCAGTCGATAGTGTGCTGAACTATTAATCTGAGGGTTGCGGGTTCGATTCCCGCCAGAGACTCTGGGTGTAACTGCAGACAAGCAAAACGCTTCGCAGTTTGTGTTTGTTTTTAAAAAAAAAAAAAGTTTCCATTGAAAAAGTCACTTATATGAGGACCATATGAGATATATTATGTATTTATGTGGTAAATTTCATTAAAATCGGTGATGGTAAATACGACTGATGTCCCCTTTCACATGGATCCTCTCACATTTCACATTCGTAGAGAATGATTCCGTTACGCAGGAATTGAAGATGTTGATTTTGTGTAGCTTAGAAATTTGGCAAGAATATGTTTGCTGCATCATAAAAACTACAAATTTTAAAGCTGTGTATACTTTATAGGACATTTTATGCTTTTACACATATATGACGGTTAACCGGTTTAACCGGTTTTTTCGATGTCGGTTAACCGAAAAACCGGTTTTTTAAAAAAGGCCAATTTTCGGTTAACCGACAAACCGGTTTTTTGAAAAGTCGGTTTTTTATAAACACTAGACTGAAACTACAACTAGTAAGGAAATTCGGTTCATTCGCCAAAATATGTCCAAAAAATTTGTTTTTCTCGAAAATCGCAAAATTTAAATCGCAGGTACGGAAAAACTATAGGAGGTATTGTCATACTTTTTTCATATTTATATTCCCTATTATGTTGTAAATAAATCCCCATGTGTGATAAAAAAATTATGAAATTTTTTTAACAAAATTTTTAAAAATTTCAAAATGGAGTTTTGAAACTGCCGTTAAAAAAATATTTTTTTTTGGTTATACCTGCGAATAGGTTAACGGTATCCTACGAAGACAAAAACTCATATACAAGTAAATATGGATATATTCTAAGTAAAAATAAGCTTTTATTTTAATATTTCTCAAAATATGTTCATTTTGTTCCTACATTTCTTGTTCAAGTGGCCTGAGCATTTAACATTTTTTAACCAATTTTTGTGTTTTATATCTTATTAGAACGACAATTACGTACACATTTCGATTATTTTAAATTAATTTGCAAAAGTAATTATTTAATGGCAAAATTTTTACAAATACTGAAAAAATTGCACCTCAAAAGTAAATCGCAAGTCGACACGGGTTGCAATCATGATAGAAAGACAAAATTTCATATTTAAATTCAAAAAAAAAAAAAAAAAATTTGGGACACTCTAATGTACATTGTTGAATCTATATATTTTTGTGAAATTCATTCACATATGTCCGTTTCAAGGTTCAATTTATTGTTTCATAACTGAATTTAGAAGATTTCACTGTAATAAAAAAACTTTAAAACAAAAACTACACAAAGAGGATAAATAATTTAAAATTGTTTACTGGGCAATTAGTCGAATGAACGATTCTACTGACAAGTTAAACAAATTGACTTATTTGAAATAACCGAAAGTAGGCTACACTAACATCAAACTTCCCACAACTCGCACACTAATACTCTTTCAAAGCAAGTATGTACATTAGGGTGCTTCTTAAATTGGACGTTTTCAGTGCATCCAAAGACTAAAATTAATTGTTCTCAAATTCCAATTATAAATAGGTTTTTAAATATACAATTTTTTTGACATCGTTATTAAATCATTATAACTTTTGATATTTCAAAACCCAAATTTAATATTTCGTTTAACGATTTAAATTTTTTTTCTCAACTATAATAAATACTAACTGAGATTTCACTTTTTCGCGATCGAGAAACAAGTTCAAGCTCCAAATGCATTGAAGTTTTGTATATGCGTAGTACGTTTTTTATTAATTAAAAAAGTAGTATTTTTGTGTAATGTGGTTAGTGAAACTAAAAATAAAATGTACAACTTATTCAAACGTTATCCGATTTTGCTAAAATTTTCATAATTTTTATTTTAGACGACAAAGGACAAGGACCACCCTAATGTACATAGCATGTATGCAAGCAATTCAGAATAAAATGTAACAGTAAAAAACGCAAAACATACAGTCAGCGTCTAAAGAAAGTGTACAACTTGTTTTTACATTTAAAACATTTTATTTACATATTAAAAAACAATTTTTTCTCCAGTTCTAGTATATTTAACAAAACATTTAATTGTTCTCTTGCAATATATAAACAAAAAACTAAACTATTTCAACTGCAACAAAAACAGTAACAACAAAACCAAAAATACTCCATTTTTAACGCGTCAGAAAAAAGTGTACACATTTAGAATTGCAATAAGATTTTTCTAGCTACGTAAAAAAATATATTGTTATTCTTTATTTTTGCCTAGATTATAATTTTTTGTGGATCTTGCTGTTAGTCTCGAGATTTTAAGATAGTAGCTTTTCTTGTTTGATCGCGAGAACTTTAAAACCAAAATGGGAAAACAAACTGCAATTGAAACAAGAAAGTAAGTCATAAAATTTAAAAATGAAGGCAAATCGTCACGTGAAATCTCCTCTGTAATAGGAAGAAGCCATAATACTGTAAAAAAAATTATAGACAAACAAAAAAAATTTAGAATTTTAGAAGATCAGCAACGTGCCGGAACACCAAAACGCCTTAACAACCTTGAAATACGATCGATTGTGAGAGCAGTGAAGAAAGTATTCACATTAAGTGCAGTAAAATTATGCGAAGAATTAACAGATTCGTCTGGAGTGAGAGTTAGTAACAGTACGGTTCGCCGAGCGCTACACCCAAGAGAATAACCCCAGAGATCCGAGAGAATAACCCCACATTTCCAAACGAAATAAAGAGCGACTTCGAGAATTCGCAAACAGGTATAAAAACCAAGAAAATTGTTTTGGAATAATGTGCTGTTTACGGACGAAAGCAAGTTTGAGATTTTTCGAAGTAAAAAAAGGAGTAAAATTTGGAGAAGCAAAAATCAAGAGTTCGACCAAAAAATGTACTATCCACCGTAAAGCATGGTGGTGGTTAGGTGATGGTGTGGGGGTGTATGGCTGCAAGTGGCATGGGAAAACTCATATTTATTGATAGTTTGATGAGCAAAACCGATTCTTATAGAAAATATGGAACCCATCATTAGAAAATTAAATCTAGATCGAATCTGGATCTTCCAACAGGACAACGATCCGAAGCATACTTCTTAACTTGTTAAAGAATGGTTGTTGTATCATACACCGAAACAACTGGAACACCCCCCACAGTCACCGAACATTAATCCCATTGAACATCTGTGGGAGCATTTTGACAGACAGATCAGAAAATGAAATATTACCAGCAATGACTCTCTACACGAAATCCTGCAGGAAGAGTGGTTCAAAATCCCAACATAGGTGACATCAAAATTGGTAGAAACAATGCCAAGGGGGCTTGCAACTGTTTTAAAACCCAAAAGATGTCAAATAAAATACTAAACACGTTTTTTCTTCTAATTTCCCTAAACTGTACACTTTCTTTTGACGCGTTAAAAATGGAGTATTTTTGGTTTTGTTGTTACTGTTTTTGTTGCAGTTGAACTAGTTTAGTTTTTTGTTTATATATTGCAAGAGAACAATTAAATGTTTTATTAAATATACTAGAACTGGAGAAAAAATAGTTTTTTAATATGTAAATAAAATGTTTTAAATGTAAAAACAAGTTGTACACTTTCTTTAGACGCTGACTGTACATACATATCAGAGTTGGGGGTAGTGCACTAATTTTTAACTATCACTAACAGTTAGTGGTAGTGCAAAATAATTCACTAAGTTTTTTAATGTTTAGTGATTAGTTGAAAAATATAAGCCTCACCCAACAATAGTGATAGTGTAGTTAGTTAACTAATAATATTTTGAAAATAGTTAAAATATTTTTTTTGCATCCTAATGAAATAATTTTTTCCACACTAAAATTTTTAGTTTAAAAAAATATTCCTGCACTATTTTTTTCAGCAAAGAAATGTTTTACTCCATTCATAGTTTAAGTTAATATATAAAAATACTTCTTTTTATAAGTAATGACATTTCCTTTTCTTTTTAAAGCATGGGATGTAGTTGGTGTATCTTCTAATGCATATATAGGGTCCATTATACTGTCATCGCTATCAAAGTCTGTATTTTCCATTTTTAATATATCTTTTAACAAATTAAATCTTGTAATGTCCTATAATTTCTTCAAGCCATTATTTTTATTTAGTTTTTTAAGTCAAAATTATTTTTCATTATATATACATACATATATATTTAATATTCTAGTTTAAACTGGAATAACTTCATGATCACTAATTTTGAATATATTAGTGCAAAGAAAATTATTGAAGCTTTTTTTAGTTATTGTTAAATTTTTTAACTATTTGATCTACACTACACTACTACTCAATTGATTTATAGTTAAAAAAATATCACTATCACTAAAAAATATTAGTGATAAAAATATAAGCTTCACTACCACTAAAGCTGATGAAAATTAGTTTAAAAATATATTTTTTAAAATAATATTTAGTGCTAGTGAAATGTTGATTGCACTCAACATTTAGTGCACTACCCCCAACTCTGATACATATTATGTATGTGTGTGTATATGGGCTAAAACTCAATTTTGTTGAAATTGAGTTTTAGCCATTTTGCCCCTTCACTAAAACGACTATGCAGATTGAAAAAAGTTAAGCCTTACTTAAAGGTAATTTTATTGCGGATTTTTTTCAGTTTATTCAATAAACTAAACCGTTTTGGAGTTACATGAATATATATTGTGCAACCTCCTCCATTTTCGAAATAACGGTATATCTCGAAAACAAGAGCTAACCTAAACAAGTAAGAGAGCTATATTCGGCTGTGCCGAATCTTATATACCCTTCACCAAATTATACTTCAAAATTTATTTTTTTAATTTTTTGGAAAAAAAATTTTTGAATTATTATTTTAATTTTTTTAAATTTAAAATTTTGTTTTTAAATTTAAAAATTTTTTAAAAATTTTAAAAATAATTATTTTGTTTTTAAATTTTTTTGGTGAAAAAAAATAGTTTTAAAAAATATTTTTTCCGATTTTGACCCATTGTAGGACCAACTTACTATGGTCTTATATACGTCGTTGCAAAGGTCTATCATTAGATATCCATATTGTCTATATTAATGGCTTAGTAATTCAAATATAGGTCAAAAATAAGTCAAAAATTGAGGTTGTACTGGTTTTTTCCTCATATCTCCGTTATTTGTGGACAGATTTTGCTGATTGATTTCAACAAACAGACGGACAGACAGACAGACGGACATGGCTTATTCCACTCCGCTATCTATCCGCGATTTGTTAGTGCATATTTTTGCATATATTACCCTTAAATACATATTTTTGCATATATTTGTTTTATGAGCATATTTATGTCATATTTTGCGTTTTTAGAGCATATTTTACTGTTTAATAGCATATTTTGAGTTTATCAAAAACAAATTTTGTCTTACTTATTTTTCGCTGTTGTGTTACAGGTTTTTACTTCCATTGTTTAAAAATCAAAATTGAAAAATAGATGGCTTTTCACCAAAAAAAAAAAATTTAAAAAACAGAATTTTTTTTTTTAAAATTAAACATTTTTTTATCCAAAAAATGAAAAAACTGAAAAAAAAATTTTTTTCACCTAAAAATATTTAAATTTTTTATTTTGAAGTATTAATTAAAGGGTATATAAGATTCGGCACAGCCGAATATAGCTCTCTTACTTGTTTTAATATAAAATAAGCACTATTTTAATAATAGCTCCATCTAAATATCAAATTTTAGTTCTAATTCAAACTTAACCGTTCTAAGTGTTAAAGAAATATTGTCTTTTAAATTTGCTCCTGTAACATCAGTTGATGTCGAAAGAACATTTTCTATGTTTAAAAATGTTTTCAGATCCAATAGACAACGATTTTTATTTGAAAATTTAAGTAAATTTTTTTTGGTTAAAAATTATGTACAAGTTTGTTTTTTTAAGAGCATATTTTTTAAATTTTAAGAGCATATTTTAAAGTTTTTACTACATATTTAAAGCGCCTAAAACGCTTTTTTTAGAGCATATTTCCGGTTTCCCTGGTTATTATAGTTAAACTAAAATGTATTGGTTCGCTTATCGATTTAAGTTTTCAAATAAATTATACAGAGATGCTTTTTTACACTACAATTTTATTTTATCCAATAAATCTGCAGATTTCTAATTTTTTTAAGATAAAGTTTGTCAAAAGCTTGCGTTCAGTTTTGAAAACTTTAACGAAGGATCTTGGATGTGCCCCAGCAAAATGTGTTGGGATAAAAGTACCTCGGCTTACAAAGATTTATTTAAACTCTAAAATAAACTAAAATAAAATATAAAATCATAAAAATTTTGGCTTCTAAAAGGAAAAATTACTCAACTTTATTAAATTAAGATTTAGAAGATCTTGGATTCTGAAATTTTTCAGTTTTGTTGCGTTCGGTAGCGTTATTGACACAAAAGTAGTCTGTTTCATAGATTTTATTGTAAAAGAAACGTTTTTTTGCCCATATACATATAAATGAAGATACATACATGTATCATAAATGGATGTATGTATGTATAACCGAGTTTACATGTTAACACTCATATAATTTTTGAGCACGTGATGTAGATGAACATACATACATATGGGCAATTCCACGAGAATGACAAAAATCAACAAAAATTATTGAAACTTTTTTTTAAGATGATTTGAATAGGAGAAAACACTAAAATGTTACTATGTGAAAGTATTTAGAGCTTAATACAATATTTTATTATTGTAATTAGCATGTGGTATAAAATGAATTTGACTCTGATTGTTTTTTTGCTATTATCAACTTGTTTATTGAAACCGATTATATGTTTTATATTTATTTTTTTAGTTTTTGTTTGCAGAATATATGTATGTATATTGTTTTACGTACGATATTAAATTTTATTTATTATAAAATCACCCAAAGATTGTTTTTATTTAAATATGAATGATTATATAGAAAAAAATATTTGGTTTAATGTAAGCAATTAAAAAAAAACTCTCACGATTTTAGCATATTTCTACATGTACCTCAAAATGACTTTCCCTTTATGTCACGTACGATATACCCTTATTTCGCTCTATATTTTGGACAGCTATGTTTCGAAAGAACTTTTTATTATTTTAAAATATAGTACCCTCTAAATGGAACATAAAGACCAAATTATTTTTCAGATACTCTTATTTTTGCAAAATCTATTCCACTCTATAGGCGTACAAATGTCACGTACGATGACATGGAATTGCCCATATGTTGTGTGTGTGCTTAAAAGCCGGGGGTGTTTTTAAAATATAATTTCAATTGAAAGTGAATGAAACAATAAATAAATAAAGATATAAATATTAAACATAATGTAGACAACCGATACTTTGAGCATTACATTCGGGTAATTTGCAAAATAATTCAATTTATTAAAAAAAAAAAAATTTAATATTTTTTTGTTTTGTAAATTAACTAAAACACCTACACACTATAAGTTTTTTATGTTTAAATTGTTGTTTTTCTCGATTTATTCGATTTCAGTCAAGTTAATAGATAAATATTTTCTCAAATCTCTGATAAACATAAATATTTGTTTATTTATATGTGTAAATGGCTGTAGGTTGCTTGCTGCACACACTCTAATAATATTAATTTGTAAACATCCGAAATTCGAGCAATTCATTATTTTATCTAGTCACTCAATAAACCGAACATAACTATCTATACAAGTTCAATTCGAATGTTTATACTGTGAATGTTGAATTAGTTTTTAATATTTATTTTTAAAAAAAAAAAAACTTTTAATTTTAATTCATTAATAGTTTCGCTACATGTTTATATTCAGTTATTTCCATTCACCACATTTATCTACATACTCGTACTAATATTCATTAGGTTTTTTATTTTTGTATTCAAAATATTGTCAAATTACATAATGTTATACCGACCGTTCTGAAGTTTTAAAAATGGAACAATTTTGTAATAAAAAATCGTTTAGAAAACTGTAAGTCCCTAATGTAGTTATGATGTCTAGAAAATTGATAGTTATTTTCTTAAGAATAATAAGCCATAGGTTAAGAATGAATTTTTTTTTGCAATTTGCATATACAATTCATAAAAAAATGAGTATTTATTGTATTGTATAACATAAAACCCTTTCCAAGTCCATTTTTTTGTCGAATAATTAAAAAAAAATTAAATAAAATGTTGAATTTTTTTAGAAAAATTTATTATTAGAATTTTTTATTTTATAATAAAATTTAATAAATAATAATAATAATAATAGTAGTACAGAGTTATAATAATAACAAGTAAGATAGTACACTAAGAAAAAGAGCACAATAATTTTTCTTCAAAATTTCAATAATTTATTTTCATGAATAATTTACGGAAGAGGGCCTTATATGGGAGCTATAACTAATTATGGACCTATCGCCATGAAATTAGGTCGTGTCATTTATGTCTACATGAAAGTTATTTGTGTTGAATTTTGTGCAGCTATCAACATTTTTAAGAGATTTATATGGGAGCTATGACTAATTATAGACCGATCACCATGAAATTAGGTCATCTGATTTATTTCTATATTAAAGTTATTTGTGTTGAACTATGTGTAGCTACTAGGGATGCCAATCCCGAAATCCCGATCCCGAAAATCCCGGGATTTTTCGGGATTAACAAATCCCGAAAATTACGAGATTTTTTTAATATTTTAGGATGAAACCTAGAAAGCTAAATTTCAGCATACTTATAATACTAATATAAAACAAGTAAGAGTGTTATATTCATCTTTTATACCCACCATCAATATGTAGTTTTGGTCTTCTATGGGGACTTGAATCAGTATTTATGAATGAATGAAATTTATGTTAATATCATTATATATAAATTATTTATTGACAATAAAATATTTTCTGATATAGAGGTTATATTATTATGGACTGGTCCTCACAAGAGTTGGTAGAAAGATTAATTTTCATATACAACTTGTTTATTAAATTGTATCACTATAATAATTATTATAAGACAATTATGAATGTTAAAGTCATTTTCTGAAGGGGACCATGTATGGGGACTAGGGACAAATGTAGCTCGGTTTTTGCAATACTTTATATATATTTTAATTCAATCCATTAGTTTTTGCTTTGTTATATTTCTACTTAGTGTATTAACGAAATAAATAGTTTTTATTGTTAAACTTGATGTTTTTTTGACATTTATTTAAAATCCCGAAGTCCCGAAAAATCCCGGAATCCCGGGATTTACATTTCTAAAATCCCGAATCCCGGGATTTGTAAAACCAAGTCCCGTTTGGCATCCCTAGTAGCTACCAACATTATTAAGAGATTTATGCTCGTTAAAGTGATTTTCGGAAGCGGGCCTTATATGGGAGCTATGACTAATTATGGACCGAAATGAAATTAGGTGATATATCTTCCGTATACATAAAACTTATTTGGACAGGAATTTTGTGTAGATACCTAAATTAATTAAACATTTACGACGGATAAAGTCCAATTTCGGGAGGAAATTTATATAGGGGCTAGGTGAAATAATGGACCGATTTCATCCAGTTTCAACAGCTTTGTCTTTGGGCCGCAAAAATTGTATGTACCAAATTTTATCGAAATAACTTCAAAATTGCGAAAAACGAAAAAAGCGCAAAACGAAATGGGTATGTAAATAAAGGAGAGAGTACTTACTTTAAATCGGTACTAGGTTTTTTACGAAATATTAGGAATTCCCTAAGTCCTTTCCATCAAACCTTAAATTTATGTAAAATTTAATACATTTTTAAAAATAATATGAAAGCGATTTCAAAAGTGGTGGAATCATATGCGTACATTAAAATTAAAGCTATGAAACCATTTTAACGAAAACCGTTTATTTCATAAAAATCCTTTTTGAAAATAAAAAGTTATAGCAATTGAATTTTCAAAATTTATTATAAAATCCTATTTTTCAGTCAGATAATAAAAAGGTGCATATTGAATCACCCTGTTTATAGGGAAAATGTTTACAAAGAGACTTGAATTTTTGGCTTCCGAGGTTCTCAGGTGTTAACTTTAATATGAGTATTTAAAATTAAAAATTGGCGGCAAAATAAAATAAAAACTTTAGGCCGCTATTTCAAAATTAGCAACACTGTTGATCAAAGGGTTAAAATTTACAAAATGGAATCTTCCAAACTCATGAAATATTTCTCCGAAGTTTTATCAAAATCCGCTAATAAATACACAGTCCGATATATTCAAATGAAAAATCACAAATATTACAAAACTGAATCATTGAAACAAACCCTTCAGTTTATATTTTCTATGGATTGAGCAGTAATATTCTGAATTGGATTAACTAACTTTAAAGTCTTTTAGCAAATTTTTCCCAAATATAAATTTTCAACATATGTACATACATAAGTCAAATCACAGATATGGCAAAACTATGAGAGGTATATACATATGTATGTAAGTAAATACGAGTATCCGAAATAAAATCTTAAATTTTTAGAATTTATTTGACTTTAAAAAGTTTGAAATTGTAAAAATGTTGTAAAAAAAATTATTTATTTTGGCCTCTAATGGGAATGGGTAAACGTTAATCTGGTTAAACAAAAATTCAAAGCGGAGCTTATCGGAATCTTGTCTATTTTTCTATTTTGCATAAATTTTTTTAAAAAACTGTATATTTATTATTCGATTTAAATTAAATTTTAAGAATTTGACTTTTATATCAAGTGTCACAATAGCCGACACGCAGAAATCAAAAATATTCAATTATAAATAGGTGTTGAGTGTGTGTGAGTGAGTTAAGTTATTGAGTATTGAATGTTTGTTTACAATTACTTCACTGTCGCAATAAAAACACATGTAAGACAATGTTACAGATACGAGTACGACTATGTAGACGATAGATAGATAGATGTTGCAACAGTCAGTAAGTAGTAGCACAAAAACATTTTCCGTCTTTGACGGATGCAAGTAGTACGTAGTAAGTACACCACACAATATATGTACTATTGCAGTGCATGTTTGGATGGATGTGTAAATAAGTATCGAATGTCATTCATTAGTTAGTTTATTACATATTTCGAATATATTTCGTTAGTTTGAATGAAATACAATCACGTGTAACCAAGCGCAACAATTTCAAAACATACCGTTTAAATAACGACAAAAATCTCAACTCCAACCAAACTTGAACAAACACTTTTTTGTTATTAATATTATTAAATTATTTTTATTTTTTAATAATTATCATTATTATTTAACAATATTTTGTTTATTTTAACACTATTTTATATTTATTTCTTTTATTATTAATATATGTATGTATATTTTTTGTTTGTTTTCTGTTGATTTAAAAAAATTAAACACGCTTTTTTGTGTAATGAAAAATTATAATTAAAGATGAAATTATTTATTTGTTATTATTGTATATTTTTACATTGAACAGACGACAAAACACAAGACGACACAACAGCTAATGAGAAACACATCCGAACATAACGAACAATGTTTGTTAACTAAACTTTGAATATCCCGCACAGCGCCAACCACAAAATAAAGCAAAAACAATCAAATAGAAAAATAGACAAAAAAAAACTAAAACAAATACAAAAACAAAAACACAAACACAAAATAAGCGAAACAACAATTCAACAATACGAATACAATACAACAATGCAACAACCAACCAACCAACCAACCTAAAAGCAAGCAGCCACTCACTCATTCATTCATTCATTCACTCGACTACCGCTTACTACTCCTCGTACTAGCTACCGTTACCGTGTTCATTCTATTGTTTGTTTTGTTTAGTGTGGTGGCAAACACACACAATTACATATTTACTCGTACTTAGTAAGTTAGTTAGTTAGTTGGTTGGTTGGTTAGCTGTATGGATGGATTGCAGGCTAGATAGCTTGTTGCCCAGCAGGCTAGTTGGTTAGTGAGTTGTTGGTTTGGTTGGTTGGTTGGATGTCTAGCATTTTGGTCTGATCTCTCTGCCTGGGGCTGGTCTAAGGCATAGTTGCCAGATGATTTGGGTTGAAAATCAGTCAGTGACATTTCAAAATTGTCAATAATTCCTCAAAATAAGAAAATCTATATTTCTCAGAGATTAAATTATAAAGAAATTGAATAAATTCCGCTTTGAAATAGTGTTTATAAACCGCTTAACCGAAAAATCGGTTTTTTGCGAACCGGTTAATTTAAAATGTTGATTTTCGGTTAACCGGTTTATACCACTAGGTTAATCGGTTTTAAAAAATGAATAAAACCAATAAATCTCATGTTTTGATTTTCATTCACCCTAACTATGAAAGAAATTTTAAAGTTAATTTTTGTTAAATTCTACTTTTGTTTTTATTTGAAAAAAGCTTCAAAATTGTTTCCAACATATACATTCAAATACAGTACGGGCTCGATTTGCGCAACCGAAAGGAAATCGAGGTTGTTGCGATATTCGAAATGTTGCAATAAGCAACCACTATATACGCTATTATTTTTTATTCTTTTTTGTAACAAAAACATGCAATTTAATTAACAAAAAGTAATTAATTCATTTATTAAACAAAACAAAGTAAAAATAAGTGTAAATAAATATAATATGTACTCGAATAAATAAAAAAATATTTTAATAAAAAATATCTGTGAATAAACAGCCAAAATTCTTTATGAGAGCAGTGTCGTCGTGAAAGTATTTTTTAGGTGCCTTTGATTTGGCAAATAGTTTTGAATTACGCTTCTGATTAAAAAAAACAACCCGAATAAATAGAGAAGAGAATAGAATAACTTCTGAATAATATTACATCGAGCCCGTACTGTAATTGAAAATATTTGTCAATGAATGTAAATAAATAAAAGAAATTTAAAAAAAAAAAACAAAATGTACATAAAAGTTCTAAACAAAAAGCTTTTTTTTTAAATAATAAAACAACATTTTAAATTTGTTTTATAAATTTATGGTACGAAATTTAAAATAATAGTCAACTTTATGGACTTAAAATCGACGTTAAGGCTTTTGTAGTTAGGCTGATTGTATACTCATTATATCAAACATTTGGTCTAATTTGAAACCTAAACTGCTGTTATCTATATGGGGCATTTCACGTCAAGTGAACCAACTTTTGAAATCGATGTGTTCCGATCGCACCAATGTTAGTTCTATTGGATAGTAATTCGGACACCATTTTTCAACAAGATCGGTCAAGAACTCTCTGAGTTATAGGAGGTCAAAATTTGACATTTTGGCCAAACAGGTGTTTTTTTTATCCATATAACTTATTACCTATTGTTCTTAGCAAAATGAGTCCCAAATAGTTTAGATAGCTATTTATGCAATCTTTCGAAAAAAAAAATTAAAAAAATTTAATAAAATATTTTTGATTTTTTTTTTTTAAATCAAAAATATTTTTGACTTTTTTTTCAAAATGGGCCCTTTTTATTTTTTTTAAGAAAGCTTAGGTCTTTTCCTAAGCGACCTATATGGTCGCTTAGTGGGATGCGATTGGGATATCTATCAAAAAAAATATTTTGTAACTCAAGATTTAAAATTTTTGAATTTTTTTGCAAATTCAAAAACTTTGTTGACTTTTTTTAAAAAAATGGACCCATTTTTTAATTTTTTTTTTGCTCAGAAGAAAGCTTATGTGTTTTCCTTTAACACCCTTTTTGTCGCTTAGTGGGATGCGAGTGGGATATCTATAAAAAAAATGTTTTGTAACTCAAGACATACAATTTTTTACTTTTTTTTGAAAAATCAAAAACCTTTTTGACTTTTTTTTCCAAAATGGACTCTTTTTTCATTAATTTTTTTTTTCTCAAAAGAAAGCTTAGGTCTTTTCCTTTAAAACCTTTTTGGTCGCTTAGTGGGATGCGAGTGGGATATCTATCAAAATAAATGTTTTGTAACTCAAGACAAATGTTTTTAAATTGATTTTTTTCATATTTGTGTGTAAGTGTTTCTAAAACCTAAAAAATATAAACCACAACAACTGACCGATAATAGCCACTGGAGGGGTGCAATATGAGGCCGACCGCTATTAATTTTCCACCCCCAAAATTTGTCTGAGTTTTGTATCTTGCGGCTTTTTTAGTCAATCCTAGAGGTAGTTTTCAGCGCACGTGATTTTCATTGTTAAAATATCAGGTGCCCCAGAAACAAATTTTTGGAATCAAGTGGAAATATTTTATGGCCCTTCTCCGAAGTACCAGTTTATTTATTATTTTATGACATTTGACTTTAAGAAGTGGGTGGAGAGGTAGAAGTTGACAGGTAGGTTATTTATATGGTGGTTTATTTTTATTATTATTTGTAACACAAAAGTATGGCAATCATATCCGACGATTTAAAACAGGACACCGTTGCAGTTTATGAGTACCAGAAGATAATACTAAATTATCTAAAAAAAATTAATAAAAAAGAGTCCATTTTGGAAAAAAAAAGTCAAAAAGGTTTTTGATTTTTCAAAAAAAAGTAAAAAATTGTATGTCTTGAGTTACAAAACATTTATTTTGATAGATATCCCACTCGCATCCCACTAAGCGACCAAAAAGGTTTTAAAGGAAAAGACCTAAGCTTTCTTTTGAGAAAAAAAAATTAATAAAAAAAGAGTCCATTTTGGAAAAAAAAAGTCAAAAAGGTTTTTGATTTTTCAAAAAAAAGTAAAAAATTGTATGTCTTGAGTTACAAAACATTTTTTTATAGATATCCCACTCGCATCCCACTAAGCGACAAAAAGGGTGTTAAAGGAAAACACATAAGCTTTCTTCTGAGCAAAAAAAAAATTAAAAAATGGGTCCATTTTTTTAAAAAAAGTCAACAAAGTTTTTGAATTTGCAAAAAAATTCAAAAATTTTAAATCTTGAGTTACAAAATATTTTTTTTGATAGATATCCCAATCGCATCCCACTAAGCGACCATATAGGTCGCTTAGGAAAAGACCTAAGCTTTCTTAAAAAAAATAAAAAGGGCCCATTTTGAAAAAAAAAGTCAAAAATATTTTTGATTTAAAAAAAAAAAATCAAAAATATTTTATAAAATTTTTTTAATTTTTTTTTCGAAAGATTGCATAAATAGCTATCTAAACTATTTGGGACACATTTTGCTAAGAACAATAGGTAATAAGTTATATGGATAAAAAAAAACACCTGTTTGGCCAAAATGTCAAATTTTGACCTCCTATAACTCAGAGAGTTCTTGACCGATCTTGTTGAAAAATGGTGTCCGAATTACTATCCAATAGAACTAACATTGGTGCAAATTTCATCGCGATCGGAAGACATCGATTTCAAAAGTTGGTTCACTTGACGTGAAATGCCACATATATATAAAAGAGTAAAAACTGTATTTTGGTACTTTTTTGGCACCCTATGTATCTTTTTAACCAATAAACATAGAAACAAATTTTAAATCGTATTTTTTACTTATCAAAAAATAAAAAATATAAGTTTGGTACTTTTTGCAAATTCGAACCCTCAAGGGATAAAAATTGTGTTTATTTTTGGTAATTTTTCATAAAATATGTTTTTCTATAATTTGACATAGACATACGAATGTTTTATTATGAACTCCCACCATAATGCAGAATTTTATTTGAATACAATTTTACCACCACAATGGGGCTAAAAAAGGTACCAAAAAGGGGATAAAATCGGGAAAATACATTTTATTTGAAATTATTAAGCCAATTTTGATAATTTGTTTAATATTGGCTCCTGGATTATTACAAAAATTAACTAACAGGGTGTTATTTGGAACTCGAGTGAATAGGTGTATATTGGGCCAAATCCGGGTAAACAGTTTGGTACTTTGTTTAAAACATATTTTTTCTTGGGCACATTAACACAGATTTCAATCGTTTGAGACATGTCTGTAGCATAAAATTTTTTATCAAAATGGAGTATTTTTAAATTTCAAGCTTTAGGGGTGTTCAAGGAGGAAAAGGGAAATTGGTACTTTTCTCCTAATGGTACTTTTTTAATATTTTAAATTATTTCACTTATCGACATTAAAGTTAGCTGACATGCATCTGAGAGAATTTAATGTTAGGAATATGGGGATAATATTCAGGTACCAAAATGTGAGAACTGAACTATAGGTACTTTTTCTAATTCTAATTGTCTTTTTTGAAATTTCTATAACAATGGACTAGAAACATGAAATTAAGCATATATGGTCCTAAGTGAATGAGAATTCTAGGGGAAGACTTGTTGGTACTTTTTCTTTATTCGAATGGTACTTTTTGTAATTTCTTCACCAATTAACCTAGAAATATGAAATAAAGGTTATATGGACCAGAGTGAGTGGGGAACTACAAGTGGGTGCTTTTTGGTACTGTTTCTATATTCTAATGGCACTTTTTGAATTTTCTATAATAATGGACCTAGAAATATGAAATTAAGCGTGTATGGTCCTAAGTGTGTGAAAATTCAAGCGGATACCTCATGGTACTTTTTGTTTATTCTAATGGTACTTTTTTTAATTTTCTGTAACAATGGACTTAGAAAACATAAAATTAAGAATATATTGTCCTAAGTGAGTGAGAATTCTAGGGAAAGTTTGACTTTTTTTATTCTAGTGTTAGTACTTTATATTACTTTTTTTTAGCTAATGATAATTTCTGAATTTTCTATAGCAATTGACTTAGAAACATGAAACAGTATCATGAGAATTAAAGGGGGAGAATTTTGCTACATTTTCTTTATTCGAATGGTACTTTTTGTATTCTCTTCACCAATGAACATAAAAACATGAAATAAATTAAAATCCTTAATAAAACAATAGTGTATAATTTTTTTACCATTTCGAAATAATTTACTTCAAAATTTTTGTGTTAGTAGACATCTGGAACAGAAGTAATATTTCAATTGATCTTTTGACCCACTTTGTGGAAGTAGAATTTCAACAAATTTTGACCACATATAGAATCAGTTATGTATATTCTTATTATGCAATATATATGGTGTATATGCTTATACACCATTGGTTTATTGAGGGGACGATATGGACCTAAGCGAAAGGAAATTTTTTATTATTCTAATGGTACTTTTTGAATAGTCTATAATAATGGACATAACAAATTATGTACAAACGTTATATCCTAATCAAATAATTTGATAAGTTAAGATGTTTTATGCTACATAAGTAACACATTTTTAATTGTACATTGATACACATACTTTTATTTTAATATCAAAATATATGCTAACGAAGTAGCTGGTAATATGCTAGTACAATATAAAGCTCTTTCGATTAATTTTTTAAGAATTACAATGATTCTACATCGTAGAGGACGATGAGACTACTTAAAAACTTGTTCAGAATAAATTGAACATAGTGGAACTATTAAAAATTAAAAATTAAATTCCGCATAATTCTAGAAGTTTAGGCTAAATCTAACTAATGATTCATTAAAAACTTAGTGATAATTTTACTGAACGTTAAATTGAATTTGAGATACATACCTTTAATTAGTGTGTTTTGTTCTTAAAATTTTATTTTATTAATCATTTCGTTAGCTTAGTGTACAAAAGTGCATAGTTCCTTTTTAGAAATATGTATTACAAGAGTTCTAAAATCCTTGATTTTAAATATTTTTTATATTTTTTAGGGACTTGTTTCATATCACAAAGTCAAGGTGATAATACCAATAATTAAAACAAGAGATCCATATTCGGCAGTGCCGAATCATATATACCCTTCACCAAATTATACTTCAAAAATAAAATTTTAAATATTTTTAGGTAAACAAAATTTATTTTTTTCCTTTTTTGTAAAAAAAAAATTTACGAATTGTTTTTTTTTAAATTTTAAAAAAAAAATTTAAGAATTTTTTTTTTTAAATTTAAAAAAAAATTTTAGTTTTTTAATTTCTTTTTATATTTAACAAAAAAACTTTTGGTGAAAAAAAAATTCGGGTTAAAAAATATTTTTTCCGATTTTGACCCATTGTAGGTCCAACTTACTATGGTCTTATATACGTCGTTGCAAAGGTCTTTGAAATATCAATCATTAGATATCCATATTGTGTACATTAATGACTTAGTAAATCAGATATAGGTCAAAATAGGTTGTCCTGGTTTTTTCCTTATATCTCAGCCATTTGTGGACCGATTTTCTCGAGCCGGAAGAATTCCTGAGATATTGATGTATGAATCGTATATGTAAGTTATTTGGGGGCTTCGCAAAGTTGTTTCAACAGACAGACAGACAAAAAAAAACGTTCAATCGTTTTTTCAATAGTCTTTTGGATTTACGATTTTTTGATAGTTTTAGTGTAATTACTTACATTGTATTTAAAATAGTACTTAATTACTTAAAAATATTCCACTTTCAGGGTATCAAAATTGTTAAACTTTTCTTTTGTTCGAATAAAACAAATAATTCGAATTAGAGGTTTTAACTTGTTCGACACATATCAAATTATTCGAAAAAAATCGTCAAATATGGCAACCATGGCTGGGGGGCTGACAAGTATCAGTGGTCTTAGAATTTGTTGCGTTACAACCAGCTGGTTATTAATTTGTTGCTGTTCGTCGCACACATGTTGAATGAGACCATTTTCCGTTATGGCGTGTGTGTGGGCAACAAATGTTTTCATGCTAGCAAGCAAGCATCCAAGCTAACATTTTCTAGGAAATTAAAATTACAAAAAACCTCGTTACACTTACTATTGATTATCGCTTTTAGTTTACGATATTTTCGCATTTGAAATTTCATTTTTATACCATATGATGTTTATAACGCCTCAAAATAATAGTTTCACGCAAACCTTAAAGTATAGCAATCAGCTGGGAATACCTTTCTGATTCGGATTTAAATAAATATTTTGATTTGATTTAAAATATCTCCTTTATTACATTCACATTTTGACAGCACATGATTCTATTCTACATAAATTTCTACCAAAATTTATTTATTTCGAACTCCTTTTATTATGTCTGTTGATGAAATATCCGATATATTCCAAGAATTAATAATTGAAATGTAATGTAATCTGTGTGTTAAACTTGATTTTGAATTATGTAGTTGAAATCGAAAACTTTGGTTGATAAATTACAAAGAGAATTAGAGTATTATACACTTCGTTTTGTCAAACAAAAATAAAACACATCATACGCATGTATGTCTGATTTAACAATAAAATACATTGACTACAATGTATTTTATTGTTGCAAGAGTTTAGTTTTTGACAATTGCGTCTCAGGCCTATGTTATTGTAATACATATATGATTGAATTATTATCGACTTGTGGTATTCACATGGTCTGCTATAATGTCCTAATATATTATAATATTTGTTGTTGCGTTTTAAACAAAAAAAGTATTATTTTATGACAAAACAATAAACATAGTTCAAATAGTCTTATTAGTTTAGAACTTTTTTGTTTGAAACACAAAAAAAAATTGTTTAAACTATAATAATATATATTAGGACATTATGACAATATGGCCAAATAGTAGACCGTGTGAATACCTCAACTATGTATTTATGTAAAACTACACAATTTCATGTTGAAATTGTGAACATTCAAATTTATATTCAGAAAAAACAAAATAATATTGAGAAAATATAAATTTTAATCAGAAGTTGAGAAAACACAAACTGATGTTGAGATAATTTAAACTAATATTTTAATTTTAGTTACAATATTTTAAAACCAAATAATAGTGCTATACATATTCGGAATCGTGGACGAACAACATATATTCTTGGCTTGACACTCTCACAATTTTTTGTTAGTTAGACAACTAAATTAGTAATAGTATACAAAAGATTAAAGGTATCAATTTAAATATTTAAAAAAAATAATAAATTTTTGCTGTTTTTTGGGCGAAAAGGTTTTTTTTTTATTTCATATTTTATTTATTGTATCTTTACAAAATAATGTGAACTATCAATAATTTGTTCAAATCTTAAATCTAAATATTATTTTTTATTTACGTCCCACCACAGTTGGACGAAAAATTATGTTTAATTTATAGATCCTATCATTAGCGCAGTTCTGTTGGATTCCTTCTTCTTAGTCGGATGTAGACATTACTTCTCATTAATGTTCGTGCAAGTGGGTTTGGGTGAACTTCTAACTTTTTCAAATATGACTCCGCTTGTTTTTTTATTTCATTTTTCACCAGGGAGACACCTAGGTCCTTATGAATGTTAATATTTCTCACATACCAAGGCGCTGCTGTTATCATTCGTAATATTTTATTTTGGAATCTTTGAATTTTTTCAATATTAGAAGCTGAGGCCGTGCCCCATAATTGAATTCCATAGCACCATATGGGTTTTATTATTGAGCTGTACAGCAAAAGTTTGCAATCTAAACTCAATCTCGAGTTTTTACCAATTAGCCAGTAAATTTGTAGTAATTTTAACTTCATTTGAGTCAATTTCGTATCTATATGCTTTTTCCAGGTAAGACGTCGGTCTAGATGCAGACCTAGATATTTATCTTCAGTTTGTTGAGGTATTATATGATTATTTATTAGGATTGGAGGGCACGATTCTCTACGCAATGTGAATGTAAGATGTACACATTTTTGCTCGTTTACTTTTATTCTCCATTGTTTTAAACACCTTTCTATGTCGAGTATATGGTCTTGTAACAGTACAGATGCTTGAGGGTTTTCATGAATGGCTAGTAAGCTGTGTCATCAGCAAAAGTAGATATGTGGGTTCGACTGTTTGTAGGCATATCACAAGTATATAGCAAATATAGGAAGGGACCCAGTATACTTTCTTGGGGTACGCCTGCTTCAATAGGCTGTGGTGAACTTATGAAGTCTCCCTCTTTAAGAACGAACTTTCGATGACTTAAATAACTTTCTAGAAGCTTGTGTGTGTTCACTGGTAAATATTGTTTTATTTTTATCGATAATCCTTCATGCCATACTTTGTCGAAGCCTTGCGAAACGTCGATGAAGAGTGCAGAACAATACTTTTTTTCTTCAAATGTCTTGGATATGATTTCTACCAACCTGTGAGTTTGTTCTATGGTGTTATGTTTTTCTCGAAATCCGAATTGATGAGTTGGAATACAATCAAAATGATTCACTATCGGCTTTAACTTGTGCATTAACAGTTTTTCGAATAGCTTTGATATATTTGACAATAGGCTAATGGGTCTATATGCTTCTACTTTACTGTGATCTTTTTCCGGCTTAGGTATCATTGTAACTAAAGAAACCTTCCATTCTGGTGGATAATATTCAAGGCGTAATATAGCAATTTATACAAATTTTAGTATGAAAAAGTGCAATATTTTTGAAGGACGGTAATTTAAAGTAGCTATTTTTGAATCTAATTGAGATATTGACTTGAAATTTTTTTTAAGACCATAAATTAACTTATCTAAACAAAACAATATATCTCGGAATAAATGTGGATCAAATTGTTCCTAATATTTGTAATCCTATTAACATTTTTATATAAATTTTAGTTTTAGAAACTCAATGAATATGTAATATGTAATAAAATCTTTATTTATTAATGAAACTCAATGAACAAGGTGTAAAAAACTTGTCAGAAGGTCAAAGGCAATCCCGCAATTCCTAAAAATTGTAGCGAAAATCCCAAAAATGGTATTTTTACAATTTTGCCTATAGGGTACACATTTCCTGCGGGGCTGGGAAAATACTTTGGCGATAAATAGGGAACACATCAAAATCTGCTTTTTGTTTTCTGATCCCAGCTTTGGGATTTTAGAACATGTGGCGCAAAGTTGAATTTTTGATAAAAAAAATAGGTCAAATTATAAAGGTCGTAGGGGCGACATTTTCTAAGAATAGGACATGTTATTTATATCAGAATGTTCTCCGTAAAGATATCTTTCAGAAAAACATAAAATTGTTATATGTTCTTAAAGAAAGTTTTCTTTCACAATTTCGCTCAAAAACTGCAAAAATCAATTATTTTTTGAATATTTAAAATGAACATCATTTATTTTTGGATCCATAATTGATATTGCTCTGAAATCTTTTGTATGTTATTCGTAATTTAGTTGTCTAACTATTAAAAAAAAATTCGAGTCCATTCGGTCCAAAAGTACGACCCATATTTTAAAAAAAGCGGACCAAGGTATGGCAAAATTTTAAAATTTCAATTTTGAAATGTCTTTAACTCGAAAAGTATAAGAGATAAATAGCACACGCAAGCATGTTTTTTCTAAAAATCTTTGAAATCGGATAGGAAACAAAAAAATTGCACGTGTTTAAAAGGTTTTCATGTCGAAGGTACCCTACTTTGAGCCCCCATAGCGCTGCCCCACTGTGTAACGTGTCGTATCAACGTTTCCTTCCCTGCAATGTTGGCATTTTAAACTTATCCTTATCGTAAATTTCAGACGTGTCTATTCTTTCTGCTTTTTGCGGTACGAATGTCATAGATTTGGATATTATAGGTGGTTGACATATTTAGTTAATAATATTGGTTTCCAGTTATCCCCAATGCATTGTCGTAAAAGTTGTTCCATGTCTATGTCCACAATAACTGGAAATGCTAGTAATATCATTGGAATACACCTTTTTTCAGTACATATGGTAAAATCGATATCTTCGTGATAGTAGGAACATACACCGTTTTGATCAGGAGAAAACATACAACAACTTTATCAGACTGCTGAACTTTTTAGGCCCTATTCATAATATATTCTTAAATTTATCAAAGGTTTTTAAAACAAATTTTGTATTGAAAATTCGTTTTTAAACTTTCCTAAAGCCTTTTGGGAAAAGGTTTCCTGATGATATGGCCTAAGCAACCAATGAAATCCACATAACCTAGCTTAACCCCCAACAATAAATTTCAGTGCATTTATACAAATATATACAGTGGCGGCCAGCCATTTAGGGACAAATATATGGATTTTTGGTATGAACTGAATTTTAAGTGCGATAGTGAAAAAACAATATTTTTTTTTGGAAATAACTCAATGCTAACTTAGCATTGCTAAGTATATGAAAGGATAACAAATTATGAAAATCTTAACCAGAACCAACATTTTAGAAAAAATATTTGAATTCCACAGAGTTCACACTTAATGATCTATTAAAAACAATTCTAAAATGCTCCTGGAATGTCGCGGTCAGTATTTGGATACCATTCAGATAAGGCTTTTAATGAAATGCTTTAAAATTTCCACTTAACATAACGAAATCTTTGATTATCAGACTTTCATTACTAGGAACTGAACGTAAATCTTGGATGTAACTATTTATTTATTCATATGGTGAATATGTGCAATAGAAAGCTTTATAGTTTTATGATATAGAACAAGTCACCAAAAAGGTGACGGAACTGCATGTAGTATCTGTTCTAGGGTTCCTAATCGGACAATTTTTCCGGGGAATATTTTTTGGGAAATTTTTGTTGAGAAATTTTGGGAATTTCTTTATAATTTTTCTGCTTAAAGTTACAGTATTATTTCTGCATAAGTAAGACAGATTCGTTGTGATATGTTGCCAATCGAATTCACGAACCATAAAAGAGACAAAATGTTCAAATTAATGGCGTTTTCTTTTCTGACACAAAATGTTGCCAACATATTTTGTACCATTTATTAAAAGTTACCCATACCCTCATAATGTTTTACATTTTTAACAATCACAATAGAACAAAAACCATTACCATTTATGCAATTTTTTTTATGTACCTTCTAAATGTTGTAAAACTATACATTTTGCTGTTTCAAAAGTGCTGCATTTCTAACCCTTTGATAAAATTGAGGGTGAAACGTGTAGCATATCTTTTTTGGTTTTAGGGCAACATTATTTGAAAAGAACACGTTATACCCTTATCAAACTACTTTTTTTTATAAAAGAGCACAGAAAAGTGTAAAAGGCAGAATAAAGGCATCATTTATGCCAGAAAAGAAAATGACATAAGTCTTATGTATTACAGATTTTCATTTTTATAATACGGATATAAAGAGTGAACAACTGAGAAATTGATTCCCAATATGATTACTGAGCCAACACTGCAAGTTAGTCTAATTTTTCTTTATGGGGTCATCGTTTGTTAGCCAAATTTCTAGGAAAACTAGAACTAGTATGTTATATGTAACATTTAATTATAGCGATTGAGATGCGCTTTGTAATACACATTTGTTTTTAATGGCGGAAATCGATCCGATTTACCGTGTTCAAGTATCAAGGAGCTGCAATATAGCTTAGAAAAGTTTTATATGCCAATTTTTAACATAATTTTTGTTTATTCAAATCACTTTTACAACACAATACATAATTTCTCAATTCTTTGTCAAGTGGAAAACGGAACAAAATAAAGTTCTCCACTTGCATTCATTCACACATACATACGTATAATGTACTTAGTAGTGTGAGTGACTGTTTCATGCCTGACTTAACTTAGAGGTTGGCTGTATAATCTGTATAATTCCAATTAATCCTTCCAAAAATTGATCTTTGAGAAAAGAAAAGAAAAGAAAAACATAAAAATAACCTAAAAAGGGTTTTTGTATTATTTACAAAGAATAAACTTGGAATACTTGTTAGTGTGTGCGTTTCTGCGATGAGTTGTATGATGAAAGTAAAAACGTTTGCATGTGAGGTGGTGAGTGGAGTTGCAAAACAACGCAAATGAAACTATCGCGTGCTAAAACATTAGGTCACCGGAAGTGGCCCAGTCAAGCAATAAACGCTTAAACTAACTAAAAATTAAAATCCTCATTCTACAATGCCAAAATCTATCATGCAATTCAGAAACCTCCCCCGTTCATAAATGTGTAAAAAAAAAAAAACGAGCAAAAGAGTGAACAAACATGCCCAGCAAAAAATATTATTGATTTGAAAACGGTGTTCAATTCAGCTTCTTTTAGTGCTTCTAGTATAGATTATCGTAATATTTAGTGAATGGAGAACAGAATCTTCACAAATTTACCTCGTGTACTATTTATGTGGAGACATTTTTGGGTACGCGACGTAAGATACTCATAAATAAATATTTTCAAAACTAAATACCTCCAGTGCTTTGCATTTATAGTTCAAATTACATATGTATATTGTAGGATGTGTAAACATAACAAAAATGTTTAAATATACACAGAAAACAGATTGGTTGAAAATCGGTTGTAATTATTAAAATTTAATTACGTTAAACAACATTATATTCTAATCATTAAATAACTGTATATTTAATCATTTTTTAATGATTAGAACTGAAATACAGTTATTGTTGTGGAATTGTGGTTGCAAATGTTGGTTTGTGTCTTTACTAATATAATTTTGGTTAATGTGGAAATGACAACCAACACTATTGGGGTTTGTAGTCGATAAATTCGGTTATTATATAAAAAATGCCAATTCGGTATTCTCAACCGACGGAAAATAATGAAATGGTAGATTTTATTGACATTCGTAAAGAAAAAACAATTAAAATAAATTTAAAAACAAAAATTATTAATCTGTGAATAAATTTTGTAACAAAAATTAAATTATACGGAAGTGTAAGTAATTAACACCAATTTATTTCCTAAAATATAAGTATGTTTCATTAAGGACCTTTTAATATTTTTTTTAGGAGTTTAAAGAAGAAAAAATCGTGAGTGGAACCACCGAAATAGACCGAAAACTAATTTTCAACTAGCCATAAAACAATATTTTCCCATTATAAAATATATTAAGTGAAAAAATAATGTACAAAGCTAAAAAGTATTATATTGCAGTTCAGTGGTTGTCACTTATTGAAGTGATAGTGTTCAAAACACGCTAATAACTTTAACATTGCCCAAATGCTGAGGCCAACAAGACGATCAACCAACATCCGTACAAGTACATTTAAGTTGACTCTGTCAGCAGAAACCAATTTAACTGGAGGCACATGAATAGGCACTGGAGGCACTCTGTATAGTTGCTGGATGCGAGCATAATTCAGTGGCTGCAGGAAAAATTAAAAAGAAGGAAGAACAAACGGATTGCAAACTGTAAATCACATCATACTTTAAAACACTAAAAACAATTGTAATTTATGTTTATGTATGCATCTTTCATTAAGCGCATGTTTATTAAATAAAGTATATTAAAAAAGAAAAGTCAAATTATTTTGAAATTAATTCACAGTAGTCATTGATACGTTCTGTCCCTTTCACCGAATTGTATTTGAAAACAGTTACGAGCACTAATAAATTCAGTAATTCCAATCGAATTTTGAGATAGTTATTGCAACCGACAAAATTCGATTGGCGCCAAATTCGGTTGTGCACACGAATCTGTTTTCTCTGTGCACACAGAAAACGGATTTGTTGGAAATCGGTTGCAACTATGAAAATTTTGTAGAATAAATCAATATTGTGTTGTAGTCATTTATAAGTGAAAAATCATAATTGTAATGAAATTGAGGTTCCTACAATTGTATTATTAGTTAACGTAATCAATTTGAGTCTGGTTAATATTAAATTAAGGAATTCGGCAGAGAGGACTGACTATTTCAGTTACAATAACCAATAAATTCGGTCATAAAACCAAAAAATCAAATTCGGTTATAAACATACGATTATGTTTATTATAAATTTGTTTGGCAGTTTTCAAAAATAAACAATAAATTGTGGGTACGTTATGAAATATTCACCCCTATCGCGAATCAATATTTCACATGAAATATTTTCCCTTTTCCTTTTTTCGTTCATCAACTTTGTTCACGTGAAAAAATTCCCCTTGTTGTGAAATTTTTAGATGGAATTTTGTAAACAATAAACAGCTGCTACGAACAAAATCAACTATTGTGAATGTAAAGTTCATCGTGATATTCCCGATAGCAATTTTCCCTTCGAGGGAAATAGATATTTCATGGGAACAAAATTTCACATGTTATTGCCGATAGGGGTGATTAATTTAACTTTTCTCACTGCATTTCTTTACAGAAGATTTTATAGACTAGCACAAAATTGGCCTATTTTTGATGATTTATCGGTAGACCTGGGGTAAGGTGTACTTAATCGTACTCCTTCTTGTAAATAAAATAATAAACAATATTTACTTAATCCAACAAACTCTCATTCCTTTTCCATGTTTACCAATGATTTCTGGTGATGTGATAATCCGTTACCTTTTTGGTCGAAATTTTTTTCAAAAAAGAATTTATGAATAAAAAAAATGTTTGATGAAAAAAAAATCGGGTTAAAAAATATGTTTTCCGATTTTGACCCATTGTAGGTCCAACTTACTATAGCCTTATATACATCGTTGCAATGGACTTTGAAATATTTATCATTAGATATCCATATTAATTAATGACTTAGTTATCCAGATATAGATCAAAAATAGGCCAAAAATCTAGGTTTTCCCGGTTTTTTCCTAATATCTCAGCCATTTATGGGCCGATTTTGTCGATTTTAAATAACAACCGAGCCGGAAGAATTCCCGATATATTGATGTATGAATCATGTATGTAAGTTATTTTGGGGCTTCGGAAAGTTGAATTCAACATACAGACGGATATATCGACTTCGCTATCTATAACGATCCAGAATATATATACTTTGTGAAAAATGTAGAAATTACAACCGGAATGTAATACATATACATCTTAATGCTATTAATACCAAACAACAAAGAAATTGTTTTAATCCGCAGATAATAGAGTTCTGCACATCAAAATGTTTCTTTAAAAAATTGTTATGTAAAATAATTGAATAGTTTAAATAATATTTTCAAAAATAATTGTTAATTTTATTTTTATACTTAATCGTAGTCTGTAAGGAATTTGTATTTCCATTGACTTAATAAATGAAATGAAATGAATGACAAGCATATATGTATATACCCTTGCCACTCATGGCGAAGGGTAGACAAATAATTTGTTACCTTTTATGAAAATCCGACATCAATAAATTAATAAATGTGAGGGTCTAAATCAGGGGTTCTCGCAAGATTTTGCTTCAAGACACCCTGGCTTATTTCATTACAAGCACGGCCCACAGTTTCTTTTTCATATTCATTTCATTCTTTTGTGAATGATTTTCGGTAGTTGGCCTTATGTGGGAGCTATGACTAATTATGGGCCGATCACCATGAAATTAGGTCTAGATTTATGTGTATATGAAACTTATTTCTTTTGAATTTTATGTGGATACCAACATTTCTAAGAGATTTATGCTCGTGCACCAACATTTCTATATAGTGTAGTATGCGAACCATTCACCCAGTTCCCAAAATGGTCACTAATCCTCTCCAGCATTTGTTTTCAAAAAACTCAATTTTATTTAAATTCCAATATTACTTCTTACTATCTTACTATTAGTTCACGTCAGCAATTTATTTTTTTATAATTTTTTTTATTTTTTATAGTTCTGAAATTATTTCAGATACATATTTCAGATATACATATTTCATGTACTATAAATTATTAATGATGACGGTTAAGTGCTTAACAGTGCTATGTTGACTGTAAAATTATCAATGTTAAAAAATGTGGTTTTTGTCTGTGCTAGTTAAATTCGAATTTAACTTCACACACATACAAAAAAATTACTCAAAATAATCACACATACGAGCGTTGTTTTTGTTTTCACATAGTTTTTTCTACTAATACATTCTCACCACTTAGGTTTTTGACAACTGAGTTAGGTCTTTGACAGGAGAGTTTCCGCTCTATGTCTATTCTCTATGGATACTACGTTGTATGTCGACTTTTTTCCTGCTAATTATTATGTTTTTCCCCAACAATTTCTATGATACACTTATTTTCTTATTTTCGTTTATATTTTTTAATATTATTTTTATACTTTTATACACAGAAAAAAGTTTCAACATAAATATTATGATTTGATTTCATTGATTTCAATTCATAACATTTATAAATAATTTCTTAAATATTAAAATTTTTTCATATTTTATGTTTTCAAAGAGCTTGAAAAATATATGTAATTTCAATTTCATTTAAATTTTTATGTTGTTGAAAAATGTTTGAAATTTTCCTTGGAAATTTTTTATTTATTTTTATGATTTTCAGCTACAAAATGAGCAAATATGCGCGAAATTGATTAAATTTGTTTAAGGGGATGATATGCTTAATATTTATGGATATTTTATTATGTTTATTGATATTTTTTAAGTTTCAGATATTGTTGATTCATCGTTTTGAATTAGTTCATTAGATAATGCAATCTTTATATATATAATTCTTCTGTACGTTAACGGCTGGGCCGATTTCGATGAAATTTGTTGTGTGTGTTTGAGTGGGTCCCTGGATGGTTTAGATTCACAATTGACCTATATAGGAACAATGGGCATGGCACCTCCCATACAAAGTAAACATTTATTATTGTATATGTGGAGTAATATTATAGTGGGAGTCTTCAAACTTTGTGTGAGCTATGGCAGAACAACGTTTGCCGGGACAGCTAGTTTATTATAAAATATTATTAAATTTATGCAAATATTTATGAACATGTTCTTATTCTGCATGAAAAAAGTTTGGGAAAAAAAGTCAAGTTCGATTAATAATATTACAAAATTCATTCCAATTATGTATTTCTTTTTTCTGTGTATGTACATTTGCTTTTTCAACACTAGAACTACATACAACATATTACGCAATGTCAATATCCATTTTAGACCTATGGTTTCCAGGGCAAAGAATTCTTAGAATTCTCTGCTTTGTTTTTTTTAATTTCCTTCTTAGTGTATCCGATCTGTCATTTGTACACAACTCTCCAAAGAACGGAAAAATCTGAGATATATAATTTGTTAACGCTTAAATTATTTGAAATAGAGTGCTTCGAATTAAATGTAAAACAATTTAATTAACAGATTTCTGGTGAATACACAAGAGGAAAATAAAATAAATGTCGTGCGAAATAAACATAAAAAACTCCATTTTAAATGTTAATCTTAATAGTTATAGGTTGGTATTCCCTCAATATAATTTCGATATAACTATGTGAACACACATACATACACACATTCATACATACACATCCCAGCAGTTAAGCAAGTAGTCAATGTATCCCTTACAGTAATGCATTAAACACATTCAAGACAGCAGGCTACCAACTTCAATCTGTCAAAAACAAAATGCACACGTTTATATGAAGACGATTATTTTGACGACAGCACAGCTACACGGCCACACGACTTTTTTTTTACTAATACATTCTCACCACTTAGGTTTTTGACAACTGAATTAGGTATCCGCCCACTTTTACGCCCACCTCCCACACAAAGTGTGGCATTGATTTTTGGCACATAGCATTTTTAAACACTCAGAATCATTTGTGTGAAATTTGAAAAATATCCGCCCACTTTCCATACAACTTGTATTGAAAAAGTTTCATAACTCGCTTGATTTTTAATGCATCAACTCAATTTTCTCAAAAAATAAACATTATAATTGTAGAATAGGCTCCTGAAAATATATACCTGATCCGCCCATTTCCCATACAACTTGTATTATAATATTACTATTTTTAAACTTTTGCTCAATTCAATTTATTTCATTATCAGTGCATTTATTCAATTATGTTTGACTGTAAATTCGATCTCTTTTTAAATAGTTAACGCATTTACATATTGTTTCTCAATAATTATATTATTTGTCACTCATTACTCTCATTGTTTTATTATTATTGTTTAGATATATACAATTGATGCTCAATGATCTTTTGTTTTTCTTTGTCTCATTCTTTTACTTTCGTAATAACTCATGTTATCACTCAACTCTCATTTACTTCTTAAAATACCGTTAATCCTGTATTATTTTATTGATTTATTTTGAAACTTAGCTGTAAATATTTTTTGAAATAAAATTCATTCGCTTATGAACTGTCCACTGGTAAAGTTGATCAAATTAAACAGCGGCGTTTTTTTAAATAATAAAAAATAATACTAAAAAGGACAGATTAAGACTTTTATAGTCCGATTTGTCCCTTTAAACAAATAAATAAAAAGTATTACCCAGCTTTGACGTTGATCGACTGACTTAGGTTTACTTAATAATTTAAGTATAAAAAATAATAAAATAACAAAACACTCAGGAAAGGAGATAAATTTCCCCTTCCTACAACTAAAGAATTATGGCAACAACAACATGCATGAACGAAAATTCATGTTTTGTTACTTTATCACTATATCACTTTATAGTTTTTACTGTTTTTTTTTTTGGAAAGGAGCAGGTAGGAGCAGCTGAATTTTTTTTTAACTTTAAGCTGAGACTTCAAGCTGTAATTTGACATCTTTCGTGAAACAGCGCTCCACAGCGCTAAAAAGATGCAGTCCACTGAAGTTGATGAACATTGAAATTTTGATGTTGTTTATATTTTGTTATACGAAATTTTTTATATGGCACTTTTTCCAACTTTTTTTAATGCAAATCTCATCTATGGCAATTGTCATTTACGAAAATATACAACAAAGTCAAATGATAAGTTTACTGTGATTGTACCAAAAGATTGAATATACAGTAAATTTGCATGCCATTTTAAACAAGCGAACATATATGAACTTCGATCGTGTCTGTCCAAACAAATAATAAATATATCAGCCTAATATTACTGAATCATAATATTCAGATATCTGACAAAATACCAAAAAATTATCCAAATCGGCGAACATGAAAAAAATTAATTTCGGCCACTCTTCAACCAATGTGCCACACGACTACAACTTCAGCCAGCAGAATTTGTGTTCGTGTAGTCGTGTAGCCTGTTGTCTTGAATGTGTTTAAAGCATAATTTTTACAAATGTCTTATCACTTGGCTGACTCCAATTTATATATTTAGGTCATTTGACACGTGTGTGCACTTTGTAGTGCAGAGAGAAGACAATTGGTTACTTTATACATCTCAACTAATCTAGCGTGGAGACAATTGACACTTAAATGTCTCTAAGTAATCTGGAGTGTAGCCACTTTAAACGTTTTGTGAGTAATTCGTACAAACTAGTTTTATACAAATTGTGTTGATATAATTCTCATACAGTTTATTTTTATTTTTACTTAAATATACTGATATCCCATGTAACATAGCATGAAGTCAATAGTCACTTTAGTGTCTCTTAGTAACCTATGGTGAAGTCACTTTAAACTTTTTTTTGTACTGCACTTTATTTTACCCAACGATCAGATAGTCACATTGTAATCAAAGGGTCAATTGATCCCCTGCTTAGGACATGCACGTGTTAAAATAACTAGTCAAGTAGCTGATCAAGTAACCAGTTACAAAGCTAGTAAGGTAACTGACGATATGTAACCAGTATACGAATCCAATGCGTTGCCTACTTTGGACCAGCTATTAGACAGTCCCATTGTAATCAAAAAGAGACAATTGACCCCCTGCTTAGGACATACTCGTGTTAAAATGACTAGCCACGTGGCTATTAAATGATGGGTAAAATCACTAGTTCGGTACTGTCTCCTAGAACTGCTGGGATACAACAAAGTACATACATTTTAAGTGTATGTGTATGTTAGTGTGTTTGTACAACTCTAATACAGTTTTCCCAATCCCAAATGTGTGAATCTTATATTTAAATCAGAAATAGAAATTACGACAGGATTGTCACACTCATTTTAAGCACTCCCATTTACACAGCAGTTGCAGTCAATTAAATAGCACTAACAACTTCAAAGGTCGATGATGTATATGTATTTGGGTAAGTTTGTAAGTTTGATAAAATATTTACAAATGAAACTGATACCGTTACTGATATTTAACAGTTTCGTTTTTGGAAATCTTTTCACAATATCGTAAACGAACTGTTAGACTTTGATTTTCAATAATTTATAGATGGATTTTGTAAGAAATTACTAGATTATATAAACTAATAGCTTAGTTTGGAGTTCATTAGATATAAAATAATGTTTTTAGAAACAAATTGTTGACAAGATAAATATCGAAAATTTAAAAATTTCAATATAAATGTTTTTTTAAAAAATAAGAGAGAACTATAGTAAAATAAACAGAATTTTTTTATTATCATATTTTGCATTATAACGAAATTTTATTTAATATCTATCCGTATTTGTTCAAGTTACGAACTCCACAAAGCTACGCAAACTAAAGGTGTACAACATTTAAAAACTGCATCTTAACTTGAGTTCTAACAGGTTGGTCAAACATTTTATTTTTTGAAGTCTTATATCCTCCTGTACGATTTGTTTGTATGAACCTCATTTTGCAATCGGACCAGTAGTTTAGAATATACAGATTTATTACCACTTTCCCTTTGATCGACCCCACTGTGTCAGGTTTGGACGGAATTGTCAGGATATTTGGGACCAGCATATGCTAGGGACTATAGTTAGTGTGGTCACAAATTTAATCTTTTTAAATCTAATATCCTCCTGTACGATTTGTTTGTAGTTTAGAATAGACTGCGACGGATTTGAACGGAATTATCAGGATATTAGGGAACTGCATATGCTAGGGACTATAGTTAGAGTGTCTTGAGGTAGACAAATAAAATACGTACAATAAACAGAATTAACACTGTTGATTTGAAATTTTTTGTTCCAATTCTATTGTTTTCTTTCTTACTTACTTAATAAGGCCCTAAGTTTTTAAATCACGTCACCAAAGTGATATTTATGTGGATAGCAAATACAAAATTTCAAACATTTTAAAAAATTGTTTTTGTTTTATATACATACAAATACTGAACCGAACAAACGCACCAAAATTCAGGCATTGATTTGCCTTTCATAATTTGAAATTTTGTATGAAAAACAAAAACAAATTTTTAAAATGTTTGAAATTTTGTATTTGCTATCCACATAAATATCACTTTGGTGGCGTGATTTACAAAATTAGGGCCTAAATATCGCAAAAATTTGACTTCCGGATTTGTTTCAATATTTTTCCGGAAGTTAGTCTTGAAATAACAAAACGATATATGTTTCACAACATGAACAAAAACAAAAATTGAGAAAATTCTAAATGAAATTTAGAATTTCCATTTTAAATTGAGAAAATTCCAAATGATATTGAGAATTTACATTTTAAATTGAAAGATTCCAAATGATATTGAGAATTTACATTTTAAATTTAGAAAATTCCAAATGAAATTGAGAATTTCCATTTTAAATTTAGCAAATTCCAATTGAAATTGAGAATTTCCATTTGAAATTGAGAAAATTCCAAATGAAATTGAGAAATTCAAATTGAAATTTAGAAAATTACAAATGAAATTGGGAAAATTCCAATTAAAATTGAGAAAATTCCAAATGAAATTGGGAAAATTCTAAATAAAATTGAGAAACTTTATATAAATTATTTTAAATTAAAAAAAAAAAAAAACAAAATTAACGATTATATCAGATGTGAAAAGATGTGGTGGTCTGGATAGAAAGACCAATTTCAATTTATTTTGTCGTAGAAAACATGGTTGGTCTCGTGTTGGATCCCGAACAGTTCTTTCGGTACCTACTTCCCGTGGCCCCCACATCCACATGATAGGTGCAATTGTATTATATTATTCAAATGGATAGATAGCGCAAACGAATGGGTCAAAAGTGTTGATAGCAAGAGTTGGGTACTTGTACTTGTTCTGGTATGTGACAATGCCCCTTGCCACAGTCGTTTACGTGAAATCCTCGAGAACTCTCCAGTAACAATTTTACCATTGAGTCTCTATTCACCAATGCTTAACCCTATTGAAATAATTTGGTCCAAAATCAAAAGTATTGGGAATTCAAAGATGAATATACCAACCGTAAATTCTCCTAATGTACACAGAAAAAAAAGACAATACATAGTTAAAAAATAATTAAAAAAAATTGTTGAAACTGAATCAAAATTTGTAACAATTTTGTTTGTTAGTATGTTTTTAAATTGTCATATTTACAATTTTTCTTAGTTGGATTTTAACTATGTATTTCCGTAGTTGATAATTTATTGAAAATTTCAAATGTGAAAAATAAAAAAATAATGTGTCAAAAAATTTAAAAATTTAATTTAAATATAATTTTTTTATAAACATGCAATATTTTCAATACAAAAAGAATGAAATATTACTAAATGTGCAAGGCATGGTAAGTGAATACAATATACAAACATATATAGCGTACAATTAGGAAGGACATAGAATTATATAACTTTTTTTTTCCAACAGGTCATCTACTTCGGAATGGATTCAAGAATCGATTCAAAGACTTGCGAAAGAGTTAGAATCAATATCAACAAAAATCGCAGCTGAAACACGAATTGTAGATTCGTTTTAAGATGTATCAGAAACTAGAACTGATAAAGAATTTTCCAAAAAAAAAAAAACATTACCCGCAATTAACAACTATTCGTGCGTTCTATATTAAATGTATATATGTATGTATGTATATCGTTCTACAATGAATTATTTTACTAGATTTAATATTTTGACTTGTATAATTCTAAATAAAACTTAAAATGCTATTTAAACCAAATTTTTATTGCAAATATATAGTCATTGTTTATATAAAAATTTATTAACTAATAACAATATTATTGTTCAATATAACAAACTCATTGTTAAGATACAGTTAGTTGATTGATAACAAATTTGTTATTCAATATTACAAACTAATTGTTAAATAAAATTGTTAGGTGTTAACAATTTTGTGTAACAAATATATTTTTTGTATTTACAAAAATGATTGTTGGTGCCTTTTTAATTAAAAAATAATTGTATTGACGAATTTGGTAATTAATATAACAATTGATTTGTTATAATTTTTTTCTGTGTAGGAGAGAAGAGGATTTTATATCTTCAAGAATTAATTAACTACTGGAGAATGCAGTAGAGCTATACAACATACAACATCATTCCACCAAAGCGCTTTGGAATTGCAAGATATGTCTGTTGCTCAATAAGACTGTGTATGTTATGTTTTTTGTTTAATGTATATTATTTATGTAGAGTAAAATAAAATTTTCTCAATTTCATTTGAAATTTTCTTAATTTCAATTAGAATTTTCCCAATTTCATTTAGAGTTTTTTTTTCTCAATTTGAAATGGAAATTCTCAATTTCATATTGAAATTCTCAATTTCATTTGGAATTTTCTCAATTTGAAATGGAATTTCTCAATTTCATTTGAAATATTCTCAATTTAAAATGGAAATTCTCAATTTCATTTGGAAATTTCTCAATAACATTTATAATATTCTCAATTTCAATGAAAAATTGTGTAGTTTATTTGATGTTGGTGTTTAGATTGATTAATGATGACAAAATTAAATATAGAATTATTGAGAATTTTTCGATAAAGCGTCATTCTTTTCGTCAATTTTTTTTTATATTTTGAAAGTCCAGAACTTCAAGATCTTAGTTTTAGTCCTTATGACTAGTTTATTTGAAAAAATCTATTGCTGCTCAAATTAATGTTGTATTGTATTATGGGTGTGTGGGTGACTTTTAGATTTTGAGTGAAATATGTGTACATACAGTTACACAAGCACGAAACAATACACTTCCCCACTACCATCTTTACAAACTAATAACTAACTTACCTACTATTCATTAACACTGTTACAACTACTTTTCTTTTAAAACAGGGATACCAACAAGTTCAAAAATAGTAAGCACTGCCGGGAAATATGAAAGTATATAATTCGAATTTAAATAATGCAACAAAATGTAATTTAGAAAAAAACTAGTTTTTTAAATAAAAATACACTGGTTGAGTTATTACAGGATATTACACAGAAAAAAGAAATTCATAATTGGAATGAATTTTGTAATAAATATTATTAATCGAACTTGATTTTTTTTTCCCAAACTTGTTTCATTCAGAATAAGAACATGTTCATAAATATTATTAATTTGTACATGACGGAAATTTTAGCTTTTTTTGCATAAATTTAATAATATTTTATAATAAACTGAATTATAATTGCATTATCTAATGAATTAATTCAAAACTATTTGCATAATAGCCACATACTGGCCAATATTTTAAGATGAATCAACAATATCTGAAAATTAAAATATCATTAAACATAATAAAATATAAATAAACATAAACATAAAGTATATCATCCCCTTAAAAAAATTTAATCATTTTCGCGCATATTGGCTCATTTTGTAGCTGAAAATCATAAAAATAAATAAAAAATTTTCCAAGAAAAATTTCAAACATTTTTCAACAACATAAAAATATAAATGAAATTGAAATTATATTTTTCAAGCCTTCTAGATTTAATTTAAAAACATAAAATATGAACAAAATCTAAATATTTAAGAAATTATTTATAAATGTTATGAATTGAAATCAATGAAATCAAATCATAATATTTATGTTGAAACTTTTTTCTGTGTAGGTGAGAATATTCGGTCTTGAGCCGACAATAAAAAAAAAACATTTAAATCTATCTGTGGTGTCTACACGACATCTAGACTGATATATGAATGCGGTTATCTCTTCTAACCTGGAGTTATTCAGAGTGCCGAATCATTCTGTTGTACCTGACAATGACATTTCGGACGAACTGGCCATAGCTTACAAGATAACGACATCGATTATTTGGTTGGTCAAAATTTAGTTATGCTCAATCCAGATGGACTGCGATCATGTGTAGTTTATTTTCTGCACGACGTATCGGACCAATCATCAAGGGATGAATAAGGAGGTACAAATTTAAAATGAAATTTGTTTTACGAGTGTTTTTACAAATTATGGACCGTAAATTCTGAATTCAATGCTATCGAAACTGCAAAAATATATCATTTAACTGGTGTAAATATTTTGCCATATTTGCTATTGAAGTAAAGTCTACTTATTACATTCTATACTTTGGCAACATTGAACAAATATAAAGAAAGGAAAAAACTAAAAACTAAATAGTCAGGGTGCACACCTAAGTAACTAACCAACTAACTAACTAACATTTTATGTTTATAAAAGAAATAACACGAATAGAAAAAGAAAATACATTTTAACTGTCGGCCATCAACAAACTACATGAACTCGTACGTATTAACGTTTGGACGACGGACGACGGACGAACAGCGGCAACGAGAACAACCACGCACCATCATAAGTTAAACTTATTGCCATTAATAAGAACTTAATAGGGTGAACAAGAGTGGACAAGCCCAGTTCTTAGTATACGAGTAGTTCGTGACAATTCTTAATAAGATTTAGGTCATTTTTGCGATTTAATTACATTATGAGTGAGATCACATCAATTTATTTTCTTACCGTTGTGGCCTAATATTAATAAACCCTTAAAAATAGCTGAAAACATGTAGTAGTTTTTATTTTTTTTTATTAAAAATGCCTAATAGTAACGAAACTATGTGAAAAATATAACAACTACTCTTCAAAAATTAAATCTTTTTGGTATAAAACAAGATTTTCCAAACAGTCTATATAATTTACGTTTAATTCAGAGTAATTTTTGGATATTTGAAGTAAAGGGTGTTTCTTTATAGAGGCGGAAAACTTTAAATTTAAATAAAACAGAGAAAAGCATTTTAATATCCATCCAATTGGCTTTATTAATTAGATACATTTTGTGGCATTTTCACACACCCTTCGCTGTAAATCAGGCTGTATTTTGCCAATAGTGCTTCGAATATTCGCTTCCAAGTGTTAGATCGTTTCTGGTTTATCTGCATTAGAGATGAGCGATATTTTCATACCTGTGATTTAATCACTATGATTGAAAAATCACTGATAACAAAAGTTACTGAATATAGCAAGTAACAGGTACATTTATGTCGTTCTTTCATATTTTTCAACATACTTTTAAATGTCGTTCCTTAATATTTGTATCAACATTCACTGGTAACGTTTTTGAAAAATCACTGGAAAAACTGTAGTAACAGGCATAGATAGGGTTAGTGCACTAATTTTGCAGTTTGCACTAATACTTAGTGATATCGCAAAATTAGTGCAATCATTTTGTTCATATTTAGTGCTGAGTTGAAAATTAGCAGCCTCACTAAACATTAGTGATAGTGAGTTAAAAAATTTTGCACTCTAAATTAAATTAGTTGATTTAAAAAAATGCAATCATCAGTTTATTGCAACTTTTTTGTATGCACTAATTTGAGTGCAACTTCAAATTGTGCACTAAATTTTTAAGTTCAAAATGGTTTAAGTTTATTCCTGTACACTAATTTAAAACTTAAGACTAATATTTCATTAAAAATAACAAAAAATATTTAAAATTTTTATTTTTCGAATTGGGATTCAACAATTTCATGACTACTCATTTTTGAAAATTTAGTGATAGTATGTTTAATGCAGCCTCTTTTTATTGCAGGTTAAAATTTTGCACTAATTAATTGTAGTGCAGTGATAGTTAAAAAATTATCACTATCACTATTTTTTTTTAATGCTAGTTCAGAAATAAGTATTATCACGAAAGCTGATAAAAAATAGTGCAAACTAAATTTTTTGCAATTTTAGTGAGTGATAGTGCAATGCTGATTTCAATCAACATTTAGTGGTAACAGGTACATTTAAGTCGTTCTTTTATATTTTTCAACATTCACTGGTAACGTTTTTAAAAAATCACTGGTAACAAATGGAGAAAGTAACAGATACTTTTTACGTATTTCAACAAACTGTTAAATGTAGTTCTTTTATATTTTTCAACATGCATGTTTTTAGGTGCATAATTTTATTTATACTTAAATGCACAAAAATCCGCTCCATAGCTAAATCTCCAACACCGTGTATAAAATAAAATGTTAAGTAACAGTTATCTTAAAATGTTGTCTATTATTTTCCTATGTTTTTTTTAACAGACGTTTTTAAATCAGCAAATATTAGTTTTTGGTTAACATAAGAACAGATTTAAGAATGAAAATAATACATATTCACCCCTATCGCGAATAAACATTTCACATGAAATATGTTCCCTTTTCCTTTTTTCGTTCATCAACTTTGTTCATTGTTGTGAAATTTTTAGATGGAATTTTGTAAACAATAAACAGCTGTTACGAAGAAAAGCAACTATTGTGAATGTAAAGTTCATCATGATATTCCCGATAGCAATTTTCCCTTCGAGGGAAATGAATATTTCATGGGAACAAAATTTCACATGTTATTGCCGATAGGGGTGATTGTATTCTTCTTAACATAATTGTTGTTTAATTGTAACATAGACAAAACGTGATCACGGTCACTGTTTAAAAGAACAGTGATTTATAAATCACGTTCACTGAGAACGACGTTCTTCAAAAATCACGCGATAGCTCATCTCAGATAAAATAATCTAATGGCGTAAATTAACATGAACGAGGTGTCCAGTTAGCAGGCCCATTTTTTTAAATGATTCGTTCACCAAATGCCTCTCTCAGTCAATCAATTTACATCGCGCGATGTTTGATAAGTGGCACCAACCTGCTGAAACCACATGTCTGTTTGTAAGAATGTCTCTATACCTCTCACCGTTGACTGTAGCGTTCTGACCATCGATAGTTGTAAAAACGTATGTCGCTCCAAATGAGACAATTTAACCAAATGTCTGTTTCATCACTGAACAAAATTTTCAAATGAAATTGAGGGTGAATAGCGATGTTTCCTTAGAGTTTCATGATCTTATTTTTATCGCTTTTTATTTTAAATAATCTACAAAAGCTCTGCTATTTAATAAGTTCCAAAAAATCTCAAATTAGTTTTAATTTAAAAACACTGGGACATTGTTTATCTTTAGAAAGTCAGGAATTTGAATCATATGGGCGTGACAGTTGGATGATGGAAAATTTAAGAAGAATTTTGTATACACATTTCATAATATATTAATTCTAATTAATATATTATGAAATGATGGTCAAAACAAATTTCAAAAAAGTCAAAATTGGCAATTTATAACATCCATATACATATATTTTTTTGGAAAAATGATTATGTTCAAATTTGCACATCTTATCAATAATAGGTTTATTTACTTCCAAAAAAAAGTCCACTTCTCTGCCCTTCACTGCCACTTGATTTAAAATATAACAAATTGTTTCCGATGAAAATAGATAAAATATGGAAAAACTTGCAAATATTTTTTCAAGATAGTTCTTATTTTGTTAACATTTTGAAATAAATAAAAGTCAGATTTTCATTCAAACGGGGTTTTAAAGTATTAAGGCAAAACATAATTGGGGTATTCACACGGTCTGCTATTAGTCATATTGTTATAATGACCTAATATATAATAATAGTTGTTGTTGTGTTTTAAACAAAACAAAGTATTATTTTATGACATAGTTCAAATAGTCTTATTAGTTTAGAACTTTTTAGTTTGAAACACAACAAAAATTTTATTAAACTATCATAATATATTAGGACATATGACCAAACAGTAGATAATAAGTCCTAAAACACTAATAGCTCATGTACTTTTTCTTTGGCAAGTGTTGCAATTTTATACCGCATACGTTATATTTTTGATCAGATCAGACCTCATCATTAGATTATAGTTCAATAGGATAGTTGAAGATCTCAAATTTCGCGGAGAGATTTCGAAAATGTCCAATTTGGTAAGAGCTGTGGGATGAACTAAGCATAATTTTGCGAGAAATCTCAGATTTAAAGTTAAAATTTCTCGTTTTTTGACATTAGACTTCTTACAATATTGAACACAAATTTTGTAGAAAAAATCGCGAGAAATTTAAAGTTTTCATCGAATATTTCCTAAAATACTTAAATTATTTGTCTTGCAAATATTTTTTCTTTTAATTTCATTTGTTTCGAAAATAAAATTCATCTATGGCAATTGTAATTTACGAAAATATACAACAAAGTCAAATGATAAGTTTACTGTGATTGTACCAATAGATTGAATATACATTAAATTTGCATGCCATTTTAAATAAGCGAACATATATATGAACTTCGATCGTGTCTGTCCAAACAAATAATAAATATATCAGCCTAATATTACTGAATCATAATATTCTGATATCTGACAACAAATTACCAAAAAATTATCCAAATCGGCGAACATGAAAAAAATGAATTTCGGCCACTCTTCAACCATTGTGGGCCGTTGCGTGAACTGAATGTTTAAAATGTTAATAATATAAAACTAAAACATAAATGATTTTTGCCTTTGCTAATAATAAAGAAGATTATTACTAACAAGTATAAAAGTCAGTTCTGTTCAAGTTAAAGACAATTTGCGAATTAATCACATGTATTAATACTCGTATTTAATACTAATTTAAGTATGCATTTAGATTTGTTTATGTTCCACATGTACTTGATATAACATTTTATTGGTAGCAGTAATTAATGTGGATGGTTAAACGCTCTATTGAAAGGAAATGTATAATTTTATTTAATGTATAGTTTTCTAGTCTAAATAAAACAAAACTAAATGAATTTGCCCCATTTCTGTGAGATAGAAATCTATTGTTACTTATTCTACATAGCCGTATATTTTACGTAGCACATGTTTTTTTCATCTTCAAAATCGTTAATCCTTGACGCCTTAACAACAACTCATACTACTCGTATATTGTTACTTTTCTTGCTTAGAAAATAATGCGCACTACGGTTTTGCATCCGCAGCATGTTTCTTAAATGGCCTTTTTTCCATATTTGCTCAGCACAGAGTTCTTACTAGTAGACTGTTGGTGTTTTCTAAAGGAATGATACTGATTGTTTCTACATCCTTTCCTAAAATATTTGTTTGTTTTTGTTTACATCCAAATGTAAACAAAACGTATCCACACATTTTTACAGTGTTGGAAAAAATAAAATTTATTATACGGTTGTAATAAAAATACATATAACTTCAACATTTTTTTTTATTTAAATTAGAATATATTTTGTCTATATAATAAAATAGAGTTGTATGTGTTCTATTTTAAACAACACCGAAACCGCGATTTTATAGGACCTAAAACCAAGATGGGTTAGCGTCATTGTCCTCGTCACCGCAAAGCTACATCGTCACTCGTTTCCGATATTGCACAAATTTTTGATTTAAATAATTGAGTTTATTTTTAATATTTGTGAACTCTATTAATCATTTCAGTTACCGAAATAATCAAAATCATCGTTACCGGTACCTTCTTACCGTTTCGAATAGGTAGCGTACCTTGACTAAAACGGACAATTATTCTTAGGTTCTTTTTGAACTATTTTTAGTAGAAAAAATTAAAATTTAAAAATGAAAATGAAAATCAATGATTCATCCAATTTTATTGCTCAATTGATTTCTTTAATTATTTTTATGACTCTTTATTTATTTTATTACACAGAAAAAAGAAACTCATAATTGGAATGAATTTTGTAATAAATATTATTAATCGAACTGGAATTTTTTTCCCCAAACTATTTCCATTCAGAATAAGAACATGTTCATAAATATTATAAAGTTTTTATAAATGTTATAAATTGAAATCAAATCATAATATTTATGTTGAAACTTTTTTCTGTGTATTAAGTAACTAAATTAAAATTGTCTACACCATGATACAGTAATTGTAGAAGGTAGAATCACTAGATAAAGTTTTCAATATTTACCTCTATAAGTCATACTTTCATTTTGATTTGTTTTCATATTTTCTTTTGTTTGACGTTACAAGAATTTTATAATTGAGAATTTATATTGTTGTGTCATGGTCTACACCAGTGATGTTCAAAAATAAAAATGAAGATGTATTGGTGAGAGAGCTACCCAGCAAACATAATGTCAAACACTTAAAATAAGAACAAAATAAAGAATGTTTAGATTTAGAATTTTTGCCAGATATAACCAATTTATTAAAAGAATATAATTTAAATTTTAAGGAAATAAAAGATATACATTAAACGGCCGAAATTCTCTCAAATTTTTTATTTATTTCTGACTTTGTTGTTTTGTGTTCAATTGTAATTGAAACGCGTGTGTTTGCTATGCTTCGTCCAAAAACCAACCAACAATAATGCTTAATGAATTTCTGAAAAAATGAGACATTTGTTATGCTCTTTTAAAGAGAATAAGAATATGTGTGTTGTTACTCAGCGCGAAAGCACAATGAAATGAACATCATTGGTCTACACCAGTGATGTTCAAAAATAAAAATGAAGATGTATTGGTGAGAGAGCTACCCAGCAAACATAATGTCAAACACTTAAAATAATAACAAAATGAAGAAAGTTTAGATTTAGGATTTTTGTCAAATAAAACCAATTTATTAAATGAATGTAATTTAAATTTTAAGGAAATGAAAAAATATACATTGTAAGTCCGAAATTCTCTTAAATTTTGTATTTATTTTTGACTTTGTTTTATTGTGTTCAATTGTAATTGAAACGCGTGTGTTTGCTATGCTTCGAACAAGAACAACCAACAACAATGCTTAATAAATTTCAGAAAAAAAATTACGATAGTCCGCCCTATGTGTTTTCTTCGCATGCTCAGCGATGAATGAACAAAAGTCGTTAAAAGAGCATAACAAATGTGTGTAAATTTTTCAAACAATTGTTGTATGGCGTGAACATCACTGGTCTACACCAGAGGTTCGCAAAAATAAATCCTCTCACCAATACACTTACTCTCACCAACACATTCAATTCTTTATTTTATTCAGTGCACCTACAAACACACAAATACAAAAACTGAAAAAATAAAGAAAAAGTCATACACCAGTGCTCATGCGTATTCCTAGTTGTCTCGTTGAGTGGACAACGACTATTAAAATGTAAGAGCATAAGAATACGTGTGATTTTATTTTCCACAATTGTGGTATGGGCTGCGCATTACTGGTCTACACCATAGAATAAATACATAGAACGGAAGGAGAGCGTAATACATATTGAAAAATTACTCTCTTTTCACACATACGGGTGATACAATAACAAAATACATGCAATACATTCTCATGAATTAGGTTTTTGGCTCTCAGTTACCTATCTAGTTACACCATTTTTAATTGAAATTGAGATTATACATTCTATTGACAAATTTCCAAATGAAATTGAGAATTTCAGTTTTAAATTGAGAAAATTCGAAATAAAATTGAGAATTTTTATTTAAAATTGAGAAATTTTTAATTAAAATTGAGAATGTCACGATGAAATTAAGAGAGAATTTCCATTTAAAATTGGGAAAATTACAATTGAAATTAAGAAAAATTTAAATTAAATTGAGAAATTTTTAAATGGACTAATTTGCATTTTACTCTATATGTACAATATGAATAATGCCCGAGGTACCAATTGCAGGTGCATGTACGTGTGTGTTCTAAAATTGGTCTCTTCTAACCAGACCTCCTGCTTTCCAGATCATGACATAATTGTTTATTTTGTTAACGTGCAAGTTTAACTTTAATAATTTCTAAGTTCATAGGACCAAAAATCAATTGCAGCTGGTTGTATAATAGGTATTTTAAATTATATATTTTACTAGCTGAACGACCGGCTTCGCCAATAGCTATTAACTAATGTTAGTTCTTCAAGTTTCTCCAAAAAATTTCTCTTAGTAAGATAAAGACAGATAACATTTCATTGATATCTATTGCACATAAGAGTTTTTATCGAATGGTTTGTGGAAATTTCATTAATGTTTTTTAAACTCTGAATGGTCTTGATCATCAGGACTGGCACTCTTAATAATGTCATTCCCATCTGCTATATCATTCTTAAGTTATTGACGGGCTAATCTTAATATTGTTCTTTTCTTTGTTCATAGTCATGTGTCATTTGCTTTGTTTTCTTGTAATTTATTCAGCTTGTTTTCTTTTCCGTCAGATCTTTTTGCTCCTAATATGTTGATATATTCTGAAGATATTAACTCTAATTTGGCAATGATAAAGTTTTGGTTATCATTGATCCTCTTATGCTTTTTGACTACTATCAATCGTGGTTCTTTATGGGGAAATTCATGTAAGCATTGTTAATGGATTTTTTTATTATCATATGATTTTCTGCATTCTTAGTCATTGTCATGTTAATTTATTTCCATTCCGTTGTTGTAGATTTTATGAGACTGTCTTGACTGTGTTATGTTTGTGAATTCATGAAGTGTTGTTTAGTAAGCTGTTGTGGCGTTTGGAGTTACATTTAGTGTTTGATTACGTGTTGCACTAGTGCAATTGGTTGAGCCGCCAAAATGATATATATGTTTGAAGTTTAATTTGCGGATAGTGTGTAGACATTGATTTGTGGACTGTGATAAGTACCTTTCCGGTGAATTTATCATTCTCTCATGAACTTATTCGAACTTGTTTTGATTATTGTTTGAATCACTTATGATATTAGGATTTGAGTATTGGAATTGATTATTAGATATTCACCCTTTTGATGACATTGTTTGTCATAAATGTATTCCACAGAAAAGTCATCCGTATGGGTAAAAAATCAAATTGTAAAGAGAGAAGAGAAATTATGTTAAATATAATCTGTAGATTTACAACATCATTTGCAAAGTTGAATTTTTAAAAATAACGTTTTTTTTCCTTCGTTTTCCGTTACTTTTGTGAGTGAATATGTTGGGCTAAAGTTTTGCAGTTTTTTAGCATAAGTTTTTTAGATAAATGAAGTTTAATAGAATAAGAAATAATGTAACATGTGCGTTACGAAATTGATATATGTTTCAATACAGCCTCTGATATTAGAATTTCTTTCCCGGAAAATGGTATTATGTGTGGGTTTTGAGATGGTAAACCCGATTAAAAACATTTTGATATTATATATCCATTAAAAAATTCACGCGTTTCGCACATGTTACACTTTTTTTTCTTCAATATATACTACTTGTTGCGTCTGGACACAAAATTAGACTCAGACAATTGCAATTTTGAAGATATTTTGATAAAATTTGGTACATACAATTTGTTCGGCCCAAGGACGAAGCCTATTGAAACTGGCTAAAATCGGTCCATTTTTTCACCTAGCCCCCATACAAATGTACAAATTAGTCATAGCTCCCATATAAGGCCTGCTTCCGAAAATCACTTCAACGAGCATAAATCTCTTAAAAATGCTGGAATGCACATAAAATTCAACAGGAATAATTTCCATATAGACATAAATCACACGACCTAATTTTATGATGATCGGTCCATAATTAGTCATAGCTCTCATATAAGGCCCACTTCCGAAAATCACTTCAAAGAGCATAAATCTTTTAAAAATGTTGGAATACACATAAAATTCAACAGGAATAACTTTCATATAGACATAAATCACATGACCTAATTTCATGGTGATCGGTCCATAATTGGTCATAGCTCCCATATAAGGCCCACTTCCGAAAATCATTCACGAAAATAAATGATTGAAATTTTAAAAGAAAAATTATTTTGCTCATTTACTTAGTGTAGGGTATTATATGGTCGGGCTTGACCGACCATACTTTCTTACTTGTTTTGTATTGCATTTTATTTTTTAGGTTGTTCGAAACAACCAAGTATGTATTATAAAAGTACATACGGTGTAATTGTGCGTGACAAATGTAACAAGTGCGTGACGATGTTAAAAGTTAAAAAATATTAATATAAATATATTTTTTCCAGATAACATATTTATTTATATAATGTAGGATAGCTACTTATAGCTATAAAAAAGTATGAAAATTCTATCTGAAGTAATTTCGCAGAAATTTTTGATTGAAACTGACATTAAATTTTAAAGAGATAAATTTTGTAACGCGTGCGTACGATACATTTTGTTTTATACCAACGAAACTAGAAAACCGATTAATAAATCCTTTACACATTTTGGAAAAAGTATAAAATTGAATAATAAAAATGACAAATCTGCTTTAAAAAAAATCAGCTGTCGTTACGCTGCCACCTGGTTAAATATGCCTGGACGCTTAGCCTCTCCCTTACCAGAAGACATGAAGGAAGCAGGTTTTGTCTTTGTGTAGTTCATTGCTTTTATCTATTTATTTAAGTTATCGTATAGTGAATATTGGTGATTCCATTTTATTGTCCACCACTATGTGTAAACAAAACACATAAACAATTATAGAAAAAGTGAAAATAGTGTAGAAAATATTAGTTAAATTTTTGGCTTAAAATCGAAAAAAAAGAACGTGTATGTTTAGGGTTCCTACGCGGGAAAAATTTCCCGGGAATTCCCGGGAATATTTTTTTGTTAATTTTCGAGAAATGTTTGTCGGGAAGTTTTCTTCTAAAAGTTACTATTTTCAGATTCGTTTCGATGGCCAAATTTGTTGCTAATTGAATCATTCTATTATATCCATAGATTTTTTTCGGTTCTAGCAACCGATAGTCAGTTGGAAAAGAAGTATTATGGTTGAAATAACCGAATTATTTTCACTCAACTCAAGTCACAGCAGAAAAAGTTGGTTATTAAGAATGAATCTAACTTAAACTTTATGCTCTTAAAGGAATTATTAAGATGCCTAACATTACAATTTTTAGGGATATTCAACGAATATTATTCATATTTAGAGAAAATAATAATAATAGTGATTCAAATTTGTTTATCTCTCTAACTACGAATGTTTTCTAGATTTAACATAGTCGAAATTCTTATGTTTTTTAATTAAACAAAGAATTTATTGATTTTATATTGATTAAAATTACGACTGTGGCAATACCGATAAAATGCCACTATTAAATTAGAAACCCTTATAAAGGCTGGACCAACATTGTACAACCAAATATAGTTATTTTATACTTCTTTTAAAAACCTGGTACAATTATAAGTCAATTTATTCGAAAAAAAATGTCTGCCGGGAAAGAAAAAAGTCCTGGAAATTAGGAACCCTAATGTGATTACATAAAATACACCTAAAGGGTTGTCATTCGAATAAAAATTATTCGATTAATCGACGAAAAAATTGTTAATTCGAATGAATAATATTTTCATATCCATATTTGTCGAACATACGAATATTTTTTTGCTCAAGATGGATTTTTATCACTTTTTCTACATTTTAACACGGTTATATCTCGGTATAAAAAAGGGGAATATACCTACCCAAAAAAAGTGCATCTAGTGTCTTAAAAATAGCAAAAATTCACCATTTTTCCCAAATTTTTCAATTCTTTTTCGGCCAAGGGCGGAGCCTATTGAAACTGGCTGAAATCGGTCCATTACTTCACCTAGCCCCCATACAAATGTCCTCCCGAAATTGGACTTTATCGGTCATAAATGTTTAATTTCTGTAGGTATCTACACAAGTTTCGTTCCAAATAAGTGCAGATGGGATTCTATCCGGTATTTACCCGATGTATGGGTAAATACTGGGTAAATACCAGGTATATTTCTTTCTTTTTTTAATCTTTTTTTTGGGTATTTATAAAATGATTTTAATATCAAAATATTTTCAAAAACTGAATGTCAATCAAACCTAAAAATATTTTTATTCATATTAGAAACTAAAAAACATTCAAAAAGGCGAAATAAATTTGTAATTCCGCGAGAAGGTATGTGTTTATTGTGCTAGTAGTTGTAAAATGTAATATAGAAGAAATATCTCCTTCTACCTGGTGGAAAAGCATATGCGCACCACTGAACTGAGCAGGGTAGCTGTTCGTATTTTGACAGCTCCCTGCACATCAGCTGCAACAGAACGTTCATTCAGCACACAAAGTTTTATTAATTCCAAGAAACGCAATAGGTTAACTGCCGATAATGCTGCAAAAGTCTGTTTTATATCTAGAGTATCCGAAACCGAAAACCGGTCAACCGGTTTTTTCATATTTTTAAACTCCACCGGTTTCGGTTTTTATAACTTTTCGGTATTTTGACAAACCGGTTTTTGTAAAATGGTTAACCGGTTTTAATGGAATATATTTTCTAAAGGTCAATCAAACATATTTATGAAAAACTTTGATACAATTTTTAAAAATATTGATTTATTTTATAGAAAATTATAGCATTTGACAATATTTCGTAAAAGATATCAAATAATTGCATAAAGATATAGCTTTAAAAATTCAAAAATACTAAATAAAAATTTAATATAAACCGGTTAACCGGTTTTTTGAAGACAAAACCCGAAACCGTTTAACCGGTTTTTTAAAAGATAATCAAAACCGGTTTTTTCAAAAACACACTTTTTCGGTTAAACCGAAAACCGGTTTTTCAAATTTGCCGGCTTTGAATCATTTGATGATATACCATCCACTTCTACTGGAATAATCCATTCTTCACCGACACCTCATACTATTTTTGATTATTTCCCAAGTGAAACTAATATTGAAAGTTTCAGCAACAGTGAATAGAAGTCTTCAGGCCTTTATTTTACAACTACTATGTACAATTTTTTAATTTTCTTTATAAAATTAAATAAAAAAATCATTCTCTTGAACCATCCAATGTTTTTCTGCTCCACATAATCTTCAAGATAGTTTTTACACACATTTTTAGTAAACACCTGGGTATTTACCCGTTTTTACCCAATTTACCCATTTTACAGGGTATTTACCAATTGGGTTTTTACCCATTTTCCATCTATACATCTATAGAACAAGCCCATACTTTTTTACTTGTTTGTTAAGAAAATTTGAAGTTATTTATGGGAAAATGCATGGTGATAATAAAAAAAAAAAAACATATGGAAAAATCGTACGTTCGCGACCGGTACTAAAGCCAATTAAACAAAAACCAATAGAGATATTTTATTGTGTAAATACCGGATAGAGACCTACATTAATACACTTTAAAAATAAATTAATCGCTTTTAAATATTCCGTACCATTTCTCAGATTTTTACATTTCACTACAGTCAGCCAAAGCGGACATCTATTTTGCGTACGTTCGTTAATACATGTTTATAACTATCATTCACCCCTATTATGTATGTCGTTGTCGACATTAAGTCACGTCGACGGCACAAAAATGGTATTTGCGAAGTCAATATCGATAACAATTGTTAACTATTGACAGCAATTTGCAATTTTCTAAGGCGCGTTAAAGTCGACATTGACTGAAAACTAGTATTTTCTGTCGACACGATATTTGACAACGACTCATACAAAAATTAAAAATAGTTGCGATTAGAGAAATTAAAAAAAATAAAATCAACAATGGGAAGCAATTTGAAACCGTAATGGCAGAGCTTAAAGCTGCAATTTATTTTTATTTATTCTTTTAATTATTTTTTTTATTTATTTTTTTATTTCAATTAATTTTAAACATGGTAGGGATGAACTCCGGCTTAAGTCAATTCTATTGACACTTTTCAAATCACTTAAAAATGTTGCTATTAGCGAAGTTATCTATTGTAAACAAAATAAAAAAAGTTTGTCCTACCACGTACTACCATAGTGTAAAAAATTATTTCGCCCGGCCGAGTGCCGGCTGCATATGAAATATTTACTAGCGAAATATTCAAATCATAGCTTCTTTTCATTACATTGAAGCTTAAGGATTTGTTTGTTTCACTGGAATCCAATAGAAAAAGGCATTTTTTATAAGAATAATAAATAAAATTCAACAGCTGTCACGAAATGCATAGGGATGATACTTATTTCTTTTAGATTATCGATAACGAGTCGACATCAACACAACATTGTTAGTAAATACCAATTTAGCGTCGAGTTGATGTCGATGTCGACTCGAAGTGACAATGACTACAAACGAATAATATTCGTTGTTTAAAAAAACTATTGAGCATTTTTAAATATATTTTTTTAAATTATTCGAATAATATTATTACTCGTTATTCGTTCGAATAATGGAGGAAATTTTCAAAATCGAATAAAACTCGAATAATTGAAATCCCCAATGAACATACTACATAAATATGAACATTAGACCTGCCCTTTACATCGATTGGTCTTATATTGTTCTTTAGTGGCTAAAACTAACTGCTGCTAAATATGAGGACAATCGGATAACTGGAAATCCTGCCGGAAATCGATTCAAAGTGGTTACACAATTTAACGACTTTCTAATTGATTTATCCGATTGGCCACATATTTTGCAGCAGTTAGTCCAAAGCAAATCTATTTTTTAAGGGCATTTCTAATGTACATTCATACAAACATGAAAGTAGAAAAGACTGAAACAAAAATAACACAATGATACGATGTTTAAAAATACATACATATATACATATGTATGTATGAATGTATATTGTACAATAATTGTAAAGCCCTATGATTTTTTCCTAAATGTCTCCTTTTCATATCAATTATGCATCTTCTTTTGCAACATGAATTATTTTTAAGACGATGTATTGCGGTTAAGAGGACAGTCGTAAAATAATATTAAGTGCTTTGTATTGTTTAAATTTTTCAATAGGTTGCTTTCATAAGAGCCCATTTAAGTCTTATATTTATGTGCATATGGATGTATCTATATACCTGTGTATAACTGGGTATGTTTATAAAAGGTGGAAGATATGTTTGCTTTTTTTATTAAATTTTAAAGCGACCGGATCTCGAAATGTTGTGTTGATAATTTTAAAGAATTTGGAAAACGTTTAATGGGTATCCAATGAGACTACAGGATGGTTCACATATGTTGGATGTTTTTGCAAAACTAATGTATAACATTGAAATTAACTAAATGGTCTTTATTTAGAAAACAATTTGTAAACTTTGAAACATAAGTAGACTTTGAATTTTCTTTACATTTTAAGGCGCAACTATAGAGATATACATACATATAGTGCTGTAATAAACAATTAAAAGTACAGAGCCTTATTCCGGGTAGATATTTTTATATGTGCTAGGAGAAATCATTGACTACTTCTTACCATTTTTAACACAAATTGTTCTTTTATAATAGGAATAACGTGTGTAAAATGTATTATCTGCAATACTCTTAAAGAAAATTGCAAAAAAGTTTTAAAAAAAATATGTATCAACTTTTTTGGATTTGACCAAAGCGTTTTGATCAACAAAGAATATTTGAGACAAATTTCATAGCTAATCCCAAGATTATGTGGTGGTGGGTATAAAAACAACACTAGTGAAATATACGTAGATCGGAAATAACCGAATTTCGATTAGATTCATTATTGACCATAGGTTACTAAGAGACACTAAAGTGACTATTGACTTCATGCTATGTTACATGGGATATCAGTATACTTAAGCAAAAATAAAAATAAACAGTTGGTCAATTCACAAGGTCTCTTATCATGTAATATTGTCATAATGTCCTAATATTTCACAATGGTTTTTATTGTTTTTCAAGTAAAAAATGTCCTAAAATAATAGTACTCAACCAGTAGAGACCTTCGCCGAATACCTAAGTGTCGGTTAAGCCGAGCTGCCGTGTCTAGATATATTAAGACATTATGACAATATGACTGATAAGAGACCTTGTGAATTGACCAAGTATATGAACATAATTTGTATAAAACCAGTTTGTACGAATTACTCACAAAAGGAATTATAGTGCTACTAGTCTTTTAGTAAGAAAAAAAGTTAAACTCGGTGGCGCGGATGCATTAATATGGGG